>NW_011888790.1:8933661-8943447 GCF_000151845.1 Pteropus vampyrus | reverse complement strand
TTATAATTCTGAAAATTTTGCTCATTCTTTGTTTCTTTTGGGAAACCACTTCCCCTCTAGTCCTTTGGATCTTTGGGACTGAAATTATGTTTGCCTGCTTGGGCCATAGAGGTAACCACACCATATGGGCTTAGAATTTAGAGTCCTATACACCTTTGGCTATGGTGATTGTTTCAGGGATGGGCATGCAATTCTAATAGCTCAATTCAGATATCAAAACCCCAGGAGAGAAATTTTTTCCTCCCTCCTCTGGGATTCTGAGCTGTAACAACTATGTAAGCTTGAAGCTGCCAGCAGCGCCCTCCCTTGGCCACACACAGGGTGTGATGCATATCATATAATATTGCGTAATGATGCTAACACAGAGAGGAAAGCAAATTTAAGGGGGGAGAGAGAGAGATTCAAAAACAATGTTTTCATCTCTAAAACGAGCCATAGAAAAGCAAATATTTTTTTTATTTTATAGAGCTATTTTAAAATATACTTCTGTTGCTTACAAACAGAAGGATAGTTAATAAGCCTACTTTTTTTTAAGTCAATGAAACTAAATAAACCAGATGCCTGTCTTTGATCACGCACGGTGAATGGCAGAGGCAAGTTTTCAGTCCACGCCTCTTCCAAAGCACTATAGCTTCTTACATGTCACATGCCAAGGCACAAACCCTGAATTGTGATTAAGTTAGATGCTGAAAACTTGTTGGCATTTTTTATTTGCAATCGAATTAAACAAATGACAAAAATTGAAAACTATAGAAAGCACAGTTAACACCTATTATGTATCAGTCTCTGTGTCTGGCATTTTTTCTCTGGTTAGCTGTTAGGTTTAAACATAAAATAGCATGAGAGTGCATATACATATACATACACATGTTCCTATACATACATATGCATGCTCATATACATATACACATACACACACATGTTCATACACGTACATATGCATACACATGTTCATATACATATGCAAATGCCTTCATGACATGTGCTGCTTATACATACATCTGATTAGTCCTGATGAGAATACCATCCAGAGAACGTGTGACAAACTTTAGGTTCCTGGCTTCCTGCATACTTCCACTTCGCCATCACTGTGAAAGCCAATCTGTGAAGTTATCACATGCTTTAAACCTTCCCATCACATTTTTAGTTTAGATTGAGAAAAGTAAATTAAGGTTTCTAATTTATATATGTATTATAAATATAAAAATAAACAATAACATTTACCAGTCGAACTAGACGTATTTCCTTAAATTAAAATCCCAGTGGTTTTATTTTAAAGGATTGTATTGTATTTTGTAAATATTTATTTTGATTTTATTTACTTTGTAGCTACTGCTGTCACCCCTGCTTTACCTCTTGAAAAGTTCAGAATTCTGCTGCTACTTCCTCACAAGTTAGTGCAGCTTACCATTTGCAGCAGGTGTTCTGGATTCAGGTGTTGAAACTTCTGCTGTAGTATCTACTGTGGAAGTTAAGTCAAAAACTTAACTTCCATTTCTACATCTCAAAAATGTGGATAATTATATGACTATCTCAAAAATTGGTAATGCCGAGATAAGATATTCTATGTAAAATTACATTATTTGCTAATGTTGATAAAATTATCACTGCTTCCTGGGCCACCTAGAGACCAGTGTAGATAATTGTAGCTCATGAGATTCCTTATGACAAAGAAAAGGTTGAGAGAGCAGAATTTGGAGGGTGTTAGTTACCAATTAATTGTGTTCACGGAGAAAGAGTAACTACACTCATTAAGTTTCATCTTAGGACCTAGTATGATCATTGCCTCTGCCACTCTTTTTTAAATTTTTTTTGCTATCCCTGGCAAATTCTAATCCTTGATGTATTCAGAACATGTAATTCTTGTTTGATTCCAGAGACTGTCAAATGAATAAATAATATGTTCATACTGCAGGCTTCATCTGGTTTTATTCTATGTTGCTATTTTTGCTAACTTGCTGTACTTCTTTGTGTCCTACTTCCTCCTCTACCTACTTACAGATAAAATCTTAGATGATTTCCTTTAATCTTAACAAGCTTTTCATAATGATAAAAATATATAACTTTGCAGCTCTGAGGCCAGGTGCACTTTTTAGTTCTCAATAGTCACAAAAATGCTTTCCCCAAATGCTTTTATTGTATTAAATCCCTTAAGCAGCCATGTTCTTGCTTTGGCAAACCCGTGGCGAGGTCATTCACTACATTCAAATTCTATGCTCTGTGAATTTGCAATGTATGTCTAGAAAGGCTATGAAGCCAATAGCTCTTTCCTCTCCCCAGCTCAACACTATCTTGGCATAGAGGTATTTTATCAAAACTTTTCATGGGCCTTTTCATAATTCACCTCCTACCTTTATCGACATCTTCATTAATTTTTCATTCTGTGATGAGGTAAAAAAAAAAGATTTAAAATAACCATTTAAATAGCTGATAGCCAAATATTGTTAACTTCTTTAAAAATACTTTCCTCTTCATTTTTATTACTATTTTTTTTTCTCTGAAATTGTACTTTTAGAGTAGAAGGGAAGGGTAGCCACAGCAGCTGATCATTTATTATCTGTCTGCAACAGCCAAGAGACAAGATCAGTTAATTCTCTTTGAGAGGCAACTGTGGGAGAAATTATCAGGACAATCTATTTCAGATGGGCACTTTGAATAGCCTTTTGTACCACATGACATTGAGGTTCACCTTAGAAGCAGATGATAGTTGACCAAGGAAATACGGGCCCAGCATAAATATAAATTATGGGTTTTTCAAGCTGGAAACACTAGCCTTGAAAAGGAAAGCTGGACTCTTTGAGAGTCTATTAAGTTTTCTATATTCCACATTTTGCAAGATGAAGAGGAATGAGAGCTCAGTTTCAAGCTACAGGAGACTCGAAGCCCATTCCCAGAATGACTTAGGTAATTCTTCAGCTTGAGGAGACTGAGAATTTTGGAGGGTGATTCCTTCTCGCATGATCTAAGGTACCAGTATTGACACCAGATCCCCTTCTACAGTGTTGTATATTTTCATGCAAATTATCACATTCACATTACGGAAAATAACTGAGTAGTTAGAAAAATCACTAGCATATAGATTTTGGTGGAGACCAAGTGAGGTCATTTCTCGTATATTCTCATTCAAAATCTAATATTTAGTACAGTGGTTCTCAAAGAGTGATCCTTGGACCATCAATATCAGCATCACTGGGAACTTGTTAGAAATGCAAATTTTTCAAACTTACCTTTAACTTATGGAATCAAAATCTGATGGTGGAGGCCATCAGTAAATTTAACCATCAGATTTTCTGATGCATCCTTAAGTTTGAGAATTCCTGTTCTAGTGGACCAGGAGTTCATTAGCTTTAGTGTCCTTAAGATCTATGCTGACTGCTAAAAATGAAGATTCTAACAATCCTCAATATATAATATTCCTGATTCAAACCACACAATATGGGCCCCATATAACTGCACGAGAAAAAGAAGCCCGGTAAACTTGAGGTAGGTACTCCTTTTAATTATCAGAATTGCTTCATGTTAAAGTTGTTCATCTATCTATGCAAAACAAAGGCCTATTGGTCCATTTTTGGACCAATTTGTCCAGTCACCAAAAATATAGTTTTCAAATTATCACATGGATTTTTACAGTGTCACTATAACAATCTACATTGAACTTTCAAAGCTCTGTAATGTTTTTTAAGATGTACTTGTATTTGGAATGTTATTTTGCTAGGTATAATCAACTTCAAATTAATATTGTATTATAATAAACCAATCTATTTTTCTCACATTTGTTAAAGATTTCTCTTAAGATTTGAAATCATGTTTTTTAACCAAAGACAAAAATATTTGATAATTCTGCTTTAAGTGGCTTTCGCATTTGGAAGTTAGTTTATGTAACTATTTTAATATTCTCATTCCATAGACTGAGGCTGAAAGAATATGAAGAATTTGTAGGTTTATTACACAGGACTGCAGCACTGATGGTGTCACAAGTGTTTTTTTTTAGTATGGTAGCTGCCAGAAGAAATACCAATTTTAATGAAGCTTTGCACAGGCACTTATCTCTTGCTGGGATTGACTCTGTTATAAATAGCTTGGTCATTGACTCATCATTAGACTCATATCAGGAATCAGCCTGAGCTCCCCTAGCTTACTCAGGACATGCCTTGCTTTATGCTCATAATTTTATATTCATATAGAGTGAATAATGCTTATTTAATGGTCTTATTTTTCTCCACTATTTTATATTACCAAATGTAGGTGTGATCATTTTGTAATTTCTGGGTGGCTGAATTTTTGAGATCTGCCCTTTCTGTGTGAGCAACTAGTCAAGTGTAAATTGTATTATTCTACTCCCTTACCATTAGGAATACCTCAGCATCTGTCCCTTCTCTCTCTCTCTCTCTCTCTCTCTTTCTCTCTCTCTCTCTCTCTCTCTGTGTGTGTGTGTGTGTGTGTGTTGAACACAAGAGAGAAGAGAGGATAAATGAACAAATAAGCAAGATTTAGGTAAGACATATATGGATGTATGAGTCACATATTAGATAAAGTAATACTGCTATCTGCCATAACAAACCTCTCTCAAATCAAAATGCTTTAATATATACATATTTTTTTTTTCATGTCATTTTCTACTGTGAGTAGCATAAGTTTGTTGGAAGTCTGTTTTTTGAAGGGGTGACTCAAAAGCCTGGGCTCCTTCTATAGTGTGGCTGCATTCTCCTGAAATCATTTGCTTGTGGCTACAGAAATAGTGTTGAAAGTGAGAGGAAGGGAGAGAGGGAAGAAAAAAAAGAGGGGGAAAGTGGTGGAAGAGAGAGTGAGAGACAGGAAAATTTGGAATTTTAGGATTTACCCTTAGAAATGAGAGTGCTTCATTTCTTCCCATACTTTATTGGCCAAAACTAATCACGAATTCACAACTTCACAGCAGAGATGGCTGGCAAATGTTCTAATGTGTGTTCCAAAACAGTCAATAGAATTGGTGAGTATCCAGCCAGTCCCTTCTGATCACCGGTATCCTTTTCATTATTCCTTTCATATAGAATACATTCAGCCTTTTCCAAAGCTGTCAACCTCAAATTCCATTAGTCATGGAATCCATCTCAAAATCTAGGATATTTAAGTGATAGTCACCTTTCTTGACTGAATCCAAAAATTACTTCTTTGGATCTGGAGACCTATTGCTAAAAAGGTATATTATTTGCACACCCTGCTCTCAACAACTACTTAATTATTTAATGGTAAACAAGTAGAGCATAAACACAAAATATTTTTTTTATTCCGGAAGTAAAAAAAGAACCACAAAAGTTGTTGGTCTGTGTTGATGCAAAATGCTGCCATACAGACTATGTGACAACCCATCTCCTGGGTTAGAAAAGTTCCTTAACTGGACACGAAGTCAGCCATCTGGAGGTGCCCTCTTGTTAATTTTTTTCCATTATTTTTCTTGATCAAATCTCTGGGATGCTTCTCCATGTCCATTATTGTTCTTAGCTATATTGAAAGTATATTTTTAGAGCCTATTTCTTCTCATAGAAGGTTATGGGCCCAAGAATTATTTTTAAGTATTTGTCAAAACACCCCCACCAACACACATCTTTTTTAAAGCCAATTTTTTTTGATGTCACATTTTCTTCAAACTCTTATTAGGCTCCTGATCTATTCTCTTTGATTAAGTTCCATGTGTCAGAAACCATGTCCAACCTTCTCTAGATATTGTTTTCCAACCTATTTTATTTCTTTTCTTTGTGGTCTCCATATCTTTCTGGACCTATTTTTGGTCAAACTCTGCCACAGAAAATGATAAAAGTAAATCCGGAATATATGGACAATACCACTAAAAATTAAAAAGAACATTCTTCGGCTATGAATAATTGACCAAAATATCTCTTTTGATGTGATATTCTCTTCTCATTAAAAAACATTTAAAAAACCCATAAGAAATTTACTCATTAATTTTAATTCAATATTTTATTCAAGAATTTTGGGCAAGACCCTGAGCATAATTCTTATTCCTAGTGATACTAGTTTAGCCAACATTCTTTCTTATAGTCACTGCCACTTAATGTCTTTTGGACACAATGTCACTTTGCAGATTAAATTAAATAACATTACATTTATTAGTACAGTGTGTACTCAACATATGATAATGATTCTTGTTTTTATATAATTGTCATCTATACTTTAGATTTGACAAAACTATGGTATCTGTTGTATATTTCAGTAAACCATGAATATAAAACGATGATTAAGACTTGACTTCAAAAACTCTGAGTTTTGTGACTACTTTATGAATAATCTATAGCAATTTGAGAAGATTTAATTCTTGTGTTGCACATTACTTTTCTTCATCCAATCAACTTATAAATGCCCACAAATTAAATCAATACTAATTAATTCATTGAATAAACATCATATGGAATAGCAGATGGCTTTGGGTTGTGTGGATATTATTTCTTTGGGACTTAGTGATATATCGAGCAATCATTTTTTATATAATGGTTCCTTCAAGAAATAGACCAATTTATTCCAAAAGTACAGGGCAGACACATGGTTCATGGAAACAATGACATAAACAGACATATGCAGGTGGCCGTGACATCAATACAACCAGTTAAGTGCTGGCAATATGTTCTAAGCACCAATCTGCCTTTGGACTACAACAAGCACTACCCACATTATCATTCTCTTTTTAAGGAGATATTAACTAACTTTTATTTTTAACTATTTGTTTTAGAATTACTATGCTGGAACAAAGTACTGAATAATACATTATGGTTAGCCTATTTTTTAAAGTTCTCTTCTACATGATGCTAGATTCATCAGACAATTCAAGTAAGAAAAATATCTTTCAATTTACTTATTAGTATGCATATTTCTTTTCTAGATAAAATTTTAGACATTGGATACCAATTACAAAATCTATATAAAATGTATTTTCTGGAATATATTTCTGACCTCTATGCAGAAATATACAATGCCTACCATAGTACTTGCAATTGCTAAACTATTAAGTGTTTTGGCATTGTCACAATCTGACAGATCCTACAGGTTTGATGTAATGAGAACTATGAGTTACCACTTCTTCCTCCACCCCAAAGCCCTTTTCCAACAACTCGCTGTTGTTTGCTAAATAAAGTGGATCTCTTTCTCTGATTTTCAAGGGATACAGGATTGTATAATTAAATCAAAAAATGCTGACAAGATAAGAATAATGTCTTTTCTTCTTCAATCACTACTTTTCTCTCTTTTGGTTTCTTTGATTTTAGTAATTGAAAACACAATATTTTTTTGTGCTTTAGAAAAGAAACAAAAGCAACTGCAGCTTGAAAGGGGTATCTTGAATTATCTGTGGGACCAGGGTTGGAAATCACACTCTCGCATTCATTTCATGCTGCCGTTCTTATTTAATATTTAATCATTACAACTTGTCATAACCTGAAAAGAAGAATCGAATGACCAACAGTAGTTTCTTAAATGCCCACAAACTTAATTTTTGTAAATTAAATCTTTTTATCTAGAGGCCACTGTGTATTTATTTGGTGGAGAGAGAGTACAGCTATAGACTTCTTCAAGGTTAAGATGAGCTTGTAAATTTATAATCCAGATTTGGTTAGTATACTGATATTTTCCTAGGTTTGTAATTTGATCTCAAAGAACTATTTCTATTATGACTTCAGCACTATTATTTTATCAGCATAAAAAAATACTATACATTTTCTATTAAAAATTCCCCTGACCCACTCTTTTTTACCTTGCAAACTACATTGACATTAAGGAAAAATATTCTGGAAAAAAGTCCCATCCTTGGCTTCTCTGCTTTCTGCTCTCTCTTTAATGTTCTACTTCTGGTGATACTCTACATTACCAAAGATTGCTTTTAAGGGGTCGACACTCACCTACCTCTATTTTGAAAATTCTGTGGATCTCCCCATTGTCCTCTTTCTAGCTCTCAAAAACATATGACACAAATAAGCTCTTTTTTCTTCTGAAAGAATTCTCTGCTCTCAGTTTCTGAAAAGAAATATTCTCTTTTGTTTCTACCTAATTTTCTTCTCAGTTCTTTGTCTTTTCTTGAATTGTCTTCCTCTACTCTTAATCCTCTAATATTGGAATAAATCCAGCCTCATTCCTGGCCTAAATTCTCTTTATCCACCTTCACGGTTAAAAATGTAGGTTATGAAATCAGACTGCCTAAGTTTGAATCTCTTCACCAATTATTATCTAATGTATCTTTAGACATGTTATTTAGGCTCTTGGCGGTTCAATTTCTTAAATTGTAAGATGAAATAGAAACCGTGTCTGTTTTAAATCAAAGTTATTAGGATTAAATAAACAGATCTAAATAAAATGTAAAATAGTGTCTGGCCCACTAATATATGTGTGTATTTTTATATATACATGTGTGTATTTGTGCATATAATTATTATGATTTTTGTTATTATTAGAAGTGACACAAAGTTTGGATGTTTGTTTCTATAATTCTCTCCCTGAGTTTACCATTGAGATTCAGAGTTGATAACTACCTGACAATTTGATACTTCCATTTGAATGTCTAATAGCAGTATGAAACTTAATATGAAGTAATCAAAAGTCTTGATTTTGAACCACCATAATTTTTTTCCTCCTTGTCTTCAATCTCTTTAAATGATATCACTTTCCATCCATTGGCTCAAGTAAACAATTTAGAAATCATTCTTGAGTTCTCTCTCTTCCTTATCATTCAACAATCTATTCATTTTTTATTCATCCATTTATTAAATAGTTATTAAGCAGTAGCTATGCTAGAGATACAGCAGTAAACACAACAGTTAAGTTCTCTGCTAGGCTGAATTACATTTAAGTAGAGAAAGGCAAAAAATAAACAAATGGATAAAATATTTGATAATAGCAAGCACTATGAGCAGCATGAGAACAAGGTTACATAAAAGGTTAAGGGCAACTCCATGAAATTAAGAGTCTGAAGAATTCTCTTTGAGATGATATTTAATCTTGGACCTAGATAATAGAAGAAGAAAGGGGAAGAAATAAGTATAGGAAGCAGCTCGATGTGTCTGAGGAAAATAAAATGACTGGTTTAGCTTTATAATGGATATTGATGAGTTGTTTGAAATGAAGCCAAATAAGTAGGCAGGGGTCAGATCACGTGGGCATATATAAACTAGCTTAAAGTTGGTAAATCATTCTAAGTACAATGATAATCCATTGAAGGATTCAAAACATGATAATATAAAATGACTTACTATGTAAAAAGATCAATACTCTGATATCTAATCCAAATCCTATTTTTTTATGCTTAAAATCCTTTAATGGAATCTATAATTAATTGAGTAAATAAGTGGTTTGCATATAACAAATGCATGGAAAATATCAGTTGAATGAATGATTAAATAAATAAAATAAATTTTACATATTTTTATGTTTTTGTGAAATAAAAAACTCAATATCTTAAACTGCGCTTTGGAGTTTTCCATTTTATCAAAATTGGTACACATGAATGAATTTAATGAAATTCAACTCAATTATGTATATATCTTCTTTATAAAAAATGCTATGACATAGTCTCTGCTCTCCAGGAACCCAAACTCTACTTAAGGCCAAAATTATATTCCAAAAGAAGAATGGATCACAGCACTTTCTCAGGACAAAAGCAAATATGGGCTTTATGGTTTCCTTTCTTCTTTCTTTCATTTTCTGTACATTAGAGCAGGCATAGAAACTAAATGGAAAAATGGAAATAATTTTTAGTCAAGGAGAGAGTGAAGGACACAGATAATTTATAGGTATCAGGTGACTTTA
>NW_011888790.1:8916309-8932031 GCF_000151845.1 Pteropus vampyrus | reverse complement strand
AGATGTGTTTTTGATATTATCACTGGAAATGTTTCTTCAGATGTCAACAGATACTCAGAGGACAGAAAGACCTTAACCTTGTAATATTGAAGCTCAGATTATAATTGCTTTTAAAGTGGTAGTGTGGCTGGCACTGAACTTTCACAAAGTGTAGCATTGCAATTTATGGCCTTGTTTCAGAACTGCAAGGAATCTCTGATCTTGTAACAAAATTCCACTGGAAAGTATCCAGGGAGAAAAGACGAGAGATCCCAGTTCGGGAGACTTGAGCTGACTACTTAGCCCTTTTGACCTCTGTTTCCTTCACTACAAAATGAGAAGTTAGGGCTCATTGCTTTTTGAGGCCCCTTAAAGTTCTACAGTTCTGCGGTTATTATTTTGAGATAGAAAATATAGAGTATCATTAACTTGGTTGCTATGAAAATATCAGTGGAAACAATGAGCTGTAAAAGATGCAAATTTATTTTCTACATGACCAAGCCAATTTAACATTTAACATTTGCAAGACTTTTTTTTTTTTTAATAAAATAAAGCTATCCAGGATATAAATTTAAATTCATATTAAAATTCCACGATAACAGCAAGGATGACATCTAAACTAAGGACAGCTTCACAGACACTGTGATGACCAAAGAAGTTATTTCTTAGGTATCTACTAAAATATTCAGAAATTACATATCACAAACACTTTCTCTATAATGTTTTTATTAGCATATTAAAGAAGAACAGAGATATGATCTTGTAATAAATATTACCATGTAATGATTTCTGGTGAGGTGATGACAGTTAATACCTTTCAAAATGTATCATTACAGAGATTAGTGCAGAGAAGAAACTAAATTTTTTTGAGTAAGCTACGTTTAAGCCACAGTACTTAGACAATTATTTATATCATCTCATTTAATAAAGCTGATTTATAAAATTACTTAAGGTCACAGCACTTAACGCTGTGACCTTAAACTGATGATTTAACCTGAGTTGACCATAATGCTCTCATCTTTGAAATTAAGGGTTTGAAATAATGGACCTTCTTGTGCATTTTAAAGTTATAGATTTACAGTTAAACCTGCATTTTACCTGTGTCTGCTCTTTCACTTACTGATTACATAACATAAAGTTAACTAAAATATATTGTTTTAATTTCTTTAGCTGCAAAATGGGGATAATATGATGCATATTCCAGGGTTATTTTAAGGATTAAATGAGACACTGCACATCAACTATTTCACATAGGTCCAACACATAGTGGGTGCTTTATATATGGGACCACATCCCTAGGTTCTCTTTGGCCTCGATGTCTTCTTTTTCAAAAATAATTTTTATAAAAATTTACCATTAATAGGACTAATGATATTGGAAAAACCATATTTTTTAAGATTGCTTTACTCAAGTTAGCCTAGATGGAACAAATGATTTCTCCGTCAATGTACATTGTTAATAGTGGTAAGGGAATTTTATATCTGAATTTTTATAATAGTATTAAAAGTTCACAAACATACATGGATAAGTAGAACTGTTATATCATGTGACTGTCACCTTGAAATCTCAGTACTTGGAAGAGATTTGAAATCATAGTCGTAGAGTGACATTTAAGATGCAGAATTGATATTTTGGTTAAGTAAATGCCAAAAATTTTCTCTAAAATTGAAAAAGCCAACTGTAAAAGAGGATCTATCAGTTTTGCAAGTGGTGCCACCCTTCCCCCCACTCTTTTCTAGTCTGGGATTTTAGGCTTGCTTTTTGGTGACTGATGTGGTAGAACTGGGAGATGCTGAGGCAAATTCTAGAAACTCTATTTAGAGGGAAATTTATGCCTGAATATATGCTATGTTCAAGATATTGCCAGAGAGATCAAATATACAAAGTGAAATGTTATACTTTTCATAGTCTGTTTCTCCACTCTGAAATCTCTCTGGTAATGGCAGGCCTAGTACTTTTTACAATAAAAGACATTCAATAAGAGATAAAATGTAAAAACAGGTTTATTAATAGAAAACAAAAAGGCATGAAAGTTAAGGCAAATTAAATGTAATTCTAGTAGTTCATTTAAGTGGTAAGATGCTCCAGTTTCTGAAGGATGTGGGAAGTTTTTCAAGGACCTGCAGTGGAGGCCCTTGCCAGTCTATTTTACGGGCTCTAGTTGTCACGATGCCCATATGGCTCCACGGCTCACTTTCTGCTGGCAAAACTGCCTGGCTGGCCATCGTATCATTGCAGCCCAGGTGCTTATATTCTGGATCAGTGAAGTGTTCACAGGACCACCTGCTATGTTCACAGTTCTGGATATGGCATTTTAATTTTAATATTAAAAATAAAATATGTGAAGTCTATTGGATGGTTTTACACTCAATATTTTTCTCATATCCATGTAATGCTATTTAGACACAACTAGTCATTCCATGGCAGCTATGACATGTCAATGTAAGTTGTAGGGAGAAATGAAATCTACTTCTAGGGCTTGTCTGAAAACTCCCTTCTGAAATGCTAAGTTATCAAGTAATCATACATTCAAGTTGGTCTTGGACACCCACGATTTAAGTCTGTTGTCACAGCAAAATTATTGAAAACTCCTTCTTTAATCCCCTAGATTTCCTTGCTTGGACAATAAATTACATGGTTACCTCATACTCTCTTTAATAATGATATTAAGCACCTAACACTCTTCTTAAGATGCTACTCTCTTTTACTTTTAAGCATTAGCTTTAGAGTTGGATAAACAAACTTCTCAGCTTTGGCTAAAAAAAAAAAAAAAAAAAAAATAGGCAGATGATCTTAGAGCAATCTTCCATAATAAGTCAGTAGATGCTGGTACAGGCAGGGGCTGAAAGAGTATGGTTGACATTTATGGCCTATTTGATAAATATAAAAGCAAGCAGAGGTAAGAGAATAAAATGACAATATTAGGAGTTCCTATCAGTAATAAATAGGCTTGTTGCCAAAAGATCTCACTGAGGGACATAAAGAAGAGGGCTGAAACAGGAAGCTAAGAGGCCAAGATAATGTGGAATCCAACGAATGAGGCTGAATGGGTGGCAAATCAACAGGAGAATTTGTCAGGTACAATAAGAATTATGTTTGTGAGAAAAGTTGTGTTAAACATTCTTGTTGACAACAGAAGCAGTGAATACTAGTTTTAAGAAAACACTTTCAGTAATACCAGTAGCTCCTTGCCAAAAGTATCTTGGTCTTCCCATATAAAAGTTTTATCTCAGTTATAGAGATGAATGGGTTATGTTTGAGCCATCGACTAATTTTTTTTTTCTTGATTCAAAGCTCACTAAGCAATTTTCCTTATTTCCCTTTGAGGAGAAGCACATTGTTTACATTTCTCAGTACAAATTAGAAATTAGTTTTCTGGTAAATATATATAAAAGATCAGGCCAATTCAGTTTCTTGTAAATTTAATCATTGTGAAGACATTTATAATTTCAAGCCACAAGAAGGCATGAGCACTACCCAGTAAGCAAAGATCACCACTGTTTTCTTTTTGTGATTAAACATTGATGTCACCCTGGGGAACACTTCACTTCATGATTTTTGCTATCCCTTAAAATTTCTTTTTGTGTATCCACTATTGTGAAGTCAATTGATGTTAAAACAGTAAACATATTTCTAAATGTATGTATTAAAATACTGGTAGTTAAAAAATACTACATTAGGTCTTCAAAGCCAAAGATTGTCAGTAATAAGGGAGAGAGTAGAACATAGGTTTTCCAAATTCCTGTTCATTGCTCAGTTTATTAGCAAAGACATTTTATTAGCAAAGACACAATCATGAGGGGAAATGAATGTTTATATCTTTTCAGAAAAGACATAAAAGTACTTAAGCATACTAGTCATGATTTCATTAAAAAAAACAAAAACAAAAAAAAAACTTACCTTGACTGTCCTGGTATTTACAAGGCAGCCAGAGCCATTAACCTGAGATGACATTATTTTCAATTGACATTAAACATTGTAGGCCTCTTTTAGATAACTTTTAAACACTAGACTTAGTTTAACAATTGGTTACATCTTTCTATCAATTAATGCTTTTTCCCATCCTTGAGCATTCTTAAATGTGATCCATTTATATTTTTTTTGTAAAGGTAATACATTCATACAATAAAAAATTCTAAAGGAGTAAAAGAAAAAAGAATTAAAATTAAGTCCGACTCTTTTTAGCTCCCACAGAGCATGAAGTTTTTTTCCCTAGAAGCTTCTACTCTTACCAGTTTTCTTATATATTTCTCTCTTCAGCTTGTTCGCAATACACAAATGTACACATACACAAATTTATTGTTTTTACACAGAAAGGCCCTATACTACTATACTTATTACTCTATGCCTTGTTTTTTTAAAAAATTCCCATATAGCACAGCATTCCTTTTTATATTTATTTAAATAGAACTGTTATATTCCTTTCAATGATACATAATACTTCATTGACTGTATTAGCATAATTGATTTAAAACAACTCCAGTGAATAAACATACATATCATTTCCAATGCTACCCTGAATTTAATTGCACATCTGTTATTTTCCTCAGATGTGAAGAAGCTAACTAAAGAAGAATAGAATATCTGGGTAAAAAGATACATGAATAGATGTTGTTAAATTACAATAAACAGTATTTTCTATAGTAGTATAGAAAAGTTACATTTTTAGGGAGGCCGACCAACAATATAACATCTCTTATATGAGACATATAATAATAATAACAAAAATAATTTAAAGCTATCTTGTTTTAGCTACTGTTATTTTGGCATTTTATTACCAAGCTTCATCTGTATGTGAAGTATTATGGATAAATTACATTGGGTCATTGGCATTTTTCTTTGTTGACTTATAGATGTTATTATATACAAACAAAAACTCTGAATAATTCATACAAAATTTCCCCCTCTAATTTGTTGTTTGTTCTTTGATTCTATGATTTTTTTTTTTTTTTTTTTTTTGCTAAAGCGAAGTTTTTTGTTTGCACAATCAAATTTATCATTGAAGATTTTCTTTGTATAAAAACGAGATTTTGAGTCATTTTTAGAAAGATTTCTTTCATGGAGTGCTTACTTTTTAAATTGCTTTGTAAGCATACATTTTTTAAAATGTCATCTTGACACTTCATACTATACACAAAGATCAATGCAAGATTTATTATAGACATAAAAGTAGTAGATAAAACATAAAGATCCTAGAAGAAAACAATAACTTGACAGTAAAGTGTGTGATTTTTTAATGAAAAATTAAGAATGTTAACCTAAAATTTAAAAAAAAAGACAGATAAATTGGATATTATTAAAAATAAGAACTTCTGTTCATCAGATAAAGTAAGTAAAAAAAGGCAAGCACAGACCAAGAGAAGATATTTGCATATTTTTAGAAAGGTATTTGTATCCAGAATACCTAAAGTCCTAAAAGTTAATAAGATAAAGACAGACAACCCAACAGATAAATGAACAGAAGACATTAAGTCACTTAACACAAGAGGAAAATCAAATATGCAATAAGTGTATGAAAAAAATGCTCATCATCATGACTCAGCAAGAAAATACAAATTAAAGCCACAATGAGATATCAACATACATCCAACAAAATAACTAATATTTTAAAATACTGATAGAGTAAGTGTTGGTGAAGATGTGGAGTAACTAAATCCTCATGAAATTCTTATGGGAATGTACATCAGAAAACTATTTGGCAGAATCTACTACAGCTGAACATGTGACTCTAAAAATACAATTTCTAATAGAATTGTGTACGTATGTTACAGAAAAAGGTACAAGAATATACAAGTATCTAAAAATCAAAAATAATTACATTTTTCTTAACAGTAGAATGGATAGTGTTCACAGAATGAAATACTGTAAAACAAGTAGTATAAATGATCTTATATTAAATAACTAATGCTAAATGATATAGATAAACCTCACAAACATATTAAGCTAAGTATCCTTAACAGGGGTGATATTGCCCCCAACAGAGTGGAAATTGATTGTTGGAAGTGAAAAAATCTTATTTTTTAATGGACTTGAAAAGCACAGATATAATAAGATTGGATAATGCTTTGTGAATGCAGTCTGAAATCTACTTGATTCTAAATCTCCTTATATCAAGTTTCCTTGTTTCCTTGATTACAGGGAGAATTTTGGTGCAGGAACATTTCCTGAGTTTTCAATACAGTGCCCTCTCTTTATCCATGGGACACATGTTTCAAGACCCCTAGTGGATACCTGAAACTGCAGATAGTACTGAACCCCATATATACAATGTTCTTCTTATGCATACATATCTATGATAAAGTTTTATTTATAAGTTAGGCACAGTATGAGATTAACAACAATACTTAATAATAAAATAGAACAACTATAACAATAAAATAAGGGTTACTTAAACACAAATACTAGGATACTGAGACAGTCAATCTGATATATGACTAACAAGCAGGTAGAGTACACAGTGCAGATACGCTGGACAAAGGGATGATTCGTGACCCAGGTAGGACGGAGTAGGACAGCTACTCAAAATGGCACACAATCTAAACTTACAAATTATTTCTAGAATTTTTTTGTTTAATATTTTTGGATTGTAATTGACCACAGGTAACTGAAACTGCAGAAAGCAAAACTACAGATTAGGAGGGGAAATTACTGTATTGCAGCATGCAGCAAAGAGAAGAAGACACAAAGAGCCCATCTCTATAAGCACAGGGTGAACTTCTGATGGTTGGCTACAACCCTCTACTTACCTCTGAGGATGTCTGAAGTCATGATACTAACCCTCAGCCAAACCTTAATCAATACAGTTACATGCTAGGTAGGGTTCAACACATAGGGAATAATCTGTATTATTTTGTCAGCATTGTTTATGAAAAACATGAAATAAGGAGAGAAATATTGTTTCATTAATTTATGAAAAATGTCGAACTTCAGTGCAATTATAAAGGAAATATAAGTAAAAAAAAGAAAGCATGTGTCAGTTGATGTATTTTTCATTCTGTTTTTTATGTTTATATATAGTTTTAAAATATTCCTAAATATTAGAATTCTATAGAAATTATTAGAAATAACACATGGTTTGTTTAAAATCAATTAAAAATACCCTTCTATATTTGAAAACTTTGGCAAGAAATCTAATTTATTCAGATTTACTCTGCAACAAGCCCTAAGACCCTATTGTGTAGTAAACATTTGTTGTAATTGTTTTAACTACTCAGTGTGGCTTTCACTTCTAGTAGCAGCCTTCCAAAGACAATTTCTTTTTTCTTCTTGTTTTCATCGTTGGAGAGAGTGTCATTACATTCATTGTCTGTGCCTAGACTAAAGATGTGGGCATACAAACCCAGTTAAACCTCTTAAACTCTTTAAGGGTTTTGAATTGTAAGCTGGGTGGCACAGACATGGGGGAGGGGAATGAAGCTGATTGACCAAAGCAGCTGTAAGAGACTGTCAATGTTCTTGCTCCCTCAGTACACCTTTGGGGCTGTATTAGTACTTGCCTTGCCCCAGTCAAGGTCTTCAGTTCTTCTTGCATGGAATTCCATTTCCTCTCAAGTTAGCTAGGTTAGGGCTCTGTAAATAGCAACTAAAACACCATGAAAAGACTTGTAACAACGATTTGGTTTCAGCATTGCTTGAACACCTTCTGATCATTTTTTAGTCTATTTTGAATAACATGACTAACATTTGTCAAACTCTTTTCAAACATGAAATAAGCAAACAAGCATAGTAGCTGATCCTAGATCTCCTGTGCATTTACCACATGTGGCAGATAAAATCATGATAAGAATGCTCAATGTTTCTAGAAATTTATATATTTTTAAAGATTTTTTTACATTATTACCTTGTTTATTTCTCATAAGAATTCTTTGAAGTGGGTAGAAAAGGGAATATTACTCCCATCTTCGAGAGAAGAAATTAAGTTTGAAAAAGAGAAAGGGACATAAGGGAGCCATTTAGTTAAAGGAAAATGTTATTTTAATAATCATTTTGCATACCAATTCTAAAAGTACATTGCAAAACCACATCTAGGGAAGTCTTTTCTTATAATGTAATTATCTCATGTATAAGAAGCCATCTGCTTAAAAAAACAAAAAACTGCTCTTTCAGTTCAATATTTGATCCCTCAATCTTCCATTCCTCAGTAAGCGCTCTTCCTACTAGTCTAGCCAACAATCCTTATTGTATAACACCTGATAGTTACTTCTGTTCTAACAATGTATAGGGCCATATGGTTTTATTCTCACTCAGGGGTGAAGTTGGTGATGATCTTTTTACCCTCATTGGGATCATGAAGTTCCTCACTAAAGAGATTGGGCATAGGAAAAGGGAACCCTTATTTTCTGAAGTTCATAATATCTGCTCAATCAAGAAAAAATTATAAAATACATACTTATGTTTTAGAAATACATTTGGTCTTTATTACTAAAAAGTCTGGAAATAATATTTTATAACAATTACAAGTTAAAATATCGCCATTTTTGGCTTGCAACAAATTGGTTCCATTTCTTTCTGCTCTTTTCTTGTTGGAAGAAGGAAATCACTAGCTATCATCATTTCTAAAATAGACTTCATATCTCTAAAGGCCATTTTTAGATTATTCTTCAATTTCTTTTTTCCTAGATTAAATTATCCTTTCTCACTTTTTTCGCAGGCCTTGTTTTTCAACCTTTAATCATCTCCTTTGTTCAACTCCTGCTAAACTACTACTACACATATTAAATTGCCATTGATTTATTCATTCGGGTGCTCACTGGGTGCGCAGAACTCTACGAAGTGTCTTTTATCTGTATTCTTGTGATTTCGGCGAAGTACAGAAATTCTAATATAAATTTAACCAGCAATCCATATACTATATTAGAGGGTAAAAGATGAGGCCTGTGAAATGTTGACTTCCTCTAACAAAACCTGCCCCCACTTACAATCCTATTAATTTGGTCATCCAGGAAAGTATTACCTTCTTGTCTGATTGTCCATGTCCCTTGAATCTATGACTTCTAGGTTTACATGACAACAATTTAGGCATCTCCCCGTCACAAGCATAAGAATAAGAGAATAAAAAGTTCTACAATTCCCATCAGATCTATATTTTCTAATCTGTCTATTTTCACGTGAAGTTAAAAAAAAAAAATTGAAAAAAGTTAACAACCAGACTGTTGTTTTGTTTTGACTGACGACTATTTTTTTTAACAGACTTAAGCATTTTGATTTAAGCACTAGCCTAAACAGTCAAGATCAGCAACTGATGCTATTGGGCAATTAGTTGCTAGTAAAACTTCCTTCCATATATTTCATAAGAATGGCTATTGAACACTTTATCCACTATACCTACTCTTGTGGTACCTGTTATAGAACTGTAGTTACTCTCTGGAGCCTGGTATAATGAGTCAACTCTCCATAAGCTATGTGACTTGTCTAAGTCACATAACCACTTTGACTCTGCTTCCTCGTTATCTATATTTAGCTTTCAAACTGGGCTAGTGTGTAGATTAAAGACAAAATATTATACATAAGATTCTTTGCACATTGCTTAGCATATAGTAAGTACTGCAAAATGAATGCTATTAAAAAACATAATAATTATTAACGTTATTAATTCACAAAATGGAGACACCCAAGTATAATTGGTCAAGGCTAGTTACTATAAATGATAATCCTCAACAACTCAGTGTATTAACTAATAAAAATTTATCACATTTTTAAAAATTTAAAACTTATCTGAATATTAAAGTATATGAACTCTTTATTTTCTTTAAAAGTAAACTATAGTAGAAAATACATATATACTAAATACCAAAGAGCACTTGGATCTCTTCTGGTGAAAACAGATGTAAAATTTACTATTGTATATTTAAAAAGAACTGCTTAGACAAAGGAGTATAAAATAAAATAGAACTTAAAAACAATACAAAATTCAAAATCTATTAATAAGCTTATGTATTCTGCAGCTGACCCAACATTCTTATGATTAATTAGGTTCTTAAAATGTTAAAACATTGGACTGCATTTTTAGAGCTGGAAGAAACACTTCTAGAGCTAGTGAAAAACATACTATAATTTGCTTCAGATTTTAGAAAAGTACTTCATGATTTTTCTAATTGTAATCTCCTCCCTTGTAACAACAGTAACTTAAAAAATCATTTCTAAATTGTTCTTATTCTACAAAAATGCCCACACAAAGGATGAAGGTAATTAAATCCTGAAGTATCTTTCTCCTACTAGAGTAACCTCTTATTTAAAATACTTAATTATAGCATGTTTTTAGCTGTATACTAAGGATTCAGACAAGTGGTTTTGCCTAGTTCTTTGAAAAGTGAACATTTTGTTTTCGTTTTACAGAAGTCATATATTTCTATTTTTAAAAATTATGACATGAAATGTACAAAGAGCAAAGCTGTGTATTCATAATTGAGAGATTTTTTCATATAATGACTAAAATGATGACAATTTGGGTATAGATGTCATGGAATTGGTGAAATACAAGATTCTATAACATACTTATAAATAATACACTATTACTACTAAGAAAACATCTGTACTTTAGATTTAGTTTTGAACTCTTACTGTAGTGGAGAGCATGCTAGATGGAACATCCGAAGGCCTAGACAGCTCCTAGGCCCTCAAACAGATGTTAATTCTAAGCTTCAGTTTTCTCACTAAGAAAGCTGTAGCATTTAAATAGGGAAAACAAAATGTGTGGAGTTTTTGTGACTGTTAACCAAGGACGAAGTCAGGCCCATAGCAGACGTTCAACAAGTATGTTTCCCATTCCTTATTTTACTTCTCTTCCTTTACTCGCTTTCCTTCTTTACTCCATCTCCTTTTTAAACCTCTAGCAAATCACAATGCTGCATATTCTATATAGATCTCAAGAGAGCATAACTTTGAACATGTTTCTGGTTTCCATTTAAACTGAATTTGTGGAAGGTCAATACATGCAGTTGTCTGCTTATATTCTAGATATTTTTGTACATTGTCTTGATTTGTGCTTCTATAGATAACTGCGAAAAGTGAGTTCAGTAGAAAGAAGTGGATGTAGTAATTGTGCAAAGAGTAAAAGATTTTTGATCCAAGAACAGGCGCTAATGAAATACTGGAGACTTGATGTAGATACAAACAAGGCCAGACAAGGATTAGTTTGAGGAATCTCTAGACATTTTAGAAATATAAAAATTCTTTTCAAAGACAAATAATTATAATTGCGTTGACTCCTTAAATTATTAAGACAATTAAAATGCAAATCATTTAAATCATTAATTTTTTATAAAATATATATTTAAAATATAGTGTTTATAATTTTATAAAATGTTTCCATATTTTGCACTTGCAAACAATGTCTAGTGAGCATTTAGAGTTGGCCAAGACCAAACATTTCATAAGTAGATTTTTAAATAATATTTAGTTAATTTTCGAATTCAAAATCTATAGTTGTAATAAACATAGTTGTAAGAAACATAACATTAATGAAATAATGGGATAATGACTCTAAGACAAGATTGTATTCATCTGAATTTTAAAAACATCATGTTTAAATTTTGATTTATAATATAAATTTGTTGTACATTTTGTCATTTTTAAAAGAATTTTAAGTATGGATACAACCCTTCCTCTTTACATGTCCCACTCTGCTGTATGACCATTTAGTTTCTTTATATCTTATATCTTTGTAAAATACATCCACTTGGTTTAATTTCATAAAATTACAACTGTTATTTTGGCTTACTAAACATTATACACATAATTTCTACCTATTCTTTCTTTTATTCATTTATTCTTAATTTGTTTGTATTTATTGTTTTTACCATATACTTGACCATGGGCTAGTTGCTGAAAAGTTAATATGATGATTTGATTTTAAACCTTAAGATTTCTTATTCTATTGTGGAAATAACAAAATACACTCTATTCTACATAAAAAATGATAAAAGAAAATATAAAGTTATAGTAAGAAAATAGTGTGGTGATGTCACAAGACTAGACCAAGTGAAAAGAAAAGAGAACCAATACATCAACCCAGGTGTATATAAACTCTGTAAACATGACAGTATGTATTGCTTAGTAAATGGTGTTACAAAAACTGAATCATACTATGAAGAGAAATAAAATTACATTTCTACCTAATTACATATAAAAACTTGAACTTCAGATAAACTAAAAACCTAAATATGAGAGGAAAAACTGTAAGGTAATTTTACTAATATACAAGAGAACATGTTACTTATATAGAGGAAAATAAGGACTTAAATTTTTTAAAGTATAAATCATGATAAATTTGATTATATAAAAATAAAGAAATTGCATTTAGCAAACCTCACCATTATCAAAAATAATATGACAGATCATGAGAGATTTTCATAGCTAAACCTAACACAGGCATATATCTAGATGTATGTAGATAACATATCATCAACTCTTTCAAATCAACAACAAAAAGATAGAAACCCAGAGTCCCTACATATGTCAGGAGTATAGCATAACCCTACACAGAAATCCAGGTAAATCATTCATTTTTTTAACCTTCATTGAGATGTAATTCACATACCATAAAATTCATCTACTTCAAATATACAGTTCAGTAATTTTTAGTAAATTCACAGAATTGTTCAACTGTCACCACAATCTGGTACTTTGTTATAGTAGCCCTAAAAAACCGATAGTTTGTTTCCACTTTTAGCTCTTATGAATAGAAAAACAATATGTAAAGAATAAGAGTAGACAATTTACAGAAGTAAACTAAAATGCTAACAAGTATATAACAGATGTTAAAGCTCCTTAGTAATCAAAGAAAAAAGGCATCACTCTAAAGCTAACAGACCTAAAAGTTGAAAAATGCTAAGTGTTGATGTGGTTGTATACATAAATGACAGAAACAAATAACAACTTGGAAAATTGCCTCATTCTGTGACTAGATCTTCTATTAGCAAGATAAAATTACACAAATCCAAATAATGCAGATACCAATTGGGCTATAAAATCGATTTGTAGGATGTCATCTTCAAGAATATAGTCATGACCTTGTGTATCCTTAAATTTATCATTTTTATGTAACTAGTTATGAAATCTTGTTAAAAGAAAAAGAGTTTTATTTTTTTAAAACAAGTATTGAAGAATCTTAAGATTTTTCTTTCTATTTGGACTTTTTGAGATTGCAACTACATAAATAATCTAAACTTACCCTGATTTAATTTTTTGGTATTTCTCGAAGGACTAATTAGTGTTTTGCTTCCTTTTGAACTGTGACCATCATTAGCTTTTTATCTTTCTTCCTATTTTGGAGATATCTTACATTAATGATAACAGTCATTCTGGTAATATGTATTCATTTTGGATTTCAAATTAGTAAAACCTGTTCATTTATTATTTAAATTCATATGCCTCTATAAATTCACAGATGTTTTGGTATTGTATATATTCAGTTACATCTACAGATTTTTATTAATTGCAATAGTACAATCAGTTTTACAAATTCTAACATTTGACTCCACTAAGGTTTCTAGGCTTCTGCAAAGAAGACACATGTGGTCTCCACTTTTACCTACTGTTGATCTTACCTCTATTCTACACATTGTGTGCTGATCATTTAAAATGAATAGCAAAGAATTATAATTCTTGTTTGGAATACTTATATTCATTTTATCTTGTATCTTTAATTTGATTTTACTAAATTAGAGTAAACAAGGGCTGTTTTTTTCAACTTGTTTTCAAAAAAAAAAAAGTTACACTACCTTCTAACATGTTTATATTTTGTTTATTAGTCTTAGCTTTTTAAACCTTTTTTCAGGCTGGACATTAAACTTTTTTATTTATGTCTAATTTTGTCATATCTGTCCATTCCAGGTTAAGTATGCATTTTAAAATCACAGTTAATGTTGTCTTCTCACGTGATAATACCTGTCTTTCCAAAACTTTATTCTTCGAGACTCAACATCCCATCTGCATTACCCTGAAGTCTTCTCCTATCTCCCCATGTGAATTAACTATAAATGCTCTGCTCTCACAGAGAGATTATTTATGTTTTTATAATTGCACTTATTTCATGCTGCCTTGTATTATAATTAGGGTTTACGTAAGTATGGTCTGCTATGCTCCTCACTCTTCTCTCAAACAGTCCATTCCATTAAAAGTAGGTAGGAAACAGAGTTAAAATCCTTAGTGAAGCATTAAAAAAAATGTTGTTCTTATTCTATATCTTTTTCCTAAAACCTAGCATACGATTTCCGTGCATTAAGAGTTACTCTAATAAAAGCAAATTCTTATTAAATAAATGCAATAATGAAAGATAAACATGATTTAAAATAATAGATTATTTTAAAAAAATAATGAGAAAAGCATCTAATAAAATACCTTCACAATATTTATTTTCACAGACTTTTGTTTGTATCATTGCAATTGTGACATATCTGAATGTGTGTAAGCCATTTAAGAAGTTTAAGACAAAATGAGAAGTAATCTTGAGCATTATATGAAATCAAACATATCTAGCCGTTAAGAGCCAAACTTTTTTCTTTGACGAGGCTTTCCCTGACAAGGTTTTTATGTACCCTCGGTGGAAGAATGACATTAATTTACTATGTACACATTTACGTACACAGTCTCTTCTTAGACACGGAATTACAATTACTGCAACATGGAACAGAGAAATCCTGGAAGAACCCAGGTAACTCACTGAGAGCAAATTCTCCCTCACAACCCACAGAAAGAACCAACTCTGCAGATACCCTTTTTTCCCCTGACTTCCAGTCTCCAGAACAGTGAGACAATATATTTCTGTTGTTTAAGTCATCCAATGTGTAATATTTGGTTACACAGTCCTAGCAAACTAACACATTCCATCCATTGTTTAGTGAGTCACTTGTGTTTTCATATGGTAACAGAGACAGGGAATCAAAGAAACCAAGACAAATAAACTTCAAGGCTGAGTTTTATGAAAAGGGATCCATGCGGAGAAATAAGCCTCAGAAATTTACACAGTGGTAGTAGAGTCTGGCTGAATAACAATGTGCACAGGTATAATGTGTGAGACTACAAAGTTGGTTTAAAAAACAACAAACAAACAAACAAACAAAAAACTACAGAAAAACTTGTAAGCTGAACAATTCCAAAGGCTCACATAGGCCTGGGAAAACGTTTCTATAAGCCAGAGGAGAAATGTCTTGCTGAATATCTAGCATTCCATAGAAAAACCAGAGAGGTCACATTTCAGTAGAAGTTCCAAACTAACCTTAAAGACTTCTCTAGACTACCACAATGAAGCTTTAAAACAAGCTATTATTTCAATTTATAGAATAAAACTGTTTATCCAAAATAAATTTCAATGGCCTTTCAAAAATAAATTCAGAAATAAAAAATGTAATACGTGATATGTAGCATTTAATGAAAAATTACTAAACTTGAAAAAAAAAGCAGCAAATGTGATACATAATCAGGTAAAAACTCGGTAATTAAGAACAGCTTCAGAAATAACAGAAGGATGTCATTAGCAGACAAGATCTTCAAAAAACTATTATTAAAAATGCATATTAATTTACAAGTAAATATAAACATAATGAAGAAGAAAAGGTAGATATAGCAATAACTAAATGGAACTACCAGAGATAAAAAAAAATATATAGCATCTAGAAAATAATTTCACTTGGTGGACTTAACATTACTGGTGAAAAAGAAAAATGGAAAAACCATTTTGGAAAGCAGGTCATGAGTCTTTATAAAATTAAACTTCTACCTCTTATACACATTACAAAAATGTG
>NW_011888790.1:8907767-8916259 GCF_000151845.1 Pteropus vampyrus | reverse complement strand
CACATTACAAAAATGTGTGAAATCAACAGTCTTTTAAATACACAAACTTCCAAAGCACTTTAGAAGAAATAAATATCCTAGATAGTTCTGTATTTATTAAATTAATCTAATTTCTTAAAACCTTACAAAGAAAATTACAAACACAATTGGCATCACTGAAAAAATCTCTCAAGCATTTAAAAAAATAATACCAATTTTAAACAAACTCAAAACTAAAAGAATAAAGAATACTTCCTAACATATCTTATCGTGTTAACATTACCTTACTATCAGACCAAAGATAGAAAAGAAAAAAAAAAATAATGATAAGTATCCTTCATGAACATACATATGATAATTCATAATGAAAAAATGCATCAAATTAGCAATATATTAAAAGATAATATAACATGACCAAGTAAGTGTATACAAGGAATGCAAGGTTAAAATTTTAAAATTAAACAATATCATTCCCTATATCAACAAGCTAAAGAAGAAGAAAAAAAAAGACCATCTCAATAGATGCAGAAAAAGCATTAGATAAATTTCCAAATGGTCATCTCTTCATAAGAACTCTCAGCAAAGAAAAAAAAAAAGAAAGAAAAGAAAGGAAAAAAAAAAATATGAGTGAACTTTTTCCATCTAATATAGGACATCCATGAAAATCCTAAAGTTAGCACCACATAATATATAATGATAAAAGACAGTAGGATTTTTCTCTAACATTGGAAAAAAAATGTTTTCCTAACATTCCTATTTTTATTTGTACTTAACATTATATTGAAGGTCCTAGTCAATCCAATAAGACAAGAAGAATAAATAAAATGCATGATTTTGGAAAGGAGAAAATAAAATTTTCTCTATTTGTTCATGACATAAATATCTACATAGCAAATGCTAAAGAATCTAAAAAGGAACTACTAAAACTAATAGTATGTTGCCAATATCACAATATACAGTCAATTTTTAAAAATCATATGTATTTTTAAATACTTTTTTTAAAAACAATTGGAAATTAAATTTTTTTAAAAACAATTGGAAATTAAATTTTTTTAAAGTATCACTTATAATAGCAGCAAACAACATGAAATATCTAAGTAATAGCTAAAAATATGTGTAAGATTTATCTGCTGAAAACTATAAAACATGGATGACAGAAATAAAATAATTGATCTTTTACTGAAAATTAGTGACTTCTCATTACAATGTACTGTGATTTACCACCTGAATAAAAACAATAATGCAAGAAGACAAAATAAGGTAACATAGAGCAAAGCAACAAATGAGTCATTCTGTCAGTGTTACAAACTGATATTTTATACTAGTGCCCTACAGAAAGTGTTAGATGTTCCTGCTGAGCTGTAGAACAGCAATTCAGTGCACCCGACCAATGGTTTCAGTTCAAAGGCTATCATTAAAAAGAAAGACATCCAGGCTCTTAACGAAAAATAAATATAAAAGAGAAAAGAAAAGGTCATTGGTTTTCTGCAATGGTCAGCATTAATCTTTTCTACTTTATTATGAACAAATACATTAATGTGGCAATCATATCAATAATATTTTCAGTGTGTGATTATGCTGATGTTCTTTTAATCTATGCAATATACTTGTAGTCTGCCAAAATATTACGAACCAACAAGATTTACCATTAGTTTATAATGAAGAGCCTAAGAAAACATTACACATAAATATTATTATCTATTAAAAAGACTATGACTTTGGTTTTTCAGTCAAAAGACTTTAAGTATTTAATCTAATCAATAGGAAAGCATTCCTTATTTTTGTAAACTCTTACTCTAAATTAGATTAGATTAGATTCACCAATCAAAAGGGAATGTTATTTATAGGTAGCAATACAATAGATTAATGTTACCCCACATATCATTAGTAATTATTTGGCATGGAGCCTGAGGATATCTAAATCTCTAGGATATTAGCAGTTAAAATTTTGGAAGTATTTTATTTCTGGCAAAAAAAAAAAAAAGTCTTGAACAGTCAATTGATATTCACTATTTATCCAAAGATTAGGCTTTAAAATATGGAGCTGTTACAGAAAAGTTTATTATCTGTGGCCACACATGGAGCTTCTTATTACTGAGTAATATTTTATATTTTGTCTGGCAGTGACTTTGTAAATCATAACATTTCCATAAACCTATTTCCATAAGTAGCTAAATTACACTGATTTGTACAGATTTAAATGCATGGTTTTAGATTGCATAAAGATAATAATAACAGAATTAAAATAGTTTGCTGGCTTCAGGCTGTTTCCAGTGAAGCAAGAAACCAATCAACAAACATAACCAACATCACAGAAGAACCACCTGAATAGCAAGCAACATGTACTGAGGGCTTATTATGTACCAGACACATTTTAAAACATCTAACAAATATTATCTCAAATAATCCTCACAAACCTCCTGCGAGAAAGATGCTATTATCATCTCCACTCTTCAGAGAAGTTAAGTAGCTTGTCTCAGTAACACAGCTGCCAGTGAGATTTTAGCCCAGGAAATTTGGCTATAGGTCCTATGCCTTTAACCAGCTCATTAATTCTTACCAGGATTCCTGAGATAATGTGTGAAAAATGTTTTAACAGTGTTTATCACATAATAACAACTCAAAAGTTCTAGCCAAAATATTTATTTAAAAAAACCTAAAGTATATGGCATTTATTTTAAGTGCAAATTATAATAGCAGTGCAGAAAGAGAGTTTAGCCACAGCAAATAAGACTTTGAAAGTCCTGTAAATCTGTGACTTTTGTTGCTGCCTCAGAGGAAAGCTGAAACTTGAATTTGAAAATGAAGACTCAAAACCAAAGTTGATGGCTACTCTCAACAAATCTTAGCCCTGGGGTCTCAACCCACTCATGTAAAGAATGTAGGTCAACCAGAATACCAGATTTTTCCTTTAGTTTACATACATTCAAAGCCCTAGGCCAGTTGTAAAAACAGAACAGAACAACAGAAAACAGAACAACAGAGCAGAACAGAACAGAACAGAACAGAACAGAACAGAACAGAACAGAACAGAACAGAACAGAACAGAATAACAGAAGTAAAAGCCTTTCTCCAAGGGCAAACTGCAGAAGTCTCAGTTGATTCCAGAACTTTAAGGTTAAAAGTTTCCACTCTAGGATACATTGTGACTTAAGTATTCAAGAGATACCAATGATAAAAGACTACAGATTTCTAAGCCTCTTTGAGAAAGAAATGGTTCCATTATTATTTTTTTTTCTTTCCTTTATCAAGAAGCTAAATTCATCCTCTGATCTTGTAGTTGTCTTTTCCTTCTGGACTTGAAACTCACTTACATAATCACAAGTGGTGATATCACGATTCTGACTAATAAAATGTCTACTAACAATTCCTACAACCAAGAAAAGAAATAACATGGATTAATCAGATCTGCCTTTAGAATTTTCTAGGCTCATAGCAAGAGTACAAATAAAGCTCATATTTTTTTATGCCCAAATATATTATCTATCAAAATTACTTTATTTAGGCGAAATTTGAAAAATGAATATTTATTTTTGAGAATTTAGTTAAATTTTACATTACTTTTGCCAAAATAAAGTGATTCATAATTAGTGTTCAATGCTTATGTATTAGCCCATAATAATCATGTTATGTCTATATCTACATATATATAAACGTAAGAGAAATATTTAAGTGCAAAATGTTTCTCAGACATCAAGCAACTGTTGGGAATACCTTATTAATACATAGGTAGCCTCAGAGCCACAAATTGAAATAAAAGAAAAGGCAAAAATTGGATATTGGACATTACTGGGAAGCAGTACTGTCTTATGCAAGAACATATTTCATTCTTACCATCTGAAAGGAAAGATTGACAAGTCTATTTCTTTCTCTTTTACTTATATAAGGAGTTGGACTGCTCAAATTCTGACTGCCATTCAAAACAGTGTCTGTCTCTGACTATAAACCTCCTTGGCATTTGGATGCAGTGCCTTTTGTTTTCACAGCATAGGTGAAGGATGTGCATAAGCAATTCCCTTGATCTGAATGGTTAATCATGAAAGCAAAAGTTTAGGGTTATGGGACAGCCTTAGTACATTTGACATTCTTATATTTGAACTTCAAAAAATGGTAATGTAAGTTAAAATATAATGACCAACTGGAAAAATATTTCAACATATAAGATAGAAAGGCTTATATTCTTATCATTTTAAAAAACTTTTAAATCAATAAGAAAATAATAATCTTTCCCCTATTAAATATTTTCATTTCAGTTACAAAATACACAAGTTAAAGCATAAAAACAATTCTGAAACCAAAATGATATTAGATTACAGTTATTAAGAGAATAAAAATATGCTGAATAAAAATATTACAATTTTATATAAAACCACAAAGAAAATGAGTATCTATTTTTGTCTCTTACACTGTTTCTGGCTCTGTCTCTTCTTTCTCTCTCTCTCTGTCTCTCCCTCCCCCATGTTTTTATGGGAGATTCCACAAAAATTTTCATGTGCTTATATACATTCATACATACATACATACACACAAACATACAAACACACACATATACATAGCTATAATATTGTTTTTATGTATCTACATATACACATATATGGCATATATATTTATGAAAAAATATGTGTATTTATGAAAATTTTTTACAGTTATATCTAGAACTAAGTGCCATGTGAAGAAGATGGTGTTGAGTGGGTGATGTGGTTGATTTTGCAATAGTTGTATATTCTTAGTGGAACTGTCAGAGCTTGCTATGATGAGTGTATTAGGGTCCTCCAGAGAAACAGAACTAATATATCATATGTATAATATAGGATACTGGCGCTTGCAATTATAGAGGCTGAGAAGTCACAAGATTACATTTGGCAAGCTGGAGACACAAGAGAGTTAGTGGTGTAGTTCTAGTCCAAGTCCAAAGGCCTGAGAACCAGAAGAGCTGATGGTAAAAGTTCCAGTCCAAGTCTGAGTCCTGTAGTGCTGTTATGTCCGCATCTGAGTGGTGCCTACATATCCTGCAGAACCATCTGTAAAACAGGCTTGAGTCTTTTCTTCCTTTGTCAATTGATCATAGGGAATCACTATGAGGCAGTATAGCAGCAGTAGGGATCATGGGCATTTGGACCACTTTATATAATTTACTGTGCCTCGAGAGCCTACATAGACTAATCATGTATATATCACTTCTATTTGATAATGGAGTGCTGCCATGCATACCCAAATTTATGGCTTGGTGAGTCAGATAACACACAGTTCATTATAGGAGGCTCAGGTCACACGGTAACTCATTAGACCATAGTTAAGCATTCGGTCTCTACTAAGACCAGTAGAAGACCAATAGCTCTTTCTCAAAGAGAGAATAGTTAGTTATCTGCAGGGTATGGCAAGGACTTGCTCCAAAATCCTAAGGGCATGTACCATACATAATTCACTTATCAGGCTTGCCAAAGATTCCAAACAGCATCCCGATCTGCCACTGACACTTCAAGCATCACTGGATTGCTGGATCAGCTGGCCCAAGGAGTAGAGCAGCTTGCACAGCAACCTGGAGAGCATTCTCTTGTTCTGGGTCAAAACTAGAATTCAGGTCACTTGGTAAATGTGCTGGAGGAACACACTCAGATGAGGAATATGTTACCTCCGAAATCCAAAAAGGCCCACCAAGTGTGCCTCTCATCTGGTTAAAAAAAGGAACCAGATGGAACAACATATCCTTCACTTCAGAAGAGATTTCTTGAAATGCTGCACATCACTAGAACCCTAAAAATTTCACTGAGGCAGAAGGCCCTGACTTTTTGTTAGATTTATTTCCTTCTGACACATAAATGTCTTACCAATAAGTCTAGAGTAGTTACTTTCTTTAGTCACTAGGTCCAATAGCATAAGATCATCAATATAATAGGCCAAGGTGATATCTTCTCCAAGAAAAAGGTAATTAAGATACCTCAGGACTAAATTATGACAGGGCTGGAGGGTCAATATAGGGAGGACAGTGAAGATGTATCACTGGTCTTGCCAATTGAAAAAAAAATGGCTCCTAGTGGGTCTTATTAACAGTGTGGAGAACAAAATGGCATTTGTGAAATCAATAGCTGCATACTGGACACCAGGGGATGTGTTAGTTTGCTCAAACAATGAAACCGCATCTAGTTAAGCAGCTATGCTTAGAGTAACCACCAGCTTAAGTTTATGATAATCCACTGTCATTCTCCAAGAACCACCTGTCTTCTGCACAGGCCGTATAGGTGAGTTGAATAGAGATGTGGTGGGAATCACCATCCTTACACCCTTCAAGTTCGTGATAGTAGAACTAATCTCTAATATCTCTCTAGGAATGTGGTATTGCTTTTGGTTCACTATTTTCCTGGGTAGAGACAGTTCTATTGGCTTCCACTTGACTTTTTCTATCATGATATATATGTATAGAATTAAATGCCATGATAATCATTCTAAAGGTCAATGAACCAATGCAGAAATTCTGCCAGCAGCTGAGCACATATGTACCAATTATGCATTCTAGAGCTGGGAAAATAATCACAGAATGAGTTCAGGGACCCATAAGGCCTGCTGTGAGATGGAGCTGAGCTAAAACATTGATCACCTGACTTCCATAAGCCGCTACTCTGACTGGTGCACTGCATGACATTTTAGATCTCCTGGAATTAGTGTCAGTTCAGAGCCAGTGTCCAGCAGTCCTCAAAAGATCTGGTATTTCCTTTTCCCCAGTGAACATACACTGGTAAAAGGCTATAGGTCCACTTGGGTAAAGTTGGGAGAAAGATTAACAGTACAAATTTTGGGCAGTATACAGAGTCCTTCCTCAAGGGCACAGGGCTTCTCCTTCATTAAAGAGGTTCTGGGTCTATAAACTGGCTCAAGTTGGAATTGATTGAGCGATCATGACCTGTTTTTATGAATCAAGTTAGACTTTGGTTTATTTGACCTAGAACTTTTCTGCTTATACAGATCAAGTAAGAGTTGTAGACTTCCTATCTATTTCACTTTTAAGAAAACCATAAACTAGCCAACACCATAGGCTTACACAAGTCAGACTATTTTGACTGCTGCTTTGACTTCTTGTCCATTATGGTAATCATGCCCACTTTACCTTTAGTAGCTGAGTGCTGATATTTGGCCCCTCTCACAGCAAAATCCAATTAATTCAAATGCACTCAGGTTTTCCAATTCCACTGTAAGATCAGGCTTACAAAGAGATCACAGTGCTCTCTAAAGATTCCAGAGCTTCCCTCACCAATTTATTTCTCATAGTAGTGATGAAAGGTATGTCTTCTGGAACCACTCAATGCAGATAAGTAGATCTTAAATGACAAATCCACTCTAACATTCCAAGCTCTCCGAATTTCTGAATCCCTTCCGCTATATTAAACCAAGGGAACTCAGGCATTTCCAGTTTGCTCACAGTTGGCTATCTTTTGGTCCACATTTCAGCCAACCAACTAAACAGTTGGAGTACTTCCTAATTCCCTAAGCTGCAACATTAAACGCAGAATCTCTGCTTAGTGAGCCCATATCATTCAATTTGTCCTGGTCCTTCTACCATCATTCCACACCATTGGTATTTGTTCTCATACATGTTCACCAGATTTTTGTCTGTGTAAATTCAAAAATTCAAGTAGTTCTCTTGGAGTATAGCATATCTTCCCAGGGGTCACACTTTGTACCTTACTTCTAGGTCCTGTGGGGACTTAAATCTAATTGTAGGTCTAGAAGCAAAAAGGATGCACGAGTCCTAAGGAGAATCAACATTGTACTGCATGGCAACTACCTGAGGAGGCCATTACAATATCCTTAGGCAATGCTGACTTAATCCCATCAGCCAGAATGGAGAGGCAATAGAGTTAGGGAAGCTGCTACCTCTGGGGATAGGGAAATTTCTTCCATTGGCAAAGAATCATCAGAGTTTAGAGGCTTAATGTCCCCAGCTTCATCAGAGTCATGCAACATGTTCCCATTCCAATTTACGGGATCTCATTCTTTCCCAATCAATGTTCTCATTATTAACAATAGACATTCAGCCAGACTGGGAGTTCAATTTACATTGTAATTCATCCAGTAACAGGATGAGATTCTGAGTTAGATTTTCAGCAAACTCAGCTCTGTGGCTATAGGAGATAAGGGTATTCTTTAGGGCATACATAGAGCTGGGAATTAGAATCCCTGAGCTCACCCTTTCTTTACTTTGTCCAGGGGCATTAGGAACAACCAGTCAACCTCATTGTATTTGTTCGTTTCCAAAAGTGTTAGAAAGTATCTGCTATACAGTCTCCCTGATCCCTGCTTCTTATAAGTGGTTGGTTAGGAGTATTTAATGGAGTTATTTTGTGTATCTCTATTACTAGATCATGCCATAGATTATCAGTGCTCTCTTTGCTCCTGGAAAGATAATTATTAGCATCTTTAAATTTGATCAGATTAGAGAGTTCCAAAAATCCCAGAACAAATTCAGAAAAATTATCCTTATATTCCGTTCCTCTGGAACCAATCTTTGTACCAAAATC
>NW_011888790.1:8891217-8907057 GCF_000151845.1 Pteropus vampyrus | reverse complement strand
AATGCCAACTAAAATAACTTCTAATCTATCAAATTGGCAAGAGTAACAAGTTAGAAGATAATTGTTATTGAAATATGTGTAAAAGAGCAACGCTGCTGTTAGAATTAGAAACTGATACATTTGGAAGACATTTTTCAGTAATATCTTTCAAAATTTAAAATATTATAACCTTTTACATAGATGTTCTATTTCTAAAAGTTTACCTAAAAGATATAGTCACTCAAGAATGCAAAGAGACACATAAGTATATTCTTTGCAACATTGCTAATAGACATTAAAAATTGTTTTAAATATTCCCATTAAGTACATTAGTTTTTGTATAGTAAATCTCCATATACTACCATAAAATAATATTCTAGTGTTTTGCTTGTTACATTCTTAGGAAGAGCAAGTTAAGGGCAATATGTATTACAGAATCATATCTTGGCCAAAGAGAAAAAGGCACATTCTAGTAATTTGTTTTTCATCCTTTCATTGCCATACGGGATTGTGGACATGGTGACTGAAGTGGAACAGATCTGAAACCATAATGGTGAAAATAACATGTTAAAAATGGCAGAGTGAACAAATAGAAGGGGACTCCAGCCCTGATGGCATTGTGGAGCACTGTCTGTTGGTCCTGGACTGTCTCTGGATTCCTTGAAAAGCGAGAAAAAAAATGTATCCGTATTAGTTACCTGTATTACATGCAGCCAAACCTAATTCTAAACCATGCAGTACTAGTACTCTAATTTTCATACTACAAATAACTAAGCTGAGCCACTGATATGTTTATGTCATTTGTCTAGATTTGATCAAGTTAGCGAAGTACCTCTGAAACTAAAGGTCAGATATTGTCAACAGTGATTTTTTTGATCTATTAAAGAAAATGGAGAGAATATGTGAACTTTGCAGAATACTGAAGAGAAGTCTTTCCATCCTCATTCATTAAAATTAAAAATCACTATTAAGTGACTTTTGCTTTGTTTATTTTCCTTACTAGTTTTGAAAAAAATAGTGATTTTTATAATTGATTTTGGAATTTTAATGTTTTTTTTAAAGTTTAACTTGAGGCCAACATATTGAGAGACAAGTGACTATTGAGTTGTCATGGTGCTGGGTATTAATATTACTTATATAGAATCTCTGTTATATTGTTATCCTAAATGCTAAAAACCTGAAAATACCTATGATCAAAATCATTTTTATGAATGGTTCAGTATAAAATTAATAACAAAAAACTAACCCAAGCAGGTTTGGATCAATTTATACATGTCTGGGGGCCCATTGTTTTAAGCATTTTCCTAACTGTTAAAAAAAAATCAATCATTAAACATGGCAAATTATAATAAAAGTACATCTTGTTTCTCAGAATGTGTCGTTTAAAATACATTTTGTACTGAATTTTAATTTCCTAAATGTCTTATCTCCTCTAACCTCAGTTGAAAATAAGTCCAATTACTTTTTTCTAGAAGACAAACCAGAAATCAAGTATTTAGTTTAAATGAGAAAACAGAAAAATCCCCTCTTTAACATTTTTGTGAAAAAAAGACCAATTTTTGGCAGTTTGCTATTATAAACCAGAGTATGTTTATGCTATCTTATGTATTTAATTCACTACACTGTAAGCTTCAGGAAAGTAAGGGATATTCCCACTACATTCCCACTGCCTAACATAAATAAATCAATAAATGATGAAATAAGAACTTCCATATTTCTCTAACTTTAAACATTAATCTCTGCTATTTCTCAAACTGCTGCCATAATTTCACTTTTAACTTTCCTTAAAATTTTAAGAGCTTCCTAATGACCTCTAAAATAAAGTGAAAATAAAATTGTGAAGCATATACATGCTAGAGAATACAGATAAAGGACAGAGTTTAAATTAGACTGCCTACATTCAATCCTGATCCTGACTCAAATATTCATTTTTAGGTGAGTCATTAAACTCTTCCGCAGTCAGCTTTATTTTTGTTTTCTTTCTGGATATAAAAGTAACATCTCTTTGGGGCCTTGTGAGAGCATGACATGCAGTTATTACCCAATTAATGTTAGATATTATGATTTTTATTCTGTTTTACCTTAGAACTGAAATACCTCCTTGAGCTGGCACCAAACTAATTTCCCAGCTCAGCTACCTGTAGATTCTCACTATTCCTTAACAACACAGTTACTGACCATTTTTCATATGTTATTTTGCATGATTTATATCTCAAGGCCCATTTATAGTAGTTTGAACTCTTTCTCAAGGTACAATTTAAGCATCTTCTGGGATGGATTACTGACTTCCAAGTCAACTGAATCAAGCTCATGGAGGTTTTATATCACAAGCAGCAAACTGAATTTTATAATAAAAATGGAAGACTAAGTATGCATATGCAGACAGTTTTTAGAGTCTCTTTAAAATGTAACTCAGATTGAAGACAAATGTTTTTTGAATCTAGCTTCACTTCCCTTCTCTCATCTCTAGAGCAAAATCCAAGGGTGCCAGGGTCGGGTGGGGAATGATGAATAAGACAGAGCACAGAAGAATTTTAGGACAGCAAAATACTCTATATGATATTATTTTGATGGGTATGTCATTATACATAAATGAGTTTTCTTAAACCCATACAACAACAACAGGTAAATGATGAACCTTGGGTGATTTTGATATTTCAGCTTAGATTCATTAATTGTAACAAACATACCATTCTGGTGAGTGATGCTGATAGTGGGGAGGAACGTGCATGTGAGGGGTAGGGGGTACATGGGAAATCTGTTCCTTCCTCTCAATTTTGTTGTAGACTTAAAACTGCTTTAAAATAAAGTCTTTAATTTTTAAAAATGATTCCTTCACTTAGAATCTACATATTAGCTACTGGTATTGAGCTCTTCAATTTTTATGATAAAATAATGAGAAATTTCCAAATATGGCACTAAGTTATTTTTCTGGGTAATGAAACTAATGAAGCATCCCCACACAAATACAAGCAGTGCAGAAACAGCATTGAGCAGTGGCACATAGTAATCAGTCTGTAGGACTATTTAAGGAAGGAAAGAGAGAAAAGGTAGTAATTATTTATAAACAGAGGGATGAAGATGTTTATTTTATTTTCTCTTATAATGGGTATTTATACAGCATTCAAAACTTTAAACTAAAAGCTCTAGAGTATGTATTCTTATTAACATTTTATGATACTAAAGATATTAGGCGAGCATATCATCAAAGGAAAATGCTAAAATTGTCTTCAAGGGGTACAGAGCCTGATTGTATCCCCAAGAAAAATTCAGTCTCTCGATGTACTTCATTAATATTCCCTATAAATAGAGAGGACTCTTCATTGTGCAAATATAAAGTGCACTTTTCTTCAGTCAGTCTTATGTTTCACACTGAAGAGAGAACTGTAGTCTTCCTTGAATATCTAAATTCAATTAAATATTATTCTAAGACTAAAATAAGAAGTATCTCCATGTAATAAGTTGTCTCCCACCTACAGAAACTTACACCCTTGTTATAATTACTTCAGTACTAACAACTCCTCCTCTTAACACTCAAAGCGTGTGGGTTCTGAGAAGGCAGCACACAAACCTGGTATTTTTAAAAGGAATCTAATAATAACAACAAAATATTTTTCTCTTCCAGATATCCACCTATCACCATTTACTTTTATTTTTTCCTTCTTTTACTGACTTTTTGCTCTAAACATTCTGTACATCTATATCACTTATTCTAAGCTAAATCTCTGCATGGAATTTATTCTTCTGCTTTTGCCATTTATTCAAATTCTTAAGGAAAAAAATTGTAACACATAAAAAACTCAGATGACTTTTCAGCAACCAGGAACTGGCTGAATGGCGGTGCACTGCTACGTGTCCCGTTAAGCTTGAGCAGACCTGTGCTCACCCAGCCGCAGCTCACCGAGAATGGAAATCCCGCTGATCCACCACCCAGCCTCCAGGACGGCCTCCGTGGCGGGAAACTGCATCAACTACCAGCAGGGGACACCCCACAAGGTGTTTCTGGTGCAGTCAAACAATATAAGTATCGCCTTAAGTTTTCGGTGGAAGAAATTATCCAAAAACAAGTGACAGTGAACTGTACAGCTGAAGCACTTTATCCTCCAATGGAATAAGATACTGCACCAGAAGTCAACTTCACATTGGAAAAAGAAATTGGAAAGAACCCAGATGAAGAAGATAACATTCTATCAAAGACTCAAGTCCATGAAGGAACCACTAGAAGCACAAAATATTCCAGACAGTTTTAGAAATGTTATCTCCAGAAATGAAGCCAGTTCGGCATATAGCCTGGGTTGCCTGTGGTTATATAATATGGCAGAATTCTACTGAAAACACATGGTATAAAATGGTAAAAATTCAAACTGTCAAGCAAATGCAAAGAAATGATGACTTCATTGAGTTAGATTATACCATCCTACTTCCTGACATTGCATCTCAGGAAATTATTCCTTGACAAATGCAAGTTCTCTGTCATCTACAATATGGCACTAAAGTAAAACATAACAGCCGTCTGCCAAAGGAAGCACAACTGGAGTAAATGAAGACCCTAACACTGGATGAAGTGTTAATATGCTTATTAATGATGTGTATGTCAGCCTTCACTGATATTTAGCTTAAGAGGCCAAATTCCAAAATGTCTCTTTGTATAAGTGTCTTGATTACATTTCAGAACTATATAGCTTCCATAATAAAGTGTCATGACGTAAAAGTGTCTTAATAACAGTGATAGTGGTATGTATATCCCATAATAAAAAGCCTCAATTCAGAAAAAAAAAAACCTCAGATGACCTTACACAGATTTTTAATTTATTAAATTGATTCTGATTATATCAACAAAATCTCAAGGTTTCTGAATTTTTGCATTTCTGTGAAATACGAGGATGTCAATAATGATTTATTATTTATTGAGTGCTTACTATTTAGTGCTAGATACAGTTCTAAGAGCATAACATATGTAAGTCATTTGGTAATCATAATCCTATGAGATGGTGTGATATTTGCTTCATTTTATAGATGAAAATTGTGGTATAAAGTGCCTTAATAACACGATGACAAATGTTTAAATGAATCTTGATGTATTCTTAATTTCCTTAAAAGCTTAAAAACTTCAGTTATATTTGCCTACTGCATTCAGTTATATTTGTCTACTCATTTAGGCAAAATAAGAGGTCCTGGAAAGATATAAAAGTCTCCTATACAGAAAAATCAGAAGAAAAACAGAATATTTTTAGAAGATATTTGAATGCTGGAACCATTTTTGGACTTATGTTCTCTACGAACCCCTTCTTATTTTAGACAAACTATTGTGTTTTTCCAATGTTGCACAGCTGGTAAGCTGTTAAGTAAGGAGTTGAATCTAGGCCGTCTGAATATGCTTATGACATTATACTGTATGCACTGGAATTACACTTTCTTCCTTGGTAGCACTGCAATAGTGAAAATCATAAATCACTTGGAGGTGATTCTGATTAGTAAGTTATCGACCTTAGGAACAGTTCAATGGATTTTGTCATTTGCTAGTTTAAAAGGAAATATCATTTGTATTCTGGCATTAACAATAAAGAAATAAATTCCCTTTGATATATTAAAAATTTTAGCCATTTTATTTGTTCATATATAATCTTCAAGATTATACAAAATTTTCAGTGACTATTTATAAAAATGCATACTGGCAGCACACTTGCAAACATGGTTGTAAATGCTAGGTTTCATAATTTTCCACTTTCTCGTGGAACTTATCATCAGCTCAAATGCATAAGGTTTAAGAAATTATACCTGGATCAAGTTTTTTAAAAAAACAGGCTATCAAGTAATGAAGATAATAATGGGGACATTTACCTAAAACAGTGCTTCTGTATTTTACTAAGCCTGTATTCTCATTATTTTGTGAAGAAAGCAAATTTAAGGTACATATATGCAGGCGGACCATACACAGTCATGAAAGTTGTATCCTGCACAGGGGCCCTCAGCCAGCAGAACCTGTTGTAGTTAAAGATCCTCTCAAACAAGCTGTTATGTTAGCCCTGAGGAAAACTATACATTTTTCTAATTCATTTTCCTAGAGGGGTCACCTTTTTCTAATTCAGCAGATAAGCCTAATGTAACAGCAGCAGCCCTGAATATGTAGACTAGCCAAAATATTTCGTAGAGAATTTTTTAAGCAAAGTTATTATTGCACAAGTATTTTGCAAGAAGAAGCAAATACTGCTGGACCCAGAAACTAAGTCCAAGTGTTGGCCCATAACTCTATGATTCTGGCAGAGTGCCCAGTTTACATTTTCTTGGGAAGATGTTTATTCAAAATTATTTCTATGTTATCATTTTGTTCTTTGAATTCTGAGACTCATAATTTATTGTCAGCATTGTCATTCAAATTATCTTGAGATGTATACAATCTGAGTATGTTTCCCACATTCTTTGATATTTCTGATTAATTTTGACACTGACATAGCAGTTAACTTTCATTGTTGAATCATCTCACACAAAAAACTTACCAACCTTTATATTTATAAAAGATATACTGAAGAAATGACTAAATAATGAGCACTACAACTATCAAAACTTGTAGTAAAAATAGATGTACTTTCAATAAGATACATTAAATAATTCAAGAGTCAAGAGGAAGAATAACATTTTTAGTTTGGAGTAGGCATCTTTGAACAGTCAGTGGCCTCACTGAAGATGAAGCAATTCAGCATTACCATGTTTCATTTATTATAATCCTTGCTGGGGATATAATGATGAGTAAATTTTAAAAGTGAGTAAGTGCTAACGATGGTCATTAAAATGGTGACATAGGACTTTTCTAACTTCAGTTCCCCTCATAAGAAGACCAACTAGTAACTATGTATAGACAAGAAACTACTGTATTTGTATGCACCAATAATGAAGTACCTTAAAAAAGAAATTTAAAAAACCATTTACGAGAGCATCAAAAAGAATAAAACTACTTAGGAATAAATATAACCAAGGAGGTATAAGATTCGTGCACTGAAAACTATTAGACATTGATGAAAGCTATTGAGGAATACATAAATAAATGAAAGATATTCTGTGTTCATGGATGGGAAGAATAATGGTAAAATGTCCATACCACCCATAGCCATCTATAGATTCAATGCAATCTCTATCAAGATTCCAATGGCATTTTTTACAGAAATAGAAAAAAATTTTCTAAAATTTATATGGAATCACAAAAGAAGCCGAATAACCAAAGCCATCTTGAGAAAGAAGACCAAGCTAGATGCATCACATTACCTAATTTTGAACTAAACTGCAAAGCTCTAGCAACCAAAACAGTACAGTAGTGCCATAAAAAGACACATAGACACATGAAACAGATTTATGACCCCAGAAATAAACCCATTCTTGTAATTAACTAATATTTGAGAACAGAGTCAAGAATACTCAATAGAGAAAAAGATAGTCTCTTCAATAAATCATGTTGGGCTAACTGGATACATATGTGCAAAATAATGAAACCGGATCCCTATTCTTACACCATTCTCAAAAATCAACTTAAAAACTTAAAATGCAAGACCATAGCATAAAACTTCTAGAAGAAAACATAGAGAAAAAAGTTCCTTGACAGTTGTTTTGGCCATGAGTTTTTGGATATGACACCAAAAGCACCAGCAACCAAAGGGGAAAATTCAGTACATGGGACTACATGAAACTAAAAAGCTTCTGCACAGCAAATGATCAACAAAAATTGCAACCTATGGAGTGGAAGAAATTATTTGTAAACCATCTATTTGATAATGCGTCAGTACTGAAAATATATAAGAAACGCATATAACTCAACAGGAAAGAAACAAATAATATGATAAAAAGATGGACAAAGGACCTTGATAGACTTGTTTTCCAAAGCAGTTATATAAATGGCCAACATGTGCATGAAATGTTTCTCCACATCACTCACTACTTATCAGGTAAATGCAAATCAAAAATACAATGATATATCACCTCTCCACTGTTAAAATAGGTACATTCAATAGAGATAAGCTTATTTAAACTTATTTTTCTTGCATGAGATTTGGCTGATTATATTTTTTAAGAAATTTATACATTTCATCTAGATTATCAAATTTGTAGGCATAGTTGTTTATAGTATTCCTTTTTTATCCTTTTAATGCCTATGGAATCTCTAGTGAAGTTCCCTCTTTTATTTCTGATACTACTAATTGTAATACCGCCTATAGATATTTCGAAGATGCTGTTTTGGGTTTTATTACTTTTCTCCATTGATTTCTTGTTTCAATTTCATTGATTTCTACTCTAAAATTTATTTCTTTTCTCCACTTACTTTGAGTTTAATTTGCTCATCTTTTTCTAGTTTCCTAAGGTGGAAACTGAGATTATTAATTTTAGATCTTTCTACTTTTCTAATATATGCATTCAACGCTATAAATTTTCCTCTAAACGCTGCTTTCACTGAATCTTACAAATTTTGATAAGTTATGAGTTGACTTTAATTTTAAATTTTTTTTTATTTCTCTTAAGATTTCTTCTTTGACTCAGGTGTTTAGATGAGTTTAATTTAATCTCCAACTATTTTGTGATTTTTCTACCTATTTTAATAGGAGAGAGGAGTTTTCTCATAGGTTGCCTTTTCATTTTGTTGATCATTACTTTTGCTGTGCAGAAGTTTTTAGTTACATATAGTACCATGTGTCAACTTCTGGGAAACAAAAATGTATTATTAATACGTTATTTTTTTCTTCTCTACTTCATATTTTAACATGTTTTTGGTCACCTAATCTGAGAAACTTTGGGGTTATCAGTTATTAGGGGGCAAATTTTTGCTTACTTAAAATGAAGTAGATCCCATCACTTGGAGAGGGAAAATAAATAATTACTAAATCATGACAAAAGATTCCTTCTTCCAATGTAAGGCATACCATAGCACGTGTATCTAAACAGAAAGCTCACTGCATTTTGAAAGAGATAATCCTTGAGACAGAAGCAATGCAGTGAAGACAGGAAACGCTGAGAAAGTAAATGTCACAGGATACTGTCTTATGTATCTGTGGCCATGATCTCTTCATTGTTTCTTTTTCATTGGCATAAAGTTCTACTCTGAGTTTCTTGATCTCTGTGAAATTTACCTTAAAATGAAGCCATAATCCAAAGTTTGTCAAAAGGTGAATTGGGAAATTGTATGTTAGGGAAAATGCTTATGATCCTTTTCATCATCCCATCCTCTGTCTTCTCTCCTAAGGAGAGAATATTCCTCGGCTTCCCAACGGTATGAGAAATAACTAATAATGCTGAGAGCCTGACAGTCATTGATTTGATTTTAATGTGGTGTACCTCCTTTCTGTGGGAGCTGCCTTTTGCCTGTTCTCCTCAGTGATATTACCATGTCACAAACATAGAGCTTCCCCAATCCTCATCCCGAAGAAAGACCTGAAGGTAGTCAGTGAAAAGTCCAAAAAAATGCATTTGGCCTTGAGTAAATGCCATACTTACTCATCTAACTTTATCAATAATAAAATAGATACTGTTAAAAAATTTGTACCAGTACCCTCTGTCTATTCTCAGTTGGTTCAGAATCTAGAAAGAAAGACAGGTGGGTGTTTAGGTACACCTCTCAAAACCTTTAAAAATCTTAACAAGTCAGCATATGAAAGCTATTGTGAGAAATCTACATGAAACTTAAAGATTTATCAAAATATTTTTATACTAGAAGAGCAATACTCATTTCCATCTTTTAAAAGCAATTCTAATGATAAATATTCTAACTTTTCTGATTCATTCTACTGTATTCACACACAAAAGTCAATAAGAAATATTAAGGACTATAAGTATTTACATTAAATTTAAGAAAATCTTTAATTTTGAACAAAATGTGCTTTCATTACTGGGCCTACACTACAGAGATTTTGTATGCAAAGAAATAATGTGATACAAGACTGAATGAGTCTAATAAAAGGGGAGCGCTATAGGCAAGAGGGAGTATTGGGTCAGCCTTGGAAGGGGGTTCCTTAGAAATCCTTTTTGTTGTGTGGAGCAGTGACATTAAAAGTCAGCTGTACTCTAAGGCAAGAGGACACTAACCTAGTCAGAAGGAGTGGAGTTGGTGATGTAAGTAATATGGGTATCTGAATGAATCTGTTTGAATCTAAAAAGGGACCATTTTAAAAAATTAGTAATGTATTAGTTTAATACTAGGGAAGAGTATAATTCACAAGCAAGAATCTTCAAATAGATTTTAGAGGCAACTTCCTTATAAATATCAGAGTTAGAGAGGATTACAGATGGTATGACCCAATCTAGAGTTAGTGCACCAAATAGGAAAAAAAAAAAAAAAGATAATAGCAAAGAATAAATGAAGTTCTGAAAGTTTGCTCATTACTACTCAAGGCTGAGAACCGTACTGGGAGCAATAAATTTGATACATGAAATATGAGAGGAGAATTGTATCATCAATCAAATGGAATTCATCCTCATGGTGTGAAAATAGGCTCTCAATAAATATTTAGATAAATAAATATGAAACAAGGAAAATCAAAGAAAACACATTTAAACTATTTGAGAATCTAGTACTGTGGCTTGAGTAAGTTTCAAAATGCAAATATTAGTAAACTCCAATAAACATATGCATGCTCATATACAATAAAAAAAAGAACTCATGGCCAAAAGAAGTGAGGAAGACATTGCCAAAAAGTATTTTTCCTAGGAAATGGGAGAATATTTTTGAAAAATTATTGACATCAAAATTTAATAAAATGCAGATTTTATAACATGACCTACAAGATGAGATGATAAAAAACAGATTTATATGAATTAGGAATTCATTGATAGGGATTCAAAATATGTCTATCAATGAGATGAATGAGATAAAAGAAGAGCTTACTAGAATTAAGATTACAATGAAACAATAAAAAATGCATTAGACCAGTGTGTCTATTCTGAATAAGAATCTATGGTCTCCCACTTTTTTCCCCCTTGTGTTCTCACCTTTCTCTTTATTTTCTACTATGAAAAAGTAATTGCTATGGCAAAGTTGAGAACATAATGAAACCCTCTTTTTAGGGATAAGTCACTGAAGATTTGAATCTTCCACATTTTCATTGATGTCATTAGCTGAGTAATAGAAAGAGATGGCTCCCACGCAAAGTGAGATCTGTCCATCTTTCTCTCCCTTCTTATTCTCTTCTCCCATGTGACATCCACTACTGCGCTTAAGTGGGCTAGCTCTACTCTAGTTTTGAAAGAAAATACCCAACTGTCTACATTCTTCATGGTTATGATAGGTATGTTAGAAAATAATTTTCTCCCAAATTCTAATAATATTTTATATTTTGTTTGAGATGTTAAGGGGTAAGGAAAATGAAACAGTATAGTTCTCAGAATCTGTTTTTGCCTTATATTTATTTAACTAGTATGGAAGAAATAAATGCTATATTTCTCTATATGTAGTTGGATAATAGATAATACATGATAGATCAATATAGATGATAGATGATGATAGATAGATAGATGATAGACAGACAATCTTGGAAACTACTTCGATAAGATAGCTTGGTCTTACCTGGTGTAAGAATTAGGTAATCTTTAGTTTCCTAGCCAAAGAGATGCTCCATTCTTATTTCTATCAAGTAAGAGCAAAAACAAGGATGACTAGGGAAAAGGCTATGCTTTATATGAGAACTTTGGGAAACTCTCCAAATGTGCAGAAGAATTAGACAAAGACAAAAAAAATTTGGAGAGAGATGACAACTATAAAAGATAGAGGATAGCAAATGGAGAAACTGTAGATGTATCAGAAAAAAATGAAAGAACAAATAAAATTTAAAAATCAATAGTATAATGGAAAAAATGTTCTGGAGTTGAAGACTTAAATTTATACATAAAATAATGCTCACAATGTATCATGGAAAAAGAATAAAGGCATTCACACCTAGGGACTCAAGCATTTAGAACTGCAATAGTTTTTTTTTTTTTTTTAAGTTTATTGGGGTAACATTGGTTAATACAATTATATAATATTCAGGTGTACATTATCATTTGACATCTGTATATTCTATTGTGTGTTTACCACCCAAAGTCCAGTTTCCTTCAGCTACCATATATTTGATCCCCTTTACTCGCTTCTCCCTCCCTGCAATAGTATTTTTAAGCTTAATAAATATCTTGGCAGGAAAAAAATGTTAACTACCAATGATTTAAAGGAAGCTTAGGATATTCTTAGACTTTTCTTTCACAACAATAAATTCAGAAGACAATAGTTTGATATTTCACATAGAAGTCATAAGTGGGCCCACAGCTGTATCCAGGAGATAGACAGGCTTTGTTTGGCTCGCACTACTCTACATATTGTGTACTTCGTTTAAAAATTTTATAGTTCTTGTTTATCCTAAATAACAATAAGATTTGGCAATGCTGGTCTCACATTTCCTCAAGACAACAATGAGCTAGAGCTGAGTAGTGCCTGCATCATATTCCTACTTACAACTTTTTTTCCCCCAATACTGAAAGATAAATGGAAAGACTACATATTTTAAGGAAAACGAGAGAAATTACTTCTATGTGGTGTTTCCTTTTTTAAAAATGCAAGTATATATTCCTTTTAACCAGAATAAAAGAATGCACCTAAACTTGTTAAATGGATTTACCTAATCTCCTTGTCTTTTCTAGGCATTTGAGGCTTTAAACTCATTAGGGGATTTAAAGCTAAAGTTGGGTGCTTGATTGTTCTACATTTTGGATAGTTAATCTCAATGGAAAGATTTTTCTCATCTATGCCACAGTTCACAGGTTACAAAACACAAATACCATTTCCTGGAGAAAGAAACAAGCAAGCACACAAACTATTGGGACCAATAAGTGAAACTAAAAAAAAAAAAATTAATTTTCTACACTGGATTTGCCCCCAAAAACTATTTTAGAAAATGAAATATATCTCATAGAAAAACAGAAAACGAGGTTGCATACAAAAATACATAAGAAAGATGATAGGTTGTAAACAAATATAATTTGTGTAATTGCTTCTTGAAGTATATTTATGATGCTTATTGGAGTCTAACTAGTCTGCCTTCCTCTTTCCATCTTTTAAAATATTCTTTTAGTTGCCTCTTAAGTTATAGCCAGGGTTTATAGCTGTTCTTAGCTTGGAAGAACAAGAAGAAACAAGTTTACACCATTTTCTCTGGACTGTTAGTATTACAGAATACTCTTTTAAAATGCATTTACATTTTTTCAAGAACAAAGTAAGATCCAAATAATTTTAATAATAAATAATAAGTAATGTGATAGAGTAAGAGTGTTTGCATTTGCTGTGAAACATTTTAAGGTAAATCAGATGACACTTCTTGGTAAGAGACCACTACACTAAGTCCAAACTCAGTGTAGCTAGTGCACACACCACCAAGCAGTAATTATGCCATTTGCTTTTAAGGATAACAAATGTGGGACCAAAATTTATTATTCCAAAATGTTATTGAGCTTCATGGATACAGAAATAAAGTTTGGAACCAGAATTGGAAGATTAGAGTTTATTGAAGACCATTAATGATTTGACTTTAACCCCATTTGCAAGTAACAGGGTGATAAATTACAATATGAGAGCTTTCACATCAGTCATCATATTATGTCCCACCTCTATAGTTGCCATAATTAAATGAAGATGGAATTTCTCCCAAACGAATTGTTTGATATATACTATAGTTATTCTAAATGACAAAATAATATGTCACCAAGGAGATGACTATCCTATCTCCATAGGCAATGAATTTTCTGTTGTGGAAGAAGAAAATGGAATTAAAATTATTATTTGATCCTTTAAAATAGTTACCTGTCATGTACTTATTATTCTATGCTCAGGCGTACAGTAATGAGCAAATGTAAGCCCCCAGTTTGAACAGGTTCTTTTGTCATAAAGGACTCAACACAAACAAACAAACAATGTACTTAAGCACAGAGAGGAAAAGGGAATACTCAGCAATGGGAAGCATAGCATTAAGTGAACCAGTTTAGATGGTTCTAGCTTTAAACTTTTGTGTGAGGGGATGAATTTAGGGATATGATTTATGGATGTCAGTTGTGTGGTGAGGAGAGGATTTGATGAGGCCAGAAAACTCCAACTAGCCTTTCCAATATAATATTTCAATATAAAACTTTGATCTCTTAACCTTGCTGCAAAAATGTATTAAACGTTAATGAACCTGACTCATGGTTTTGCTATTAGTATTCCCTGTGTTTCTCCTCAGATGCCCTTGACATCTTATTTATCTTTCAATGCCCAGACTCAATTTTTCTTGAGAAAGAATCATCTGTTCTTACTCTACTCAACCAGTAAACTTTCCTTACATGTCTCTCATCATATCTCCATAAAATAATTTTTGTTTTAATTTCTCTCAACCTGTAGAATGAAGGGTCCTGTCTTATGGTTTTGAATCCCCTGATACCAAAGTGACTTGCACATATTGCCATAAAAAAAGTTAGAGGGAATATATAATATCCTGTTAATGGGTGAAATAAATTTTATTTAGGACTTCATTTACATGAGGTAAAGTTCACATTAATTAGTTTCTGGTTGGGGACATCTCCATCTCTAGTTTTGTTTAAATCAATTACTTTGTTTTTATGCAAATTGAAAATTATACATATATAATAGTTCTGCAAACTTATAAAATAATTCTTTCAAATGTAAATTTTATAGAAAACATACCATTTAAGAAAGGTATACCTGTAAATACTCCCTTTCACAATACACAAACTGAAATAATTTTCTGTCGAAATAATGCATTCTAACGCAATGTTGGCAAGCAGCCAGGAAAAACAGACATGTAGAAAAGGGAGAAAGACAGAGTGGTAGTAAAAATATGTGTATTTCTTGAATTGTATTACCCTTTGATATGAAATTACCTAGATTGTTGAAATTCTAAATATATGACTTTTGAAAACAAATAATTGAAAAATATTGTACAATTATTCCAAAGAAGACTGACTACAGATTTAAAAAAAAAAAAAAATCCTTTAAATATCAAAACATAGAATAGAAAAAATAATCAACTTGTTTCCTAACAACTTCTTAGTCCATAATTTTATTGCCTTATGGTCCTTCTGTTTTGATACAACATTCTTCTGTGATTTACAATATTCTGAAACAATGTAATTCTATAGTGGTTGTTGTATAATGTGCTTAATTGCTAGTTCTTCTCTTGATATATCATCTTTTCTCTTTGATCTTCTGCTATTTTGTTTTCCAATACAGAGTAATTTAATTGGCACAAGTTATGTTTTGAACCAAAGTTATATTATTTTGAAAATGTAAGGAAAATGTAGGCATTATTAAATTTGATCTGGCTTTTCTTGTGTCAGATTTCTACTGCTGTATAATTTTTTGTATTGTGTGCACTTGAACTGTGTGATATGTGTGAAAATTACTAAATAGCACTGAAGATTTAACTAATTAACCCCTACCAGTGAATGTGTGATGCAATTTTATTAAGGTTTCCATGTACACAATAACAATTGACCTTTTGAAGGCTGGGTCCTTACCAAACTAAGTGATGTGTGCTTCCAATATAAATTTAAAGCATCTCTTGTGTAATTAAAGGAGAGAATTAGCAGTGCGAATAAAACAATTTTTATTAGAGTTTGTATTCTACTATATTTTCTTGTGTTCAATATTAAATGATTATTTTTTAAAAAATGTAACCTTTATTTGACAAGATGAACTTCTGAAAAAATTTTTATAATCTGTAATGCGACTATCTGAATTCTAAAAAGACATCATTTTTACCCAGAAATATCAGTGTAGAATTTCTGTTTTGTTGATCATGGTGGTTCAAAGTTTGCATTCTATTACATTCTGTTGCGTTCAATATTAAATGATGAATTTTTTGAAAA
>NW_011888790.1:8872922-8890117 GCF_000151845.1 Pteropus vampyrus | reverse complement strand
GAAATCCAGTAAATTTCAAGTGTCAATTCAACAGTAAGATATATTTTTTGCATTGTATGTTCACTGCTCATAGTTAGATTTCTTTCTGTTGGTGTATTTTAGAAAGGAACAAGTTGTGGCTTGATAGAAACCATGCAAATGCCTTTTGAGCTTGTTCTCTAGACAGTGAAAGAAAGCTATTCAATTATTTGAATAGTGAGCAGATTTAATCCTATTTTTATGATAGCCTATAAAGCTAATAAAAATAATACTTTAACCTTAGTGTAAATATATTCTTTAAGCAAATCTAACAGTTAAGATTTATGATTTTTCAGTTATAGTAGGCAATCCAATCCCTACTAGTCCAAAATACCAGCTTAAATACTAGCAGACTCATTTGATTTCCATAGTACATTAGCATTATTATTTTAAGGAAATTGGAAGAAAGGTCATATTGAGATCTGAACCGATTATTTTTATCATAAAATCTTTCAAGTGAGAAAATACTGCTTTTCTCTACTGAAAGTTATTACAATGTTTGACACCCTTCTGCTCAAAATATATTATGCTATAAATCAATTTTCATTTGTTAAATACCTACTATGCTTTATTAGACATACATACATGCATATATACATACAAATATATATATAATTAATAATTTTCATCAAGACCAGTTTTGAAGTTCTCCATGGCGTGCTGGATAAAAAAGAATCACCATTATAATAACACAGTATGGAAAATAGACAGTAGCACATATACCATAAAAAATAATCAAAATTAATGTTTATTATCTATATATTGATTCAACCAACTTTTTTTGTTATCTATTATGTGCTAAGAATTGTTCTATATGCCTGAGCTACATCAGGGATTTCAAAAACTCTTTGCCTTTTGGTACTTAGGTTTTAGAAAGGATACTAAATATAATGAATACAATTATTTAGTATATTTAAAGGTAACATGACCTATTTAAAAAACAGTGGAGTAGGGTAAGAGAGATCAAGTGGGCAAAGGAAAGTGGATTGCAATTTTGCATGGATTGCTCAAAGTCTACGTCATTGAGAGATATTTTAGTGAAGAACAAAGGAGTACTAACTTTATTAATTAGTCATGTAAATCTTTGGGGGAAAGGCTTTCCAGACAAAGGAAATACCAGTGCGAAGGCCCTAAATTAGGAGCATACCTGGATGAAAATCGAAAAGACTGAGTAGCACCTTTGTAGCTAGTGAGGGAGAGGAGCAAGTGATTCGGTCAGAGAGGTAACTGGGAAGGAGCTAAGAAATCATACAAAGCTTAATAGGCTGTTATAAAGACATTAGCTTTTATTCTCAGTGAAATAAAGAACCATTGCAAGGTTTTAAAGAAAGGAACACCTGACATACCTTTTGTTTTAAAAGATTATTATTGCTGCTGGCTGTGTTGAGAGTAGAACAGGGAAGTGGTTTACAAAGTAAGATTATTTAGGAGACTCTTGTAGTAATTTTAGGAAAGATGAGATGGGTGGTAGCATAGAGATGTTGAGAAGTGGTTGGATTCTAAAAACATTTTGAAAGAATAACCAACATAATTATGTAATGGGTCAGACCTAGGATTTATGAGAAAGAGATAAGTCAAGATGACTTCAAGACTTCTGGTCTGTATGATTATAAGGGGAATATTGCCCTCAACAGAGATGGGGAAGACTGTGGAAAGTCAGGTATGCAAAGGGAAGATTACTTTGGACTGTGTGAGATACCTATTAGGTATCCAAGGAGAGATACTGAATAAATAACAAAGTTTGGATAGAATTCAGGAAAAAGGTTTGAGCAACACATAGAAATCTAGGGTACTTATAACACTTGGAAGTAGTTCAAGTTTAAAGTCCAAAACTGAATTTAATGAATGTATATGTATTGACATTGTCAGATTTATTTTTCTGTTTTATTGCTATAAGACATAGCCCATAAATTATATCTTTTATTACATATGTATGCAAATACCCTTGAAAAAATAAAACTCCATTGAGTAACAGAAGTAAAAATATGTAACTTAGCAAATCTCAAAAGAATACACCGTGAGCTCCCTCTGCTGTTACTGGAGACTCAGATATTAAGAAAATTGGCAAATACTCATGTGCACTAAACTAAACAACTGCTGAATATTTAATAAAAACTAAAATACAAATGAAATATAAATTTGAATTTTAAACAATATTAAATGCTTTAACAGTTTCTCCTATTTAAAGTTGATAATATATTAAGAATGTTAGCAAAACACTAAGCTTGAAATATTTAATTCTTTTAAAACTTAGAAATACTATATAGTTTAAATGAAACCACTTACATATTCACCAATTAAAACCATAGAGAAATGATTCAGATCAAAAGAGAACGCCTCTATTTTCTTTAAGAAGAATTGTGAACACATTGCACTTTAATAGGAGAGAAATGTTTTGTTCAAAATTTAATTATTTAACGAATATAATTTTGCAAAATTTGTATCCAGCAACTAAAATGTAGAATGGCTAGTTAGTAGTTGCCAGTTGGCAAAGTGATCATGAACTAAAACTTAATTAGAATCATCAAGAAAAAATATAAAGATTTCCTGTGTAGGTGACAAGACATAGGTGTTTTGAGAAAGTTATGTAAAATGAATAAATATGGTAAAACTCAGAAATTACAGTTTAACGAATGATATATATGTTGATGCAAAAGTCAAAGACAATATGCCAGACACTGTAATAGTAAAGCAATGGCATATAAGGCCATATGGTTCATCTATACTTCTCTCTCTAGGTACTATTTTATGACATTTCTCATTTTACAGATTTAGTAAGATAGTTGTAATTCTCCAACTGCATCATGTACTTCACTTTCTCTTATATGAGTATTTATTTGACTTTTTCAAAAGTTACCTAAATGACCTTCTCGGGTAAGGTGTCTCTCTTCTGTACTTGTAAAATACACAGGCTCTGAAATCAAATAGAACTAACATTTCATCCTGGCTCTGCTACCTCATGTTTGTGGGTCTTTGGGCAAAATATTTGACCTATCTCAGCCTTAGTTTTTCCTCTGGACATTGGAAATAAAAAGTAATGCATATATTGTTAAAAATAAAAAATGAAACAAGAGTAAATCATCTAGTATAGTTTGGGACATGTAGGAGATACTCTGTACTGGAGTATTAATATTTTATAATTAATATATTTCACAAACATCACAATGTATTGTAACTGTTAATTTTTGTGTTTCTCTAAGACTTCAATTTCTTTAAGAGTAAATAATTTCATATGTTTTGTTTGTAATCTTTAGAGCTTAGCTGAATATATGGCATAATGGAAGCAAGAAATAAATATTGTTGAATTAGTGAATACAAGAGGATTGATAATATTCTCAACTGCTTATTTAAAATTGGAAAATTAATTTTAAAGTAAAAATATGTTAGAGAGTAACATACTATTAATTTCTAAATGTACTACTTAATGTTTTAATGGAGTTAATCAATCAGATATAATAGCAAAAACTCAAAAGTAAGTCATTTGCATTGGATAATATTATACACTCTCTGTTGCTTCTTTCCTTATTGCCGTCAAATTATTAAATGTAACAGCAGACAGGAGAAACAGCTAATCATGTAAAATGATAGTTGTTACTAAGGCAACAATGTCATTTCTTTCTTTTCATTTTCCTTCAATCAATAAAAGCTTTCAAATGAAATGGAACATTATGTTTATGCTAATTTTCCTTTCTGCTTGATTTTTTTCCTGGTGTGTTCTTGCTGTGCACATAGTAATTATTCTCATTTTTAAACAAAAAGGTACTGTTTTAAAGGAAACATTTAAGGCATTACTCTAATAGAGTTTAAAATTTGACACATAAAAATGAATGGAATTCACTCTTAACAGTGAAATTCCTAATATTTCAATAACACTGATGTCTATTTTGTGATCTTTTGATATTTTGAAGTTAGTTTGCCAGAATATGAAAACATTTATTAGTAGACAATGACATATAGAGACATAAGTTCCTCATAAAAATTCTGTTTAAAAGAGCAACCATATAATGCAAAAACCATAATTTTCTATATAATTAATGAAAAACAATGTACTACTGAATGTTAATGATTTATTCTTATTTAATAAAGAAAAGAAATAACATTTTAACCCATTAAACTTCCCTGAATTATTTAGTTAAAATTCTACCATTAACTATACTGCCATATGAAGTAGTTTTATCTCTCTTGGACTTTAGAAAGAAGTGACACTTGAAATATGATTGATATTATCTAGCTGTATAGTGTCAGATGAAACGAGAAAGTAAAAGCATTCTTGGCAGTGTAAAGTACATATCAAATTTGAGAGGCATGGAAACACATAATGTATTAGGAAAACTTCAGGCAGGAATAGAGAATATGTGGGACAATTATAAAATCAGACTTTGACCAGTAGTTAATGGAGGAGGTTTTAACTTGTGTGAGTTGTTTATGGCTGTATTTTCTTCACCGAACACTGTGCCTGGAACACAATGAACACAAAATATATTCTCTGGGAATATTTTCTTGAATGTATGTTGTTATTTAAAAATCAGAATGCTAGTCTTGGAGCATGGTGAAGAATAGGTTGGAAAAATACAAGACTAGAGTAGAAAGACAAATTAGAAGAATCTTGCAATAACTGAGAAAAAGAGGTTGAAATTTTCATCTAACAACCCTGCCATGAAATCAAAAAAGAATGAGAAAGATGCAAGAGACCTAGAGAATAGGCATGGCAGAACTGGGTGTGGTAAGTGAGACAAAGTTACAAGGTTTCTGGTATGGGAAAACCATGGATAATGTTCACTAAGAAAAGAATTACAAAATAAGGAGAAAACAGAAATGGGGTGCTGATAGGTAAAAGGAGCTGAGAGGATTCAACTTTTAACCATTGGACATTTCCACAAATAATTAGTGGAACCTGAAACTGAGCAGAGAGACTACACAGTTTCCAAACAGATCAGTAAGATAAAAAATATATATATGAAAAATCAATGAACAAGAGAATAGTGCCACCACTGTAAAGTACTTTTAACTGGATCAGTTTCTGTCTTTCAGAAAATTAGAAAATCTGATTATTTATAATGAAGTACTAATTAGGCATTTTAAAGAATAAATACAAAGAAAATAGTAATGAGAAAAAAATTGATATCATTATGAGGGCTTCATAAGAAAGATAAGACTTTGGTTTTTTGATCTTTATTTCAACTACTTTGTATTTATCTAGTTTCATTGTGTCGTGGGACAATTTTCTCTCTTTTTTTTAATTAACGATGATTTTATTTTATATAGACTCACATCATTTTCAAAGAAAGAGCAGATTCAGATAGACTTAGATATTAGCAATACTATGATGGTGGACAAGTTACTTAATCTCTATGTGCCTGTTTCCTTATCCTTAAACTGTTGACAGTTCAGTTTCTTCAGGTTAAATAGGAGTCAACTGGAACTGAATATATTAGTGAATCTGGAAAACATATCTATTATCACAGAAAGTCCTATCAGAAATGCTGTTCTAAAAAGTTATAGAAATAATAGAGATAGAAATAATAGAAATAGGCAATAATATTTACTAGAATAAAGGCTATTGTTCTTGATGTTGATCTTCTTTCATGATCCCCAAGTTAGTTTCTGCCTAATTTAAACAAAATTCTTAAATGGGACACAAAAAATCATTGACACTAAGATAAAATTGAAAAATTATACTTCATTAAATTAAAAAAGAAAAATTAGAGTTTATCAAAAACACGATCAAAAAAGTGAAAAGCAAGTTACAGAGTACAAGAAAATATTTGCAATACATCTAACAACAACTTGTATTTAGTATGGAGAAAGGTATAAAAATCAATAAGGGAAAAACAAACCAATAAAAATAGACAAAAGAACAGCATTCAATAAAGGCGATATACATATAAACAATAAGCATTTGAAAAGGTGCTTAATATTATTAGTCACCAGAGAAATGCAAAATAAAACATAATGAGACACTTCTCTTATACTAGAATGAATACAGTTTTAAAGATAAAGTTGAAAATGATGTTTAAATGTCGGCCAGCATATAAAGCAACCTCTTTAAATACTCTTATATATTGCCATTAAGGATATATATTTATACAAACACAGTGGAAAACCCTTAAGAAGAAGTTACTAAAGTTGAATGTGTATAAACTCTTTGACCCAGAAATCGCATTCCTAGGTCTATACCCAACATAAATGAGTACTTTGTCCATCAAAAGACATGAACAAAAAAGTTTATAGCAGGATTATATATCCATTTTTCAAGAAGTACATGACATAAATAGATTTGGGAATCAATTTTTATATCCTTAACTCCAACATGTATTTTGTCCTAAAATTGGGAATATTCTTTCCTCAATCACTTTTTTCTCCCAATTTACAAAGAAATCACTTGAACATTGATGTCCAAGAAATCTTTAATTAAGGCAATCTAAGTCCATATTGGGACTTAGTGTTTTTTTCTTGTCTTGAACATTTCTTTTAAATGAAACTCTTGACTCAAGAATTGTTAATTTTGGTTTACTTGAGATATTTATTTGACAGTAGATCTTAAACCTTCTCACCGCAAAAAAAGAAATGATAATTATGTGACATGACAGAGATGTTAGTTTATATTATTTTGCAATATACAAGTATATCAGTGCTGATGGTGGTGGTGGTGGAGATAGAAAGGGGAGCTTCTGTTTCAAGTTGTTGCAGGAAGCAACACCCAACTGAGGAATTTGCACACTCAGACAACTTTATTAGAGGAAAGAGAATTCATTGGCCAGTGGAGTTCCTGGGGTTAATAACTCCATGCACTAGCTCGCTTTGGTTAGATTTCTTACAGCTTATATACCTCTACAGTGTCCATGGAAGGGGCGCATGATTCCTTTGTCTGAGATTTCATTTGTGTCTCATGACTCAGGATGGGGAGGGGGAGCTTCGGGTGGGGGGCTTTAAGGGGGAAGGAATTTTCAGACCACTGGTCTTACAGGTTGTGTCTTGTGACTCTGGCGTTATCAGCACTATTATAGGATTCTCGAACAGAGAGACGGGGCATTGAGGCTATATGCAGGAAGTAGCACTTATTGATGCCAGCACCTGCTCAGCAGATTCCTATCCAAAGGCTGAGCCCCAGTTGTAACATAACAAGCAATTTTATACAGTCTTGTTATTCCTACACATCTATAGAGATAAGGAAGAACATTAGTTGGTTGGCAAGCCATGAATCAACAGATGTAAGCTAGAGAGTCCTAGAGGTAGGGGTGGTAGCTATGGGTAAACCTGTTAGCTGGAGAGTTGTGGAAGGTGGGAGAGGGCAGTTAGGAATGGACTTTAATCGGCTAAGACGATCATTTCTGCAAGCCCTTTCCTTTGAATTTTTTAGATGCTTCTTCTCTCTTAAGGTGAGGAAAAAGTTTTGGATATAGAAATAAATATAAGTGATGGTTATACAACATTGTGAATAAAATTATACTACTAATTCATACAATTTAAAATGATTAAATGACAAAAAATTGTTATATAGTTTCCCTCTCCTACTCCAGAAAAAGAAAAGATATATTGTAAAGTGGAAGAGCAGGAGTGGTGAAAATTTCTCTCTTGCCTTTGCTGTCACCTGACTGCAGTCAGAGTACATTCCCTCAAATGGAGCAGTCCTTGAGAGCAAAGCAAAGAGGATGTTGGTGAGATATTACCATTCCATTCAGGCAATGAACATATACCAAGATCTGAAACTACTTAATATAGATTTATCTTAGTATTAAAATTTCAAAATTTTGTGGTTGCCATTAGAACAGGTATTATTATTTGAATTAAAAACTGAAATTAGATTATTCATATCAGCATTTAGTTTATATAGAGAGAGTTTTCCATAACTTAAATGAGTTGAGCTAAATCTAAGTCTAAGATTTTGATTTTAAGAAAGAAATTTAACACATAATAAGATTCAAGCATATTATCAAAATAGTATATTGGCAAAGATGGGTTAATATCAGAAATAGCCAATTTTCTCAATCTTTTCTGAGTATATTTGGTTAAATGTGGTGCCATGTAAGAGAGTGGAATAAGTATAATAAATAGCTATTCAATAATGCTTGGCAAAGTTTTGACATAATCCCCACAAAAGCCTCTAATAACTAATAACTCATTTTGCGTGCCAGGTAGTTTCTCATTCTTTGTATTCTGTGGAAATAAAGAGGACCTAATAAAATTGTTACCTAATAGATCATTTAAAGTATTTTTAATAATAGATCACTATGTTATTTTTGGCAAATAACATAAACTGAGTTTAAGAACGGAATTATTTTGCTATAACAAATACTTTCTATTTCTCTACTCTTACATTTAATAAAAATAAAGAATTAGAAAATCATGGATCCCAAACAAATACTTTCTCATTGTAGAAATAATTACTATTTATGCTAGATACATGAACTAATTAATTAGAAAGAATCCAGCTGTACTCATCTCATTAATAAACTCATTTCCAAAGAAACTGACTTATGTTTAATAATTATTTATCGAAAAATTCAATATAGTTTTGTTATTTGGGTCTCTGTATACTACTAACAACTGAAATAACTTAATCCTGATTCTTTTAACACTTAGAAACATAGTAATGACATTCTTCAATTTTTTTATTAATATATTTTGTTGCAGACGTATGATACAAATCTGAGAAATTGATACAGAAAAAGATTAATGTAAGCTCTATGACTGTTAGAGAAGGACCTATTTATATAGATTTGAATTAGTAATTTTTTAAATCAAATTGTAATGTGATTAGATTTTCAGAATTATTTAAAAGCGGTATAACAATTTTTCTTAAAATATAAATACTTACATTTCATATAATTTGTAGTTATTTAAACTTAAAGGTGTAAATTTAAAAATGTGAAAAGTTCTGCATAGTTTCTTTAAATTATTTTAGGTTACTTAAGAGCAAAACAATTTCAGGTTTTTATGATCTTTACTAAGTTCCAAGAATGAAAGGACGAATAATCAAATGGCTGCCCTGTAGGTGTCTTCAGGGATCTTTAGGGCTACGAAAAGAGTCTAACATAGTTTAATAATACTGACTAAAAGTGACAGTAAGGCATCAGCTCTCTTGCCTCAATGACAAGAGGAACACATTTTATGTATGGAAAGAGCAGAGGTTAAGAAAGACATGCAGAGGCATTAAACCACAAAGATCAAGTCTCATTTAAAAGACACTTTCCTCTTCAGATAACAGACTAAAAATTAACAAAGTAGATAATTATAGGAATAGAAATACCTACATATTTATGAGATTTAAGCAAATATAGGATAGATTTTCAAATCAATGGAAAAATAATGTTCTTTTCAATAATTATAACTGGATATTCACATAGAAAAGATGAAAAGCTAAATAGAAAAATAACTATAAAAATATTAGGAGAAAACAATTTTTGAAAAAATCTTATAATGACAATAATTATTAATCAAAACAAAAATCTACTAAGTATTTTTCTCACTAAAAAAAAAAAACTGTTTAATGAAGTAGTCCTTGAAATTTAAAACAGAAGCAATAGAGAGAACATGAGAAACAAATTTAAAAAATAAAATAAATGTATGTCATTTATACTGATGTTCTTTGAGCAGATTACTTTGATTTAGGTCAAAGTAATCTGGCAACATCATATCAGACAAATCTGAGAAGGCAAAGAAAAGAAGAGGCCATGCCTTTTTTACTCCAATATCTTCAATTGTGGTGTTATGAATATGAAAGGGACAGAAGAGTTACAGAGCAACACAGCTAGTCCTACTTTAAGTTTTCCGATGGTCTTGGATAGAGAGCAACATTCTGTCAAGGTAATCAAGATCAGGAGTTCCAGCCTGGAGGGCATACAAGAAAGCAATGGTTCATGATGGACCATGGCAGCAGAAAGGCACAGACATTCTGTGGGGTCCTTGCTGAGTAGAGAATTTGGCTGAGACATAAAATTCATCCTCCCACACATTCTCAATACATACCAGAGGAAACCAAACTCTGAAGAATGAGTCTGAGGTAATTAATACTTAAGTTTTAAATAACTGATAGGAATATAGTAGGTTTTCAATAATTATGTGGATGGATGAATGGATAAATGGCTATCAAGGTTGGAAAAATTCTGTTAATATGCTTCTTAACTAGATATATGCTTTTCAGTATTTATTACAGCATTTCAACAAGTAATATCTGTGTGCCTTGTAAGTTTCAATAGTTTCTCATAAACTTCTGCTTTTTACCTGTTACAATGGGATGTGTTAGTTAAGTAACTAAATACTAACAAAGCATAATTCTTTGTTTACATTAAAGTAATACTTGTTCAAACAGATCAAAACATGTTTCATTTATTTATTCTTACCTTTGAGTTTTAAATTTTTTTTACAATATTCTCACATAGTGTTTTTACAAAATTACTCACATAATTAATTCTTACATTAAACATTTGACTTAATGTAAACTTATGTTGTTGTTTATTTCATGATATTTCTTAGTGTTTTTAAAGAACTAATTACCATTTTAATAACAAAATAGCTAAACAATTTCTAATATATTTAAATGCAATATTTCTTGTATTTTCTTCAACATTTTTCTTTTGACTCTTAAACAGTAATGATAAATACAACATTAATAATATTACTTTTCCATTTTATAGCTGCTTCTACTCTCTAAAGCCTATTCATTATTGGGCTTCTGCAGGTTTTGAAGGCTGGTGTGTCCTAGTTGTTGTGGTAGGAAATATATGTCATACATTAGTAACATAGTGACATTTACCAGATCATTGGGCAGTGATTTGAATTTCATTTATTTTGAGATTGACGTTTTATTTAAATCAATCACTGTCAATTATACAATTTTTTAAATACAGTATGTTCCTACAGAAATAAACCTAAATGTCCTACTGTGTTTTTGAAGGTCATTTGATCACAAAAGGCCTTTAATGTTTTGGAATGGATGTCATACCTATACTTTTCTATCAGGATGTGTTTAAAAGATTTTAAATTTATTTTATAAGTTTCTTTTTTTGTGGAAAACAAAAAGATTTTGCATTACATATTAAAAGTAATCTATTTGATTTATATAAGTTTATTTACATGAATAAATGGTTTAAAATAGTATTTTAATAATCTTTTTGTGGTATAATTTACGTATCATAAAACTAATTCATTTTAAGTGTACAATGATTCTGATAGATTTAAAAAGTTGTGCGACCATCACCACAAACTAACTTTAAAACATTTCTGTTACTTTTAAGTGACCCTTGTGCCCATTTGCAGAGTCACTCACTGTTCACACACCCAGCCCAAGCTTTCATTAATTTATCTTTGTCTCTACATATTTACCTTTTCTGGACATCTAATCTAAATGACTCAAACACTATTCCTACAATATGTGTCCTTCTAAATCTAGCTTTTTTCACTTAGCATAATCATTAGAGGTTCACCTACTTTACAGCATGTATCAGTACCCCATTCCTTTTTATTGCCAGATAATAGTCCATTGTTCAGATATCCCACATCTTTTTTTTTAAACCAAATTAACAAATAAAGGACATTTGGATTATTTCCAGTATTTGGTCTGTTATGAATTATGCTGCTATGAATATCCATGTACAAGTCTGTGTTACACTTTCATTTGTCTTGAGTAGATACCTATGAGTGGAATTACTGGGTCATATGATAAATTTATGTTAAACAACTTTTTAAGAAACTACCACACTATTTTCCAAGTAGTCGTACTATCTTACAGTCCCATCAGTCATGTATGAGGGGTTCAGTCCTCCACATCCTCTCTACATGCCTATTTTATTATAGCCATTCTTATAAGTTTGTATCTCATAGTGATTTTAGATACATTATATAAATAGATTTTATTATAATAGAATTGTGACACAAAGAGGATTAACTATTTAAGATATTATAGCGAATTCAGCTACCTAGTACACAGTTTATATCTGTAGGATGCGAACTTAATTTTCTCTAAACTAACACTTTAGAATGTATATTCTTATACATGTGCAGTCTCAAGGTTATAAGCAAACAGTCCTATTAAAGCAAATCTCTTAATATTAGAGAAAGGCTCTGGTTTAAGCAGTGTAGCAAAGTAGTTAAAAGCTTAGACACTAGAGACACATGGCCTGAGTTTTGAAGGCTGGTGTGTCCTAGTTGTTGTGGTAGGAAATATATGTCATACATTAGTAACATAGTGACATTTACCAGATCACTGGCTTTGCCACTTAGCCGTGTGACCTCTGGAAAGTTACTCAATTTTTCTGTGCTTCTATTTTCTAATCTGTAAAATGGGGTTAGTAATAATAACTATTCTAAAAATGTATATGTAGAGATTAAATAAGTAAATACATGTGCATCATTCCGTGTTCAGTTAAAAAAAAGAAAACTGTTTTAAGTATTAAAAATGAAGGGAGAAGCAATACAAGGAATTGATTGCAAATGCATTGGAAGAGGTGAAGGAACAATAGGGACATAACCCAGAGATAGTAACTGAAGGAAGCTGCTACTTGGCCTTAAGGTGAAGGACCACATTCTCCCATGATGCCCCTGGAGTGTGATTTCTGCAACTGCTACCTTTAGAACTGCCACTGTTGCCAATGAACACAACCAGGAAGTTCATGGAACCCAAGATCTGCACTCCCATTGGTGCAGTGGCTGAAACCACGAAATGTACTACTGGAGCCTGGGCTCATTCACCAATGCCAGAGCCAGAAATATAATTATTTCCCCAATCTTTATGTTCTGATTTCAGACAAGAGTCTGCCATTGGTAACTGAACTGTCAAAGAATCTGGGAAACAGTTTTCTGGGCTTGTAGTAGAGAAGACAAAAAAAGAGGATGAGATCAGAACTGAGAACTAACAGACAATACTTGGAACAACAGATAGAACCCAAAGAACAAGTCTTGGCACATAGTAACTGTTATAATTGTTAGACTTATTTTCACTTTTTAAACAAATAGTCTTTCATGAAGATTCAATGATGACTGAAGAAAAAGTTAAATATTGATTTAATTTAAAATGTATGGTAACATATTATAACCTGTCTCTGATTTCTTTGTAATGGGTTGTAATCTCCAACCCAATGTCTGTTGCAAAAACAATCCTGTTAAAAGATATATCATTTTCTCAAAAACTTTAATCTGCTGCTTTTAAAATGTTTGGATACCAGTTCCAATTTGTATTTCATCCAATGTTGAATTATAGATACATAAGGCTGATGATATTTTATTTCTATAATCAAGTTCTCTTTACCTTTAAATTTTGAAGCCCAATTTTTCAGAGTTGTGTTATTTTTGCTTGGTAACAGCTTCCATTGTAAATTGAGGTTGAGATATCAAATATAAGAACTGTCTAGTTATAAACTTTTCCAGATACTAGATTAAGAAAGCGATTTTGTGATAATTGGTCACATCTGGCAGTGCCACTTACATCACTTTACATGTGTAGAGTAATAAGTAGATTAAAATATCAGCAAAATAATTTTGCTTTCTGGTCACATCTCAAGCGAGTACATTTCTAAATAAGTAAAACTCATTTTAGATGTATGTTTGTAATGTCCGATTTTCCATAAAATCAAATCTTAACAACTCCATCTGCTTTTGCAATCAAGAATTAGAAAAATGTATACAGTGAGCAAGACAGAAATATTACCTAAATGTATTTTGTAACAATATCAAGATCACCTTGAACTGTATTGTGTCAGAAATGTATATTTATTATATTTAAATTTTTCTATTTTGAAATTCCAAAAACAACTTGATATTAACAATACTAATATTTTTAGTAATGCTGTTTCCTCCTGTCCTTTATCTCTCGACATGCATGTGGGCATCTTTAGTGATTCATAAATTTTTACACTCTGATCCTGAAGGTGAATATGTATGCCAGTAATGATCAAAAAGTTAAGAAAAGTTGTCACTTAAATACCACATTTTTATCTCATAATTTTATTGATTGATTTTAAATAATTATATCTTTTAGGAATTGTGATCTTGAAAATATAAGGAAATACCATCATGCTATAGATACTTAAAGAAGATATAGAACACATTATAAAAAAAAAAAATGGTATTTTTATTGAAGAATAAATAAGAGAAAGGAAGGATGTCCCAGTACTTTAAACATGTGTTTGTGAAGTTCTTATGATGTGCCATATTTTTTTACAAAAGAAAAGAGAAATATATTTAAAAATAAGAAGATACATTTGCCCACTATGATGGTTAACTTTATGCGTTAACTTGGTTGGATTAAGAGTTATCCAGAAAGCTGGTAAAATGTTATTTGTGGTTGTGTCTGTGAGGGTGTCTCTGGGAGAGATTAGTGTTTGAATTAGATTGAGTAAAGATCACCCTCACCAATGCAATAAACATCATTCAATCAGCTGAGGGCCTGAATAGAAAAAGTTGAAAGAAGGGTAGGCGAATTTGCTCTCTTTTGTTTGAGCTAAGACATCCAACTTCTCCTGCCTTAGACATCAGCACTTCTGGTTCCAGATCTTTGAATTCATCCTGAATTATACCCCCAGCTTTCCTGTCTCTCCAGCTAAGAGACAGCAGACTATGGGATTTCTTTGCCTTCATAATGGCATGAACTAATTTTTTAACAAATATCCTCATATCTATCTATAGTCCATCTTTCTTTCTATCTTTCTTTCTATCTATCTATCTATTATCTATCTATCTATCTATCTATCTATCTATCTATCTATCTATCTATCATCTATCTATCTATCTATCTATCTATCTATCTATCTATCTATCTATCATCTATCTACCTATCAATCATCTATCTATCATAGAGGTAGAGACTGAGAGATAGAAATAGAAACAGAGAGAAATAAAGGCAGATATAATCTTACTGGTTCTGTTTCTCTGCAGAACCCTGACTAATACAGATGATAGTATTGAGAACAGTTCTAGAAGAACAAGCTTTTATTAATAAATTTTCTGAATTGGATCTGAATTGAATTCTGAATTGGTTTCTGGAATGAATTTAATAATCTGATTAGATTTAAATATGCAAATGACTCCATGCACTTATAATGCATGGCTGAACTGTTTATAGAGATGATAAAAAATACCTGCATTGGATATCATTGATCAACCACTTATAAGAAGCAAGGATCTAAGTAATTCTGTATATGATACTTTAGAACATTTTTGGAAAACTAGGGAATACAATGTTGTAGGTTAGTTGCTCCTACTATTATTGAACAAAGTGGTGAAAGGAAAGGATGAGCTCAGGGATTCAAATTCCCAGCTTTAAAACTATGAAAATGACCTAAGAACTTCTATATGTGCCCTAGAGGAAAACATTTTCTCTTATAGACAGAAAACTGATATTGCTGAAAATCAAACATAAGACCTGGTACCGGCTGAATTATGTTGAACTTGGCATCATGGGGTGTCTACGGTTAAAGTGAGGGTATTGATTGGAAAAGAATGAGATCCTATAAGTTAGGATGGGGATGAGTGGAAAGACCCTGATGAAGCTGTGGACATTGAGCTCCTAAACTCTGATGAGTCTTCTTTGCCAGTGGAAAGGGTCTCCCCATGCCCAGCAGAAGTGGTCTAGTAATCATGGATTTTCAGTTGGGTTTTAAACTCCTGGAGCAAGAAATCACTATCTGTACAAATCTTTTACATAATAATTAACTATAATGCTGAGCATTTAGTGTTTAGTTATGACATAGTTGTTTATTCTTTGATTAAAGGAAGAAAAAGAAAATTTTCAGTATTTGATCTGATTAACATCTAATAATACTGAATAGGAGAGTGAGTAAATAACATCTAACAATATAGAATTATATACCTCATTCTGCTGGAAAATATGAATAAATTTGCATTTAATTAAGAAATCACAAATAATTAGGGCATTTGACTGTCATAATGCTTAATTGCTTTTTATGAACATAGAGAAAATTATGACTGAATAAATATTTAGTTTCTTATTTTAGAATTTTATTTCTCGACATTAAAATGTACGCCATTCTTTAGGTAAGACTCAGCTAGAGAAAATAAGAAAAACAAAAAGATTTCCAGTTAATTATCAAGTTAGTAAATCAAGTGGATGGAGTCAAAAAGAGAACATTTTATGTAACTTGTTCTTTTGTGGATGGATAGAAAATATAAAAGAAATACACTGAGGAGTTGTATTTACAGCTGAAATTTAGGAATAGAAAACTCTTCTATTTATCTTCCATTCATGATAAATGAAGTACATTTTTATTTCAACAGCATCTTTTGAAAGATTGTTTTCATTTTTCTTGCCTTTAGCTAAAATATCTGTCAAGTATGATCTTTCTAACGGTGAGATACCAAATAGTACATAAGATGGTTAGCAAGCTTCCTTATAAGCCTACAGAAACCGTATGAAGCAATCTACCAATGGTAAGGAGTACACTCTTTCCTCAGAAATTAGCTATAATAGTTAGATATGATGCTAAAAGCTCTCTTTCCTATTGGTAAGCTGTTAGGTCAAATTCTTCAAGGCTACAGCCATTGTTCTTTCCTCTCATTAGTGAGAGGTGAACTGTATGGGTGACTTCACTGGATATGAGCTTATGCCTGATTGTTCTTTAGTAGAGAGAATAGGACTGAACAGAAAAAAAAGTGAGGAAATGAAGCTTATCTTCAGAGCCCAGGCTCTGTCCTTTCTTAATTCTCCCAGAAGCCCACAGACTCTCTGCCCTTTCTCATTTACCTTTCCTGTCAGCCACAAATCATATATCAAGAAGCTCTACTTATACATGCAGTTTATTCCAGGGGAAATTGTACTTGAAGTTTACATCTAAAGAAAGTAATCAGTCACATATTTTATTATGCATTGCCAAGACCTCTCTAAGGGTAGCACTCATTATAATATTATTTTACCACTGGAGTCACACAAAAATATCTGTAAAATGTTCAGACTAAATATAAATACTCTTCAAGTTCCCTTAAATTCTCTCATTCTTATTAACTTTACCGTAAGTTGCTGTAACTATTAAGCTCTTATTATAAGCAGTGGAGACGCTGTAGCCTGCACGGCTTTCTAATCCATAGAAATACTTGGTAGGAGAAATACTGCTGATTTGTGTTGTTTAATTGTGATGAATTTCAATACACTGTGGAGATTTCCATTGCATTTTCCCCAGTAATATACATAAAGTCAGTGTTTTGCTTTTTTTGAAGTGAGAAAAAAA
>NW_011888790.1:8865185-8872117 GCF_000151845.1 Pteropus vampyrus | reverse complement strand
AAGAGCAGGTCATTCTAAGAACAGGTTATGATGAGACAACACAAATGAGAGAAGGAAGAGCAAGTGACCATTTGATTCCAGAGAGATATAGAGAGTAAGATGGTAGCAGGAAGTCCTTTTATTCTACAAGACAAAGATCAGTAATTGAAACTTTGGCTAAAGCAAAGAATCATTAAAAAGAAATATATTCTTATTCTAAAGAGTCTAATTTTTCTTAATGTAAATGTATATTTATTCTCCACATCTTTGCATAGAGTGCCTAAGCCTTTCTTTAAGCATAAGTCTGCTGAATGGAGTTTATCGCAATATTTTTTGCATAAACTAAATACATAATGTATCATTTGTAATTTCTAGTTTTAATTTTTTTAATGGAACAAAACTTAAATACCCTTATGAGGCATAGTGGGTAAAGAATTTTTCTTTTTAAAAACAACTTTCTCCCATCCTTTGTAGTTTCACATTCTTATTTAATTTAACTGTGAGGTTGTAATGCATCTTTGTCAAGTATTTCAAAAGCATTGAAATTAAATTTCATAGAAAGAGCATTTCTTATTGTTATTTTACTTCATCAATTTGCATAATAATGCATTATGTACTTGCAAAAGTTAAGTACGGTGAGCATGAAAAGATTAGAGAAACAACACAAACCACTTTAAACATACAGATGAAACAAATGGGCAGAATTGTTGGGACACGGGCAGAAGGTTATTAAACATAAGTATTTCAAACACCATGATAATTAATCAGTATGTTTTAAAGAGGGAATGGGAATTATTGGCTAATGCAATTAGTTTGTAAATTGAAAATCGACTGAGAAAGCTTTTATTCTAGTTTCTGATGGCCATTCAATTCTAGGTGCTTTCCGATATCTCAGCTATTCTTCCTGCTTTGCAGTTCAAATAAACAACCCTAAGATATATTCCCTTCCTTGCTTATGGTGACTCAGGAAGTATCTGTCCAATATATCCTTAAAAAATACTGACAAGCCCTAAAGTGAGTAAAAAGTTAGATTAACACAGAAGGTTTCAAAGCTTTGGTCAAACTCTAATATCATTTTTCTATTCAAAATATTTTAAGATGAATACTATCTTATTCGTACCTGAATATTCATTTTAATCATAAAGAATGCTTCATGTTTTATATAATAATGACTACTGGTAGTGTATCTGATATGAAAAAAAAGTAGCTTTCTTTTCAGTCTAAGCCTTTGAACAGTTTCTGAGGTAAACTATTGAAATAATTTTGACAGGCAACTTAATAAGTGCTTTAAGAAAAAATTTCACTGTTGAAATTGAGCATGTATTGTCTCCTCCAATAGGTTCTCAATTTCAAAATTGGTGTTTTGGGTTTTCATAAATCGATTTAATGTTTCCTTTCAGCAAACAACTTCAATTTTCTTCTGTTGCTGCTAGCCTTGTTCTTTGTTCCTGTGGAGGTTTTTATTTTGTGCCTGAACTCGAGATAAATCTGAATGTATAGATAGACTTTGTTGTCCATCAAGAATTATTTCTTTTGCATTATTTTTATTCAAAGTAAGTAAAAGCGAAGCCCAACAACTCATTACAATGAAGTCAATCACCTTTATTTTTGTGATTCACTAAAAAAATACTTGCATCTGTTATTATCCCAAAGAATGGAATATACTTCATTATAACAAGTTGTTGGCTCTCACCCAATTATTTAGAAAATGCATTACTCTCTTCTAAGCAGTTCACTTTTTATGAAGATATTTGGGAGTCTACAAAGGCCTCTGTGCTTGTCTTATAGACACTTCAGGAGTCAGCTCAGTCCTGAAATAAATAAGGGTTACATTAAAGAAAATATGCACAATTAAAGAGATTTTTAAAAATTGACTAAGATTGAAATTGTTAGAATTGACATTTTTGAATGAATAACAAGATAGATACATTTATCTATTTATTACTTTAATGGCGACTATCTCTAAGAAAAGGGTATGGGCAGAGTTGGCATTATCCAATAGTCCCTCTGGATTTTCTATAGTATCTTCCCATAGTAATTTCCTAAATTTGCTGATTGGAAAAGCTTGACCAAAAGTATAGATATATCCAGACCTTCTGAGATCTTGCTCCCTGGCATACATCTTCAGTTTGGCTCAAAGAAACTCTAAAAAAATTTAAAAATATGTATACATAGATACATAGATTCAAAACAAAAATTCCAAAATTATTAAATATTTTCAAATGAAAACATGTATTCTTTATGAGTAAATGAGACCAATCATAGCTATTTCCTCACTTGTTTCATAAACTTTCTCACTGATTGGTAGGCCCTTAGACTTTGCAGTGACTTTAAAAAAGCTTAATTCAAACCCTCTCCCTCAATGCAAGAATCTCTATTTAATCAAGAGGTCCAAGTTGGTTGAAACTACTAGAAGGTGAAATATTAGTTATTATGAAGCCATTCTAAACCAGACTGCTTACTTTTATATAAGATTTTTTAATGTTGAAACAAAAATATATCTCTTGATGACTATATTCCATGTAGTACCACAGAAAAATAAATCTATTTCTTCTTGCCACTAGAACAGTCAGATTTACAGCCTGTTCTTATGAGTGTTTTCTTTTCCATAAATGTTCTCATTGTTTCTTCAACCATTTTTTTATCTACATGATTTACAGATTCACCACTGTTCTGACAATCATGCAACTCAATTCTAGTTTTATTCTTTATTAAAATAAAATGAACACAATTTAATAAAACATAATCCTATTTCTATCAAGATGGTATCTAGATGAAATGCTAATTGCAAATTTCAATTACTTTAATTTTTATGATATCTTCTATATGGTAGTTCTTCCATTAGTTTTTGTTATTTATTCTAAATAAAATACCAGAGAGATAATTTTTTATTGTTTAACATATTTCGTACATAGTTTTAAAGTCTTATATCAGTTTTTTAGGTTTGATAACATTTCACTCAGAATAACTCTCAGAGTCAGTAATATCCTTAATATCTTTTTTTAAAAAGTTACTTTTTAATGAGTATTTGCAGAGAAGTACTGAAAGTATAATGTTCTCATATCAGTAATTTTAATAGGGTAGCCTATAAAGCTTTTACTAACATTTTAGAAACTCCACATGAACTCTTGTGCCTCTCCCTACCTCCCTTCCATATACTCTCATGTCCACTTTTAATGGAGGCCACACTTTCTAATGTATACAGCTGCCATTATTTGGTGCTCTGTCAGGATTTAAAAACAAAATGAAACTAATGTCTTTAGTTCAGTTTACATGCAATATTTGAATCTAATTACCTCTGTTAAGAAAAATGATTACTATATAACATTAGAATATCTATAATAAAAACTGAAGCTGTCCTACCTTGGACACATCATAAAGCAGGATTCTATGAAAAATATAATAATGCTGGGGAAAATCAAAGGCAGTAGGAAAAGAGGAAGACCAGCTATGAGGTGGATTAATTCCATAAAATAAGCCATAGGCACGAGTCTGCAGGAGCTGAGCAGAGCTGTTGGGGATAGAACGTTGTGGATATCACTCATTCTTGGGGTAGCCAAGACTTGGAGCTGACTCAATGGCATGTAACACAATAAAAAGGGAAAGATATTAACACCAGGTATTTTATTGTTACTTTCTGATGTACATAAGGCTAATGATAAGCTATCATAATCATGTATATTGTTTGTTCATTCATTGAACAAATTTATTGATTATTTACTATGTGCCTGGCACTTGCTGTGCTTCAGGGATATAAAAGAGACAGTGCCTTAATGAGACTGAGATGCTAACATGTAGCAAACTATTCTCCAATTTAATCTTCTAAGCAAGTCATGGAGATCACAAGTAAAATTGCTCTGAGTAGGAATAAATATAAGAATATATTGTTGAGGATTGTAACTTTGTTTGGTACCCAGTTAGGACAGAGTCAGAGAAACAGCCAAACTACCTGCAAATGAATGCTTATTAGACAATAAGAATTTGGCTCGGAGCAATACACAGTAATGTAACATCTGGCAGTAGATATAAAACAGGTATTTGACTAAGGCCCAAAGAGATGATCAGTAGGGCTCAGGATGAAATTTGTACTCATGTGTTGGTAAACATGAGGACTAAACATACTGTCCCATCTTATAGAATGAATAAACAGCAATAATAATAATAATAATAATAATAATAATAATAATAATAATAAATGAGACCTATAAATTTCTACAGGAAAAGAGAAAGTGACTATTATCCTAGATACTCAAGTAAAGCCCTACCACTCTCCTTTGGATGTTGACTAGAACTAGTTTCCCTTTAGGCCTACTGAAACAGAATTTGGGGAATGCTGTTTTTAAATGAGTATCCTAGTAGATTTTTTTAAATATCATTCAAATTTGGAAAATACCAGTCAATAATACGCAGGTAATTATCAGTTGATGAGGAAAGGAAGCAAAAAAATTATCAAATGAATCATTAAGTATGAAAATAAAAGGCATTACTCCCAATTTTATCCATGTAGTTTAGATTTGGGTTTTAAAGGTATGGAAAAGAAAGCACCAAATACTGGTAATTGATTTAGAGAATCTAGTAGGGTAGCCTCAGTGTTGTCTCACAAGTGGCTTATTATGAGGTCTTCGATAGATGGTAAACACTAGAAATGATAATTTATTAAACCTTTAGTGTGTGCCTGGAACTCTTTCAATAATTTGACATGTTTTGATTATATAATAACATCTGTGAAGACAATGAATATCAGCCTATTATTTTATTGTTGTCATTGTTTGTTTTTTTCATTATGAAGCAAATCCCTGGGTTGGATTTGACATTGTGGAGGATTCCGTAACACTTTCTCTTAGGCATTGAGTAAGTCTATCAATGGCACAAGCAAAGGGAAGGCAAATCCAAACTCATAATAAGTGTCTATTCAGTGCACACAAATCATTCCTTCCTTCAGGATGGAAGCATTGTAATATGACCACTTTAGCACTGAGTAGCTGGTAGTCTCTTCAAAATAGAGTACTATGTGAGCAATTTAGGGTTTGCTGCTAATGCTGTAAATTAATCAATCTGCATTTATGTGGCTAGGCAAGCTTCTGTTGAACAAATCCATGTTGTTAAGCCCATAGGAAACCTCTCTCTCTGCTACTGTGGTATATGGTTCAGAAGCCCAATGAGCAAGGCCTGTACTGACCAAGGAAGGGAGGCGATTAACTGACATCCACAGAGAGGTGCACATTTATGAAGAACGCAGATATTTTGATTCTCTGGGCATATTCAGAAAGATGCCACTCATATCATTTTTCCGATCTTATTGTCATCAATTCAATCCTCCAACCAGGAATGATTATAAATTACGATCTTATGCCATCCTTCTTTCTATACAGAAGAAATAATGAAAAGTCCTACTTAGACTTTTGCTCACTTATATGATCTCTTTTATTCATTCAACACATTTATTGAGTACTTATTAAGTGTCAGAAACTGCATTAGTTGCCGAAGGTACTGCAGTAAATAAAACAAACTTTCCTGCTTATCTAGAGGTAATATCTTAGTGGGAGTAGGGATATAACAAACAAATAACTAAAATGAAATAATGGAAGATCAGTGTGATGAATTTACCAAAAAATAAAAATAAAATAAAACGGATGAGAAGGATAAGGATTATGAGGTTGGAAACGGAGAACAGTCTTAAATAGGATGTAGTCGTTCCATAAAAGTGATATTTGAGCAAGAACTTGAAGGAAGTAAGAGACTTTTTCATGTGGATGTCTGGGGAAAGGTCTTTATAGGCAGAGAGAGGGAAAAAATAATGCTCAGGTCTTCAGATAGAAGTGAGTTTAGGATTTAATGGAGAAGTCACTGTGACTGAAGCACAGAGAGTAAGAGAGAGAGCAGGAAGAGATGTGGTTAGAAAATTACCAGGAGTGAGATGGGAACCCATCAGAAGATTTAATCAGAATGGTGGCATGATACCAGGCTTTCAAAAGACCTAACATTTAAACTGAATAAATTTTAAAGGGCAAAGTTCAAAGCAGAGATATTGTTAGAAGAGTACTACAGTAATTTGACAAGAGGTTATCATGGCTTGAAATAGGATGTTAGCAACTGTGTTAGTACAAAAATGTCCGGTATATTTCTGAAGGTAGAGGCAACAAGAATTTCTGTTAGATTGCTTACAGAGAATAAGCCAAAGTGAAGAGCCAAGAAGGATTCCACGATATTACATCCTTCTAAAAAATTAGAAGGATGTAATTGCTAGTTATTGAGATGGGGAAGACTGTGAAAGGGCAGATCTAGGGTGGGTATTTGTGTTTGTTTTGAGAAATCTATTAGATATCTAGTTGGAGATGTCATATAGGCAGCTATTTACCCAAGGCTGGTATTCAGGGAAGATGACTGCTTATAGATATCCATTTTGAAGTCAGCAGTTCTGGTTGACATTAAAGACGTAAGACAATGATATTCAAAAAGGAGTCATTGTAAACAGAAAAAAGAATATATCAAGGACAGAGTTCTAGGGCTTTCTAATATTTGTATGTCACACAGTTGAAGAGGAAAGAGGAAATACTTTCTTTGCTCAGAAGCCAATGGCAAACCATTTATTAATTCATTATTCTGCAAATGTTTCTTAACTACTGTATGTTAGGCACAATTCTAGTACATGAGATACATGAAGTGAACCAAACAGCAAAGCTCCCTGGCCCACAGAGTTTACATCACTGCTTCTTTATCCAACATTCTCTTCTTATTCAAAAGTGTGTCAAACCTTCTCCATTTTCCACAAATCCCTCCCATCTTTACCCTAGCCCCTCTAAAGAAATTTACTGGACACCAACTTCACAAAGAAACCAGAAACCATAGATGGTGAATTTTCAACATCATACCTTTGAAAACACTTCCATCCTCTCTCCTTGTAATGAAAAAGGTGCTCTTGGAGCCCACCTTGGTTCTCTCAAACTGGGATA
>NW_011888790.1:8857569-8864370 GCF_000151845.1 Pteropus vampyrus | reverse complement strand
GGTAGATTCTTAATATTTTATATATCTTATCAATAAAAAAAGAATGAGAAGGTGTTCTTGATATATACTTTATGTACTGTTCTATTTTATTTTTCTCTAGAGAAATTTTTAGTTGGATATCTTGGTTAATTGTTTTCTCTTTATATATATCTATATTCTATTCTCATTTTTTCTCTCTTAAAGTTGGAATTGTCAAGCCAGAATCTCTCTTTTGCTTGTTCTTAAAATATAACATTTAATTTTATTGTATTTAATATTTCCATTTTCTGATTTTAAATGTAATTTATTTACCCGAGCAAGAACAGTCACATCTTGAGTTGACATAATGCCTTGAATAAAACTCACTAGTTTTATTTTTTCCAACATAAAAAATATAAAATTATGAATATGCACAGAAATAGGCTTCCATTTCAGCTTAATATAGGCTACATTCTCAAATGTGCTTAATTATTCTCATTTAGATTTAAATATGCTTTTGATTAAATGATTCCATCAGCAAATATTCTAGTTGGTAACTGAGAATTTAAACAAGTTCACTATCAACTAAAAGAATATTAAGGTTGAAAACTGAAATATCAGACATGAATATTGATTGGGTCAAAATAATGTAAATAAAAAGTGTATCATTCAATCTGTCCATTGGGAAGCAATCTTGCACATAGCCGGTTGATAAAATAAGCCAAATTATATAACTTCATTAGAATAAAGTATAAGAAATGGAAACAGCTACTGGTTTGCCAATTACAATTCACTTCTCTTCTCCATGATGTCAGACACCATGGCAACTACTGGGAAATGCTCTTCAACTTTATCTACAACAGTCACTACTGCAAATATGTGCCTTGCTCATCTAGAGTTTACACTGTAGCAAACCAAATGCTCACATATATTTTCTTTTACATAAATGACAAATCGTTTTCTCAAAAGAAAAAAAAAAAGCTTCTAAAGTGCAGGAAAGCCTTATCTACTACCTAACCATTTAGACAATGTATTGTTTGGCCTACCATCTTGATGAGTTTTGTAATGTTTAGAAGCTATATATATATATTGCTGGGTTTAGGGTTAGCATGGGTGGGCATTTTCCTGAGAACACTAATTCTAAGGAGCAGTAAAACACTTATGAATATTTAAAGAGAAGGGTGAAAAATTATTTACTAGGCCTTCACTCAAGGAGGATGTTTTATACACTGGACAGGAATACTCTTAAAGTAAGGAATTGGGTCATCGGTTACAGATAGATGCTGTACTGTCTTCTAGGGAGGTTAAATCCTGTTAATTGCAAGCATTTTGTTGAATTACTGGCAAATGCCATCTGAAACAGTGTTACTAGCAGTTATCCTCTGACCTACCCGCAAGCAAATCTAAACTTCTCCCAATAAGTGTTAACCTATTTAGAGAATATTATTTAGAAGAGAAGCAAGACTAATAGTATTTCTTTAAAGTGATTTTCTCGCAATGTATATGTATATGAATAAAATAATTCCTGATTTCTCACATAGCTGAGAATATGTTTTAATGCTACTGAATTTATAGTATGCACATGATTATACATACAGAGTTTATGTTCTTTTTCATTAACATTCTATAGTTATTACTTTGGGCTATAGAAAGTTTTTTTCTGATTTTCCATTGGTTGCTTAATTAATAGACTTTATTATTTTAAGAGCAGTTTTAGATTCATAGCAAAATTGAGCAGAAAATACAGAATTCCCAAATACCATCTCCTCCAACACATGCACAGCCTTCCCTACTATAAACATCTGACACTGGTTTGATACTAATCTGGTAACCGATTCCCTTTTGATTAAAAAAAGAAAAAAAGCTATTTATTGATCATTACTTCTCTACTGATTGACTTAATATTATCTTTTGATATATATATATATAGAAAAGTTATATACTTGAATATATCTATAGATATATGCCTTTTCCATGTATACCCTAATTTATTTATCTGTAATTAATATGTTCATTCCTTTACCTTTTTCCCCTAAGTTTTGAAATAGTCTAAATTCACTAATTTAGTTTTACATTGAACTCGATGTTTGTGTGTGTGTGTGTGTGTGTGTGTGTGTGTGTGTGTGTGCATGCACACATATAAATGCCTGTGTTCATGTACTTATAAGCATTATTTCGGTAATCAGGTTTTTGCATCTGAAAAGAGCCATCTGTTTTTAAAATGTCACATGCATTATATTTTTTTTAAAAAAGATCCTGAATCATTTTATGAAGTACACTATAAGAACTAATACCTGGTTTTGAATGTTATATAAATGAGATTACGATGTATGAATTGGTGGGGATCTGCTTCTCTCTCTCAACATTTTTGGGAAGAGTAATTCATGCTGTTGTATGAAGCTTTTGTTCATTTTCTTCAATGCTGCATTGTTTCATTAAGCAAATAAAGCAGTATATATTTTTCTAGTACAGTCATGATTAATATTTGTGTCGCTGAAACCAAGAGTCCTTATAATCTTGATTGAATTTAATTTTAAATTCTAGCTCTAGAAATTATCTTTCCTTTCCCCTTCCCCAGAGACTAGCCTTTCCCCTGGATAACCCCTGAGGCAGCAGAAGGCAGTAAGGGACCTGGCTAACGGTCACACAGTCTGGACCACTGGCAGGCTAAACAAAACATCATGACCTAAGTTATGTTTCAGTTCCTGAGCCTCATGGTGGAATGACCTCTTGGCAACTTTTCCATGAGCCCGGACAGAGGAACACAGGAAAAGACCTCAGAGCTGTCCTCTCATCCTGAAGAAATGATTTATTACCCTTACCCACCTCCAGCCAATCAGCTCCCAGCACTACCCTGAACCACTAACCCATGATGTCTTGTCAGTTTGCCCTATGTAATCTGTAATTTACACGTTAATGGAGCGTCAGATCTTCAGTCCATTAGTTTCCTGTCTCTGTATTGGCCAATTCAATATTAAACTATTTTTTTCAATACTGTAAACTCTTGCCCGTGCATTTCTTTGGGCCAGTATGTGCAGGCAGACCAACAGATTTAGATTACCCCTAGCATTAACAAAGACAGGTTAATGTAAATTAAGCGTAGATAGTTTCAATTCTCATGTTTATTACGGGTACTTTTGAATTCTACTTTTTTATAGGTTTATTTCCTTTTTAGATTTATTCTCATCAGTGATATGTTTATATCTAAGTTTATTTTAGCCGTTTATTGTTTACTTTTTTGCCATTTTACTTTTTTCGTATATATTGTGAATTTTTCAGTTTTCCCTACTCACTGGATCCTTGGTTATTGTTGAGAGAAGTGATACCTACATTTCTTCTAACATCTTAAGTTTGTCCTAGAGTCTTAGGACTAAATTTCCAAAGTTAGTCCTTCTCCATATTTGCCATTTGATTCACTTATATTTTTTTTCCCTCAGACCTAATTTATTTAATCACCAGCTAGAATTACGATGAAATGACTCCTTGATACTGGAATCAATGTCCAACACTGTATATTCATTCCTGATTTTTTAAAATTCAGTGTATGGTTTTTGAAAGTAAAAAAATCTCATTTTGCTAACTGTTGAATGGCAGGCAGCAGCTTTAGTTTGAACTTGAAAGCTAACATGAGTGGTTATTAAACAGCCCCACAGAATGCTCAAAACGAACATCTCCTCATAAAACAAATTTACATTAGAACTATGTAGGTTTGATTCTCAAACTAAAGAATCCACATTCAGAGAGATCATTCTATTATTTTCATTTCTTAAGTCAATAAGTCTCCAGAGATCTTTTCGTACTTTTGCCATTATTCGAGCAGACACTATGCCTCTCATTTAAAATATTCCAGTTTCCCCACAATGTCAGTGATCTAGATGTTCAATTGGGTTTTGAATAACATCTAAATCAATGATTTTGTAACCACACACAAACTTCATTTCTTTAACATAGTTTTTTCTCTTGTTCAGGCTGGTTTTGCCCAGATAATGGCATTGTGACTCACTTGCTTCTTTTCCCTGCCCTTATCCTTTGTATGCCTGCTCCTTTAATCATTAAACCTTAGGACATAAGATTAACTAGCCTCAAGACTATAATTATGAAGACAATAGGTTTTGGTTGGACTTTAGACTAAGGATAACATCTTGGCTTTTGATATGTTTCAGCTCCAGGCCCATCAAGGCAGAACAACAACCCCACTGGCCACGGGACCTGCGGGACCTGGCAGGATGGCACCATGGCTGATTACAGAACCGGACATAATAATCAATTATCTCATCTCCCTCTAATCCTCCAATCAGTAGCACCCATGACCCCAACATCCTTAGTTTTCATGACTACAGATTTTTCCCTATTTAATCTGTGCTCCCGAGACACCCAGAGAGTCAGGCCTTTGAGAAATAGCTTGCCTGTGTCTCCGGGACTTGCGCCTCTTTAATAAACTTTACTTTCTTTGCTACAAAACTGAAAAAGGGCCCCGTTGGGACCCTGTAGTAGAAGCCTCACAATGTCCCCAGCTTTACTTTTCCTTGCCCTATAGCTTAACAATAGAGTGTCCCCTGCCATAGAAAGTTGTCTTGAAATTTATGAGTAATGCCATTATGCTTACTGATCACAATCTTTGTGGTTTAGCATTCTTTCTAGACTATTCCTGTCTTTGTTTCTGGGTTGCTAATGCCACCAGTGATGTTGGAAGAGAGCAGGCTCCGGGAAGCACGACAGACCTTCTCACCCCCGCCGAAACCGTCATACAGCCTCTAGAGTAATGCCCAGATTTTCTCTTAAGTACCCTAAATCGGATTGAGAAAGTAAGGCAGTTTTTGAAGGTGTTAACCTACTGCCATCTCAGATCACCTGTGCTTTACAATAAACACATACTAAATAGCTCAACTCCTGAGTCAGTCTATCATTCGAGCATCACAGGCAGGATGAGCCCCTCTGATTACAAAACCTGCATGTCTCTTTTCTTTGGCTTAGAGGAGTGCAGGCTGACAGGCCACTTTTTTTTTTTTTTTTGTCCTGATAACAATTTTTATTTTAAATGCACATTAAGTACAAAATCCTGGATTAACACTCAAAATCAAAGTTATTACCTACATGATTCCATTTATGAACAATATCTAATTTAAGATTGATGATATAATAGCTAAAATTTTATTTTTAAAAAGCTACTGGAGTTTTGTTCCCATACTTAGAAATACATTAAAGGAAAGTGCAAGTCACAACCGTAACATTTCTTAAATCCCCTTTTCTTTTTCCTTCTACTTTTTTGACATCTCAGTCTTGATTCTTTTTTGCCGAAACATTAAAACGCTCTCTCACTTACCCACTGGCTCGTTCTCCCTTTCTTTCTCAGTCCTTCGTGATCTATATTGACTCAAATAATTGCTTTTTGTGTTCCTCTTTTCTCTTCAGTCAAATTCTCCTTTGCCTTTTCTTCAATGCATAATTGTAAAAGAACAAAATGCTAAGTCTCTTTGACCATATCTTGTTTGGGCCTAGGTCATTGTTCCCATGGCCTTCAGCTAATAGCTCCTGCTTTACACATGCTAATTATTAGAGGAATTCTGCTTAGGGCTTGAATTTTTACACAAATGGCCCCTCATTTTTCCACCCCTTGATTTAAAAGAAGCCTGAACTTTGGGCTTGCATAAAATGGATTTGAAGAACCGGAGATCCCTATCTTCTTGATTGGAGCCTTCTCAATCAATAAAACTTTCCTTATTCCAAACTCTGATGTTTTGAATAATTGCCTTTTTGAAGCATCGGATACATGAACTTTGGGATCAGTAGCATATTGAAATAATAGACCTAAGAATAGACACAATACAATAGGGCTAGGAGGAGGATAAAATGGGGCTGACAGTTTCAGACCTTGAAACTTTGGACACTCCCACAATGGGATTCCTGGCGCATTTTGTATACTGTATATCTAGTTAAGAATAGGGTTGATCATCCCCGAGAGTGGTTTTGATTGTATCTCCTGAAGTGTTTGTAGAATTTAGATTTATCTCTAGTTGACTCATTTAAGTTCCACCCTCAAATTCAGTTCTTTTCTTCTCCAATCATGGGGTTTAGGAGTTCTCCTGTGATTCTGCCCACTTATTTCCCGATTTAATTTAGAATTATTCAGCAGCTGAGCTGGCCTCATCTTTTCCATACTTGCAGGACTTTCTAAAGATATTAGACTTGTTCATTATACACTTATTTATTTGACAGGTATTTTCAATTATGTTTTTCTTTTTTATTTCTATGCAATTTATAAAAGTAAGGAGTTGAACGTGTGTATCCAATCTCTATATTTAAAACTTATTTACAATAAAATTTTATATCACTCACTCAATTGCTACATATATATTTTAAAAGAGATGAAATATAAAAAGCATGAGCAACCCAACAACATGTTTTGAAAATTATGACAGTTTTCTCCTCTATGATTATAAAGATTTATTTTTTTGAATAGATTTATGGAAATTGATTCACATGGAGACAAGCAAAAATTCATAAAGCAGACCAATAAAACAACATCTCCATTTTAATTGCCACCTAATAATAAACCCCTCATTCTGTGCTCTATTTCACAAACTGTTTAAAATATCTGTGGTCTACTTCAGGAACACAGACATGTTTTAGGACCTGAGTATTTGTCCTCATGAATAAAATCTAAAAACGTGAACTAACTACTGGTAAAAATGGTTATAGTTAGTCTTTTGGTTGTATTTATATTGGAGTTATATCTGAAAAAACTTGTTTTATAGATAAACTTCTGACCATTAAACTATATATTGGGATGCTAACTTTATTAGGTCAGGGAAAATTGTTTGAATAATGCTTAACATTTGGATG
>NW_011888790.1:8852581-8857519 GCF_000151845.1 Pteropus vampyrus | reverse complement strand
GGGCTGACAGTTTCAGACCTTGAAACTTTGGACACTCCCACAATGGGATTCCTGGCGCATTTTGTATACTGTATATCTAGTTAAGAATAGGGTTGATCATCCCCGAGAGTGGTTTTGATTGTATCTCCTGAAGTGTTTGTAGAATTTAGATTTATCTCTAGTTGACTCATTTAAGTTCCACCCTCAAATTCAGTTCTTTTCTTCTCCAATCATGGGGTTTAGGAGTTCTCCTGTGATTCTGCCCACTTATTTCCCGATTTAATTTAGAATTATTCAGCAGCTGAGCTGGCCTCATCTTTTCCAGACTTGCAGGACTTTCTAAAGATATTAGACTTGTTCATTATACACTTATTTATTTGACAGGTATTTTCAATTATGTTTTTCTTTTTTATTTCTATGCAATTTATAAAAGTAAGGAGTTGAACGTGTGTATCCAATCTCTATATTTAAAACTTATTTACAATAAAATTTTATATCACTCACTCAATTGCTACATATATATTTTAAAAGAGATGAAATATAAAAAGCATGAGCAACCCAACAACATGTTTTGAAAATTATGACAGTTTTCTCCTCTATGATTATAAAGATTTATTTTTTTGAATAGATTTATGGAAATTGATTCACATGGAGACAAGCAAAAATTCATAAAGCAGACCAATAAAACAACATCTCCATTTTAATTGCCACCTAATAATAAACCCCTCATTCTGTGCTCTATTTCACAAACTGTTTAAAATATCTGTGGTCTACTTCAGGAACACAGACATGTTTTAGGACCTGAGTATTTGTCCTCATGAATAAAATCTAAAAACGTGAACTAACTACTGGTAAAAATGGTTATAGTTAGTCTTTTGGTTGTATTTATATTGGAGTTATATCTGAAAAAACTTGTTTTATAGATAAACTTCTGACCATTAAACTATATATTGGGATGCTAACTTTATTAGGTCAGGGAAAATTGTTTGAATAATGCTTAACATTTGGATGACACACAAGAAAAAAGGTCACAAAATCAAAAATTCAACAAATATTTGGAATAATAGAAAGGAAATCTGAATATTTGACCAAACTTCCACCAATATTTATCCAATTATTTAGTATTCAGTAGATATAGACAAGACTGATGAGTTTATAGCATTTCAAAATAATTGGCATATGTAAAAAAAGACAAATATGTGCTTTGGAGGAGGGTCATTCTTATAAGGCACAACTCTACAAAGAAATACATATTTAACTGCCCTGCAAATTGGAAAATAGTAAGTACCTACTGAAGTCTTATGTAAACGTAGAAGTGGAGAGGCCAGGAAGGTGGTTGGTGGCTTATGTTTAACAATAGTCTGTGGCAAAATTTTATGACACATGTCAAAATTTCACATATACTATCAGTCTTGACTTATATTTTCCGATGTATGCCTTAAAACTCCAGGCTTTTATCTCTTTTTTCTTTCTTTGCTGTTCTGGAACTATTCTTTTCTTTATGGAGTGAGATGAAAAGTCCAATTTGAGTAGACACCCCCACTCTGAACTGGTAAAGACCAAATTTATTATTGAATAGCATTTTTTGTCACTCGATACAGCTTCAGTTTTCCAATCTCACAAACTTTCATTTGAATATCAACTTTGACACTAAAATATGGCAATAATAATACTTTCTTAAAGACATCGAGAATAAATGTACAATAAATAATTAGCTCATTGATTGGCACAAAGTTTGTGATCAGAAGACAAAAGTTAATATTTGTTAAATGAACAAATTTGGTATTTTTTTCATCAAAACAAATTTATGGAAAAATCTGCATCAAAATAATTCTCTGAATGAACTAGGACAAATTAATATTTAAAATAGCCTTTTCTGTGACTCCTTTATAAGTTAAGTTTTTTAAAGGCAAATAATTATTTTCCATGATCTTAATTTGTTCAAGACTCTTGGTGATGTTGGACAAATGATTTAAAGGTGTTTTTTTAAAAAAAATAAAATAAAATAAAATTAGGGCTTTAAATTTTACAATGTGCTCATTATCTCATGAATTAAAAAAAAAAAAAGATTTAATATGAGAACCAAGTTTTAACCATTTGGAAACCCACAACACATACAGGACTTTTAATTCCAAATCTAGTAGTTTTCCCTTATGCCATCATATCAAATCTATGTTTTCAAAATGTGGCTTATCATCAAATCACCTGAAACTCAGAACAAATTTGATTTTTGTGCCATATTCCAGATTTATTGAATCAGAATCATCTGTGCAGAGTCTGAGAAAAAGCACCCCACCTCCCATGCAATTCTAACAATGACCAAATTGTGGGAAACAGTGGGCTAGATGACCTCCAAAACTCCTTCTAGGTTCTGATTTCTAAGTCTATTTTAGGAAAGAAATGTTCATTTTAATGTACCACATTTGCTTAAACTAAGTAAAATTTCGTGGCAATTAAATAATCAAACTTGCAAATCAAAAAAAGATCCATATGATAGCAAGAATAGAAGCAAAATTCTCAATTTAATTATGACTCTGATCACACATTTTGGTACAGTAATCAAAGAAAAAATATGGTGATTTTTGTTTTGTCTTTGAAGCTAATCCACATGTCCTTGAAAATATGATTACAAATATGGCTAAACTTTCAGTGATAACTTGCTCTTTGAATATTTTTTCCTAAAACATAGAAAGTGGAACATATGTGGGACAAAAAAAAAAAGTTGTATTATTTACAGTTACTTAGTATTATTTTCAATAAAATTTCCTTGACTTGTTCATCATATCCAAATCTATCAAAATCATATTAGGTTAGTATTAGAATTAATTGCATTCAAAGTTTCAACTTGATCAGTTTCAATTTATTACTAGTTTATAACTTAAAACACAATTCATTTATAAACTTTTAAAATATGTAGCTAATAATAAGTGAAATTTAAAAGAATATTGCTCCTACATCTCCAATAACTAACTACGATAAATTCTCTTCTAGTTTAAAATACCACATTTTCCATCCACCTTTCCCAATCAATACAGGTTCTCAATATTTTCAGATTTTTCACAAAGAATTCTTGTTTAATTTATTATTGGTAGTAGTCAATAAGTAATGTTTTTTGATAATGCCACAATAGTACACATAACTGAATATCTGAATTCAAAATAAGGATAAAGTTACACCTTAGAATTCATATTTAAGTACCCCTAAAATCATTATAATAATCGAATACTGACAGTAAAGACATTTTTCCTCTTTTGCTGAGGAGAGTACAAAAATTGGACTTCTCACCATCAGAACAGAAACTTCTGTCTTCTGTAGCTTGATTATCAGCACCAGAAACAAAGATTTCTACATCAACCACTATAGGAGATGTACCAGGACATTCTTGCTTACTAAGTAAGATAAGGCTGTAAATCAGTAAATAACTTCATCTTGTATTTTCTTTAAAAGAATTGTAATTTTTATTCTTATTAATTATAATAATACCTTTACATGAACTATATGAATCGTTATCACATTACAGCAAAGAATGTATTATATATTTTTGCTTTGTTTTGGTGTTTAGACAATATAAAACTATTATATCAATTTATACTTCATTCTTTTTTTAAATGATGAGGCAATCATTAATATCAATTTTATTAATAAACCAAAGGAAAAAACTTTTGGACTATCTCAATAAAGTTACAAAAACTGGGATAAATTTCAAACATTTATTTATCTTTAAATAACCTAGTGTACTTACACATATACAGATCAAAATAATAGTCAACATTTTGATTGGCATTTAAAATAAGCAAAAGCAAAATCTACAAAGATGTCTGTTATTGTATCCTGAATAAACTGTGTTTCCCTTTTTGGCGATTGTATTTTTATAATTTTCTAATTGTTTTAAAGATTTATTTTTTGTTATCTTTGAAGTTAAAGATAGAGGATGCTCTCAGTTCTATAAAATATAATTATAAATACTTTAAATTGATTGAAGTGAGACTATAATTAATTTTTATTTTTTCTTTATGTATTCTGTATTTTATAATGTATTTATAATGAAATAAATATGTATACAGTCTTACAACATTAAATATTGAAAATAAATATATTTTAAAATGTATAATCAAACCTAAAATAATATTTTAATCAGCGGTTGAGATGTCATAAAACATAAAGAAAATTATTCCCTTTTATGTAATAAATAACTAAATGGTAGTAACATTTAATACAAGATGAATTGGTAAATAGATGTAGATAATAATTTCTCAGTGTGGTCTTTTCAATAATATTTCTATAAAAATCTTTGAAATCTATATTAGAACACTTGAAAATGACTATACATTCTAAGGCATGAACCTAGTAATTTAGTCACAATAGTAATGGAATAACATTTCATTATTGGTATATTTTACTTAAAATTGCTCATAATACAGTACTTTGGCAGTAAATATTAATGTATTAGAAAGTGATTTTGTTATAATAGAGCCGAATTCCTGGATAGTTATGAATAATTTGTTTCCAAATTTTAATTATGTAGAAAAAATGCCATTATTATCTTAAGATGTATTAAAGAGTAGGAAGACTTACATAGCACATTCATTCAATTAATTAACACTATTTGTTGAGTTGCTACTATGATTACTCTTCTAGACAGTTGGAAAACATCAGTAATAGAATCCATCACATCTTTGACATCATGGAGATATGACAGTAGAGGAAGAATGAAGTCTTATACAGTCACATATCTTTGCTATGTGCTAGGAACCATTCTAAGTATTTTCCAAATATTAAGTCATTTATTCCCCATAACAACTTACAAAATAGGTACACATCTTCCATATTTTAGAGACGAAGAAACTGAAGCAGAAGCACGAAGAGTTTAAGAGACTCTCTGAGGTCATGCAGTCAGCAAGTGGTGAAACCAGGATTCAAATATTGAAACTTAGTGCTTCAAAGGCTATGCTCTTAAAA
>NW_011888790.1:8842939-8850371 GCF_000151845.1 Pteropus vampyrus | reverse complement strand
ATCTGGGGAACTGTGGAGTTACAATACAGTACTGTCTTGAACTGCATCTGGTCCTGCAGTTGGAGAGGCCCTCTCTCATTTGTACCTAGCCTCTCACTTGTACTGAGAAAGGTTATAGGTGATCATTTTCTGCATTTCACATCTCAAGGAATGGATCTCCATTTTTAAAAATTATTACATGTTAATCTCTCAAACAATTATCAAGTAAACGTGTCAAAAATATTAACAATTGATAGATTAGGGTACAATGTATATGTGAATTCTTCAAATTACTCTTTGCAACTGTTCTGTAAGTTTAAAATTATATCAAAATACAGAATTAAAGTAGAAACTTCTGCAAAGGGTTATATATGCATGTGGATATGGGTGTATTTAATCTTTGTTTATAATTTAACGTGAATTCACTATCTGAGCTTTCTAAATATTCATCAAAGTATTGCCTTTAGTAAGTAAAAAGAAGGTGCAGAAACAGCTCAGTCATTTAACAGACAGAATTAAATTATTGGGCAGCTGGATGTTGGCTTTAAGGTGAAAACTGTCACTAAAAAGACGAATGGGCAGATGCTAAAAAAAGGATGTCAATTATCAGAATGAATATGTGGTCTCTGATAAGTTGGGCCAAAGATAAATTGGTAGGCACCAGGATGAAAACAAAGGCTTGCATACTAAGTTGGCAGAAGACAATGGTGACAGTCATTTTTCCTGGTTAAGCATGGGTTTCGGAGAATATGACAGGCAATGATCCAGATATGCAGATGAATGTTGTTGGGGAAGTCTAATATGGAATAAAGGAAGGGTTGCCAGACAGGTAACAAAACACAGCTACGAAGAGCCAGGAAAGAGGCAATTTTTAGGAATCCAGACTGACAACTTGTAAGTATCATACAAATCTGAAAGAAACTAACAAGCATCCAAACGTGATAAAACTTAAAAAAAAGAAAAAGAAAAAAAAGAAAAAAAGACTTCAGGCCTCGGAGGTATTCGTGAGAACAGCATTAGGCTTCAGACACCAATTAATGGGACAGAGGGAAAGGAACCTAGTTGATTTGGTTTGTTAAGGTACAGAAATCCAGCAGGATTAACAAGATGAAATGCTGAGTAATCAACCATTGAACTAGAGAGGTTCTCAGCAGCTGAGAAGGGACAGTGTTTGCAGGTGAGAATTAAATGGTCCTAACTGGGCAACTTGGAGGGCTTCAAAGAAGAGAGTGCCAGACTGTCATGGCAATTAGTTTTTCCAAAAAATTTCCTAGGACTACCAAATAAAAGGGATGCTAAAAAGGAGTGTGGAAGAAAAATGAATTTGGGATTAATATAAATATGCATTTAAAACTTGTCTTTACTACTTACCACTTACGTGACCTTTGCCAGACCTCGTAATACTATTTCAGAGGCCTAGTTTTAGAATTAATATATGTAAAGCTCTTAGTTCAGTGCTTAGCATGAAGATTGCACTTAGTAAATGATAGATTTTACTATTATTCTCTTTACAAACTGATGAGTGGTAAGAAAGGTAGGCATATTCATTCCTAGCTTCATTGCCCCAAATAAAAAATATTGAAGACAAAGGTCTTATGCTATAAAAATCTTCGTAGTGGTAGCTTGCTTCTGAACTTTGCTTTCCGAGTGAGAGATGGATACACATATAATATTTATTTTAAAATATACCAGGTAAATTGAGAGTAGAAGTTGGCTGGTGTCTCAACTATTGTGGGGAGACTCAAATGTAAGTGAGATCTTACGTTTTGCAAATTTGAGGCCCATAGACTACTGAGAGGAAAATGTTAAACCATATGATAATGAAACGAGGTTAAAGCTTCTAGTTGTAAATGCCAAAGAATGCCATTCATGTTTACACTGGACATAGACTCTCACTCAACTGAGAATCTGAAAGGAATATAAATTTTATATTATTTAAATATGTAAACTGTTGACTGAGAGTGAGAGAAAAGAAAAACTATTATGAATTAATCCAATCACAATCATATCATAATGAAAATAAGGTTTTATTTTAAAAATTAGCTTTTTTCCTTTCTTGTACTTCAACTTTTTATTTCATAATTATCTATTTGTAATCATAAGAAAAACAACAATCTATTATTGCTGAAAATATTTTTGTGTTGATAATTTATGTTTGTTCACATTATCTCATTTGATTTTTGCAGCAACTCTGAGTTGTTAAGGGCATATGCTATTTTCATTTTGTAAATAACAAACCCGAAGTTCAGAGAGTTAATAAAAACTGCCCAAGGATTCAGCAAAGATCTGGAATTGCATCTTCTTACTTCAGAAAAGTGTGGTTTCTAACTCATTGTTCTAACATAGTTTCTAATAGTCCAAGGAAGTATTCCTAGAATGAACTAGCCCCCATTGAAGTACCTGTCTGAGAAAACTCAAGGTTGCCTAGAGAATTCACTGTTTGTTCTAGCCAACACCTGAAAATAGGACCTGCCTACCCCAGTTTGGGGGTGGCAGGGTAGGAGCCTAACTTAAGTAAGTGTCAGATGAGTTTCACAGGGATCAACTGCCCATCTAGCTTTTTGTAATTTTTCACATCCTTGACTCTACTGAGTCCCTGTTCATCCCTATCCTTATTTCTTTATTCTCCCTTTATAATGCCCTGTCATCTCTGTACAAATTCATGAGTTCAGACCTCTGTCCACTGTTATGATGATTTGAAATAAAGTCTTGCTTGCTTGTTTAACCTTGGTGTAATTTTTGTGTTAAGATGCTCTATCATCCTAAACTTTCACTTAAAAATATTATGCTGACTTCAAATGCAAAGGCTACTTAGAATCGATCTAACTAAATCAAAGCCAGACACAAGAAGTATGTGAAAATATAACACCCCCAGTAGATACTGCTACCAGGCTTCTATTTTTAGTCTTATTTTCATTTGTTTGTTTGTTTTATTTTTGGCCTACATAATTCTCAGAATGAAATATAGCACTTCACTTTCTTCTCCCTAGTCATTTAAGTAGTATAACCTCTGACTAAATGCAGAAAGAGGTATTGAGTTAGTGGAGGAGGATTATCTAACTTCTTACTAAATTTTCAGCTATGCAATAAAGGGACAAAAGAAAAACCTCAATTTTCTTTTCTTCTTTCTTCTTTAAAATTTTCAAATTACAGAAAGTATCTATAATGAGAAGAAGAACTGCTTATGCTTAATCTCTAGGATATTCGCATGTGGGGATTGACACACATCAATTTATTTCTTGGCATTGTAAACCTGTGGGTAACAAGCTTACAAATTATGAGAACTGAAAATATCATACTCTTGAGAGGTCCAGCTGATTTACATTTACATTTAAATCAAAGCGAGCTGGAATATTTCAAAGAGGGAAGTAGGAGAATAGTAGTAGTACCAGGCTAAGAATAGGAGATCATTTCAGATACCATTATAATTATACAAGTGATATAATAAAGGCTTTAACTAAAGATTGGAAATGTGGATGAATAAAATGAGATGTATTAAAGAGGCTTTTGGAGGAAGATTTGGCATAAATCTGTGATTAATGGTGAATGAGGGAGGAGGGAATAATTATGTCTAAAGTTTCTAGCTTGGTTTATGGTAGATGATCATGAACAAAACAAGTCAGTATGTGGTATATTGGAAAGATAATTTGTTTCTAATCCTGGATCTACCTCAATAAATTGTATGACCTTATGAGTCTATTAAAAGCCTGAGTCTCTGATTGTTCATCTAGTTTATCTTGACATTCCTTTTCACCAGTAAAGATCTAGTATTCTTGAAGTAAATCAATTTCAAATTGTAATAAGCATTTATCAAGCATCTATTGCGTGGTTGTTATAACTCAGAGAATTAAGAAAGACACAAATTATACGTGTAAAGACCATGAAAGAATAATATTTACCAGCATGATGGATGTATAAACTAAAAAAGCTATAATTATTTACATTCCAGTGTTTATGCTATCAGTTCAATGCTATAGAAGTTTAATCATTGTGGGACAAATTAATACGGAAGTCATTTTCTATGTAAAAAGGCTACATCAAAGGCACCAATTACAAAGAAATTATTCAAAGAATAATCACAATAAATTTTCTAAGTTTGGTGATTGGTAAAGAGAAGAGCCAGGTTTAAGTTGAGACATGTCATATATAAAAACTTGTGCACTTTAGTCTACATACTTGTTAGATCTTAGCCTTACATAATTTACTTTTAATAATGAAAAAGACTGTACTTTCTTACTCAGAACATGACAAACACATTGGCCCCATTCTAAAAATGTATGAAGTTGGATATAAACAATATTTCAGATGAACTAATATATTATCTCAATATATTGATTTGTCATTAAAGTTTTTGAAACAAATAGTCAAAACAAATCGTCAGTTAAAATGTATTTTGCAAGAATTGAATTATGCTGCCATCTAGCGATCATTTGTTTGCTGATATTCCCAGAGTATCCAAAAAAAAAAAAAAAAAAGCAATAAAATTGGAGATTTAAATGTAAAGGTAGACAACAAAGCTAATATAGGCTGACATAGATTTATCTGGTAAATTCCATACATATTGAAATTAGAGCTAAAATGTAACATAATGATGAAATAAATAGTAATGGAAAGTTTATTATTGATATTTTTCTTCTTAAAAGTGAAATCAGCACCTGTTTACATAAAAACATTTTATAGATTCTAGGGTTTTTTTCTTATTATTTAAAGTAAATATTGTTCAAAATTTACAACTAGTTTCAGTTTAGATAGATTATATTTTAGGGAAAGCCGTATCACTCTACCTACCATAGAGGTGGGAAAGGATGATTTATGGGTTTCCAGAAAAACCCACAAGGTCCACCTCTATGGTTGCCCAAGGAAAAAAAATAACTCCAAATCAAATTCATGTTTAAATTTAGCTTATCATTCAGAAATTCTCATGGGGTGGGTGGCGTTTGGTTTGGTAAGGTATGATTTGGGCTCATTTTGTTCTGAAACATTACATAAATTTATAACAAAAAATTTAAATTAACCATTTCTACCTAATTCTATATAGAGAGGTTGAAAGAAAACAAAAGTAAAAAGGAGAAGTAGACTGTAAAGTTGGCCATCACTCTACTGAATAAGCCTGTGAGGTCCAGGACAGTTGCCACAAGCCACATGTGACTAAGCACTAGAACTAGCCAGTCCAAATTGCAATGTGATGTGAGTGTAAAATACACATTGAATTTTGAAGACTTGGAACAAAAAAAGTAAAATATCTCTATAATAGTTTTGTAAGATTATAATTTGAATAAGAATATTTAGATATATCAAATGGAAACATTTTTAAATTAGTTTTATCTTTTTTAACTTTTATTAATAGACTACTAGAAAGTATAAAATATCATATATTATATTTCTATTGGACTATACTGGTCTGGAAGAGCCAGATTTTTCTGCCTTTCAAAAGGAATTGTTTCATGACCCACTCAAAGTGCAGACTGGGAAAGCACCAGAAACCTGCTAAAGTGAATCTTAATCTGTAGGGCTAGCCCCTGAACAACAGCTTCTCCATTGTAATCATAGTCAGTCATCATACCCGATCAGTCTGGGGGTCATTTCCTCGCACTGACGTGCCAACAGCAATGAAGGCTCAACTACAACAGGAGGTCACATACAACCCACACAAAAGAGACATACCTTGAACACCCAGTTTAGGTGACTAGGGAGACTGTGCCACTGGGTCCCAAAGAATATCTACTACATAAGGCCACTTTACCAAGACCAGGAGACATAGCAGCTCTACCTAATACATAGAAACAAATACACAAAGGCAGCCAAAATGAGGAGACAAAGAAATATGTCCCAAATGAAAGAACAGCAGAAAGCTCCAGAAAAAGAACTAAACAAGATGGAGACAAGCATCTACCAGATGCAGAGTTTAAAACACTGGTTATGAGGATGCTTAATGATCTCAGTGAAAACTTCAAAGAGTTAGGAAACAAAAAAATGGAGATAAAAAACAAAAACAAAAAACAGAAATGAAGGATACAATAGCTGAAATAAAGAATACATTAGAGGAACTCAATAGTAGATTAAATGAAGAAGAGGATCGAATCAACAATTTGGAAGATACGGTAGTAGGAAACACCCAATCAGAAAAGAAAAAAGAATATAGATTCCCCCCACCCCCCAAAAAAAGGAAAAAAGAAAGTTTAAGGGGCCTCTGAAACAACATTGAGCATACCAATATTCACATTATAGGAGTACCAGGAGAAGAGAGAGAGCAAGGATTTGAAAACCTATTTGAAGAAATAATGACGGAAAACTTCTCTAACCTGGTGAAGGAAATAGACATACAAGTCCAAGAAGTGCAGAGAGACCCAAACAAGATGAACCAAGGAAGCCTACACCAAAACACATCATAATTAAAATGCCAAAGGTTAAAAACAAAGAGAGAATCTTAAAAGCAGCAAGAGAAAAGCAGTTAGTTACCTATGAGAAAGCTCCCATAAGACTGTTAGCTAATTTCTCAACAGAAATTACTCAGGCCAGAAGAGATTGGCAGGAAATATTCAAAATGATGAAAAGCAAGGACATATAACAAAGATTACTTCACCCAGCAAGTTATCACTTAGAATAGGACAGAAAATGTGCTTTCCAGACAAGAAAAAGCTAAGGAGTTCATCACCACCAAATTAATATTACAAAAAATGTTAAAGGAACTTCTTTAAGAAGAAGAAGGAAAAAAAAAAAGATAAAAAATATGAATAACAAAATGGCAAAAACTATATATCTATTAACAATTACTTTAAGTGTAGATGGATTAAATGATTCAAACAAAAGATAGAGTGGCTAAATGGATTAGAAAATAAGACCCTTACATATGCTGCTTACAAGAGATTCCGTCAGAAAGAAAGACACACACAGACTGAAAGTAAATCGTTGGAAAAGGTATTTCATGAGAAAAGGGAGTGAGGAGAGCTGGGATAGCAATACTTATACCTGACGAAATAGACTTTACAACAAAGGCTATAACAAGAGACAAAGAAAGACTCAGGAATCTCATGTCAGGATATTTTTCTGAAAAAAAAAAAAAAAAAAACCCAAATAGTGCTTCTAAGGGACACGTGCATCCATATATTCATCGCAACATTATTTACAATAGCCAAAATATAGAAGCAATTGATGAATGACTAAGAAAAGGTAAAACATATATACAATGGAATATTACTTGGTCAAAAAAATGAAATCTTACCATTTGTGATAACAAGATGGATCTGGAAGGTATTATGGTAAGTGAAATAAGTCAAACAGAGAAGACAAATATCATATAATTTCACTTATATGTGGAATCTAAAAAACAAAATAAATAAACATACAAAACAGAAACAGACTTATAAATAGACAAAGAAAAAACTGATGTTTTCCAGATGGTAAGGAGGTTGGAGGGCTGGGGAAAAAGGTGAAGTGATTAAGAAGTAAAAAT
>NW_011888790.1:8806535-8840184 GCF_000151845.1 Pteropus vampyrus | reverse complement strand
TAGAAACAGAACTACTTTTTAAAAAACTGCTAAAATAATACTATAGACACATAGGAGAAAGAAACCAATGATTTATTTTCTCTGAAGGTTAAACTACCAATCTAGAGATCATAACAAGTTTCATGGATTTTGTTAATTTTTTTTAATCTACATGTTTTCATGCATGATTTATCCTCCCTATTTTCCTTCAATGAGGTGAATTGTCTTTCTGATGAAGGGTCATTAAATAATGCTTGCACTGATTATTATAAAATATAAATCTAATGATTAGAACTAATATGCCAGCTGAAATAATCAATATAAGAAGACATTATTGGCTGAAAAGAGAAAAAGACTTGAATGCTTAGACAGACACCTTTTATGTTACCTATAGTGTCAAGAGAATCTTCCTAAAATGCAAAGCAGATTTCTTTTAACAAAGTTTGGTTTTATGTTTAGAGAATAGAAAATGCTGGCCCCTCATTTCCCAAAGGGTTTACTGACTGGAGAGATATTTAGCCTGGCAGACAAATGAATTAAAGTCTATCAGCTATCAGCTCAAATCAGTGACCTTGGTGGTTTTGGGCAAGATAATAGATGTGGTTTTGAGATTGATTGTAGAAGGATACAGCTTTTTTTTTTTTTTTTGAGAGAAGGGACCAAATTATATTCACCTTTCTTTTCTTCATGTATATACTTACACAATTTTTTGTCTTCAGATATATTTATTTTTACATAAATTAATATAAAACCCCTGTATAACTCACTTGATACAGTGAGGATTTGTGAAATAACTAATAATCATTCCCATTTCTAGAGATATGACATGGGAGAAGAGTAAATTTGGTGTGAATTACTAATATCATTTTTATTGGGAAAATTATTATGCCATGTAGCTTTCCATGGTGTATATCTTTTTAAATTTATAGCCACTTAGCCTTTGATTCTCTGATTAAGTTTGGAGAATTCCTTATTTTCAGAATATTGGTAGGAAAAAAATACCTTCCTTCTATACAAACTGAAAGTACTAGCTACTCATGATCTCAGCCTCTCCTGCAGCCAACATTGACTCAGCAGCTAGGAAACAAGGAGCTCTCTTTCCCAGCTAGTGGGGGTAAGCATTGATTATGAAAGGTGATATTTATCAGAACACAAGTGTCTAGTGCTTGAAGGAATATTCTTCAACATATCAGTTTTACAGTATGATTTTATGCATTATTCCAGTCAATTAACACAAAACTTGGTTCTTTGGTCTTTCTGATGATTCTTTTAATAAACTCATTTTCTTCCTTTTCAGATGGAACCAATTTCTGTTATTGAAGCAAAAAACTGATCAGTTCCAACTGTATACCTCATTTTATTGTGACTTTCTTTTCTTTAGAATTTGTAGAGAATATAATCTCTAAATATCTTTGTTCCTCTATTTAATCATTAACTGCTTGATCACGGAGCCCTTATGTTATACATTCTTTGTATCATCCATTGTGTTTAGCAAAATCACAACTTAATATGGATGATTGAATGAACATGTGATTACATAGAAAAAGCATAAGCCTGAGAAATACTGAATGCAAATACTACTCTGCCAAATTTTACCTTGCATAATCCACAGTACATCTCTGGGTCACAAATTTTTCACATATAAAATGATATGGTCAGATAAGTTCTGTGGTTCTAGAAATTCATGTCTATTTTATGAGTTTTATCCTGTTCTATTCAGTAGATCTTGAAGTTAAGGATAATTTTGTGTGATATTCCTTTATAAATTTTCAGGAGTAAGTGTGCCTAAAATAGATGCACAGCCCAAATTTAATTCATGTTTCTTTATTTGTTGCTTTTCTGCCCATAAACTGAGGATTGACTAAACAGGTGCCAAAATAACCTTGTTAGGGGAAGAGAGTTCAGCTGAACATTTCCATTCCAGTACAGTACTATTTCCATTGTCATATCCCTTGTTTAGCTCAGTTCCTTCCGTTTCTCTTCAGACTGATCAGCTCCACAATTATAGTAGCTTAGTATCCTCTAGATTTTACTTTCCTATAATTATTTATCTGTCTCAAATCCCTAGTTGCCACTCCCAGTTGCTTCTTTCTTCTTGTCTTTGCTTGGGGATGAAACAATGCATGGCAAGCATATCTAAACTCTCTCTCTCTCTGTATCTCAGCAGATCACTAATGAATCATGTCACTCTTTCATGCTGAGCCTGCATATGTTTGGCCAATCTTCAGAACACCACCCCAGGAAGTCAATACCAATCAAGTTTGGTATAGTTTGTTGCAGACACTTTATATTAGCTCACTTACCACTCATTTCAGTGCTTTTGGGGCTCATTTTCTTGAATAGTAGAGGCTGGCAACCTACAAGCTGCATTTTTCAAACATTTTTTTTTTAAATAGAGTGCAGGCATGGGACTTAGGTTCTGCCAAGTAGATGCACCTGCATGAAACATGGATGCTGCAGTAGAGTTTCTAGCTCCTATTGTAGGGCAATGGTAATGCTTTTCCATTGTAATGGTCTCGTGTGATTGGGAATTTTTCCTGGATATGTTGTCCTCCATGTTTACCTCCCAGAAATGTAGCACGCAGGCTGAAGGGCCATCCTAACAATTCTGTTATGTGACCTTCACTAACCAACTCCTTAATGAAGAAACCAAGTAGATTAGTTTCAATTGCCTGTGATTAAGAACCATGACTTATACAAAGTTAAAATGTGCTTTTTATAATTAATAATGTGTTTATAGCAGAAAGTTAGACAGAGTGGTTTAAACATGAGCTTGTTTTTCACATGGCACTCAAGGATGTCAACCAGGAACTATCTTCAACATATTATTTTTGACTTCATTGTTACTAGATGACTTCTGCATTTCTATTTTGTCTGCACACTAGGAAGGAGAGAAGAAGGGGGTGAAATCTTCTAACATTCTTTCATTTGAGAAAGGACGTCATATCCAGGGACTATTGGATATCTTGTTGACTAAAACTTCATTATATTCCCTGCCTAAAGCATGGAGACTGGCATTTCACTACCCTGTTTCATAATAGAGAGACAGATCTTGTAGAGATCAGAAATTGTTTCAAACAAGACATCTCACAGTGACATACCATCCTTGCCTTAGTTGCTTTTTTCACCTGTCTCCTTTGATAAAATTCTACCGAAACTTACTCACATATTTAGATGCAATATTTAGTTATCAACTTAATAAAATTAAGCACACCAAAAGGCCCATTTGTTCAAAAGTTAACTTTCCCAAAATCTTCTCATCAAATGTTAAAAGAATTTCCTACTTTTAACATCACATACTTGGATTAAGATATTTGCCACCCAGAGAACATACGCCAGATTGCATATGTATTATTCAGTTATGGTAACTCAAAAACTCATCATCATTCATTATCTTGTTATGATAGATGAGATTACTAAGTGGACAGGTATAGCTTCACACAGAACAGAGCAGAATAGAAGTTTTGTCTGAGGCAGGGAGGCCTGAATGGACCACTGAGCAGTATGGGCACTCAAATTCCAGAAATTATGAAGTGAGCGAGGGAAATCAGTACAATTGAACTTCCTCTCAATTGTACCTTGAAGTGTGCCAGTTTTAATTGGGAATACATATTAAATGATTACTTCATATATTTTAGAGTTTTAGGAGATCAGTTCACAGCATCCTTCTCTTCTCTGTTTGAGGTTAGAACAAACTAAGAAATGGACAGATGAAAATTACATTATAATTTGTTACTCATAATGATCTTCATGCTTAAGTTTTTGTCCAAGTAGGCTTACAAACCTTGATCTCTGAATTCTACTTATTAACTTACATAGTCACTGGCACAGCTGGACAACCTCACACTTCACATACACACACAGGGATGCCACCTTTTATTGTAGGCAGAGTGGGCCAAGCCACATGTGACCAGTTCATTATCCCATGTGCCCATTCAGTAAGTCATTTTGCTAACTTCAGATTGGTGAGTGAAGGGGCATGCCCTTCACAAAGAAATGTGAAGAAAAGAGAATACACACTCTCCACTGATGATCCTTCAGAGTTAAAGCTAGAGAGCTAGGGGAGAAAGTGGCAAAGCAGTTCTAGACAATAATAGCATCATCTTAAATTATTTTTAAAAGGATAGTGATAATTCATATTATGCTAATATTATTTGTGCTCTTCTCATAGTATTCATAGGAAAAACATCTTTAAAGGCAAAAATATACTGTGTCTCCATGTATCTTTATGTTTCCACAAAATTTTCATTTTATTTGTAAAGCAGAATAAGAGATAAAAAACAATTTTAAAAATTTGACCCATGCACACCTCTCCAGCCCTGACTCCCTCTTGTTTTGAATTTATTTTATAGTCTAGTAAAAACAATTGACCTGTAATGATCATGGGGCATTTCATACTATTCTATACCTCTGAACCTAAGCTTTTGCTATTTTTCTCTCCTTGAAATGTGTTTTTATGCTCTTTTGTCTAACATTAACCACCCTTCAAATCTCAGTTCAGGCACTATTTTATTCCATTAGAAATACTTTCCTGAATCTTCTGAATATAATAAGAGACAATCTTCTGTGATTTCATAATAGCACTTTTCATAATATTTAAAATTATATGTCATATATTTGTTAACTCAATTGGAACACAGTGGTTTAGGTTAAAGACCGTTGTTTCTTATTAATATCTGTAGTTTTATAACAACACTGAGCTCATTCTATATTAGGCACTTAAGTAATTTTTGAATTGTTGAACTAAAGAAGAGATAGACAAAGGAGTTATTAGGACAGAAAGGATTTTTGGAGATGGGCAAATTGTACATGAAGACACATTTAGTCAAAATATATTTTAGAAGTTTGGGGAATGGCATGGTTCTTTATACAGTAGATCTTTAACTTTTGAAATGTGCATTAGTTTTAAAAAATCTTAATAATGTAATATTTTGACATTTGAAAGTATCATTGAATGACACTGAACTCCTTTAAAAGAGAAGTATTCCAAAAGAATAATTTTAAAAAAATGTAATTTCATGAGACTGTTGTAAAATGATCAGAGTTTTTATATATGTGTTTATATTTTTTCTTTTCATCTCATGAGCATCATGAGATAGTTTGGTAATTAAACAATAATACTCATCATTGTAATTGAAATGCATCAATTATACATATTAATGAATTCAAACACCAGAATAAAAAAGAATAAATGATGTTTACAGTCTAAGTTACATCCTAAGAAAGAAATATGACACATAATAACCCGGATATCATTCATCTTATCATCTTGTGATAATAAGAACACATTGTCAAGTCAATGACAAACTTCTTGAGGATCATCTTTTGAATACATTGTGAATTATATTTGGATATACTGCAAGTAAAGTCCTGTGTCTCAAACGGTATCTATAGAGAAAACCTGATAGAACATTGCTCGTCAATAAGAGGCTAGACTTGCTTTTCACATCAGATTTCTGCAAGTATTTTCTCTTACACAGATCTGGTGAGACTAACATCTTTCTCTTCATTTTTTTTCTGCATGAAATCCATAGGGGCAGCATTGCACTTCCTTATAACTATACTTAGACAAAACCAGTTACTGGCAACTTTAAATATGAAAAACTGAAGTCTCACATCTTATACCTTTTTGTTTATGTTTTAATATTTTTGAGTTCTGACTGAAGTTTTAGTTTGGTATACCAATTCTATAATGCTGTGGTGTTTGCTACTTATTTAAAGATATAAAAACGTGTATGAAATTTCTACAGAAATTTTTGTTTTGACTTTCAGAAAAAATTTAATGATTTATTAGAGAATATTGATTTCAAATTTTATTTTTTAATATTTACAATTTACTAGGCCCAAATTAGATGTTTTATAGTTAATGTTTATTAACTATATCTAAATCAACATGTAATCCCTTCCTCACTTAGCAATGCTTAATTAACTGATGAAATTGATATCTGCCTACTTGATTATTTCTAGAACCAATTATATATTTGATTTTGTGTTTTCTCAGTCACTCATGCACAATTAATCATTCTCGGAACTGTTCAGTTCTAAATAGGTTTGACAAATGTTTCACTTAGAAACAGCTTTGTTTTTCAAATTGCATTTGCTTCACTTCTTTTTTATTTCTAAGAATATTTACATAAAAATAGTATTAAATTAAACAACTTGCCAATTTCATTTTTGTGGACTTAAACACTTTTTGAAATTATTACAAGTTAACAAAATGTAATACTACTTGCATTAATATACACATGTTGAAGAGCAAGCACATCTAACTTTCAAGTGGTACTTCTGTAAAAATACTGCTTTATTCCATTATTCCAGTAAAAAAAAAAAATTGTAAAATACTGCCTAGAAACTACCTCAACTAACTTTTAAGTTAGTTTTAGCAAATGCAAAAGATAAGCGTTTGATTTCATGATGATTAAAGTGAGCTTCTGGTAGATTTAGGCCACTGTGTCTCTCTGAGTGTCACTATGCAAAACCATTTTCAGATTAAGTATAAGAATTGCAAAGAGTAGTCACCAGAAAACGTTTAAGCACTAACCAAGAACATTTTTACAGTTTTCATTTTTTTTAAGTTCTTCAGTCCTGTAGTGTTTTTTTTTTTTTCCTTTTAGTTTTGTATGTAGCAGTCATTAACACCTCAGAATGGTCTCTGAAAAATGAGTACTAATTCTTGTTAACATGTTATCATTCCATTTCTTTATCCATTTCACCACACCAAATATTCAGGCTAACATGGAGTTTCACTGTCATACTATTGCAGCTTTGCTTCCTTTCTGTCGGCTCCATTTTTAGCTGCAGAAACAAGCCTTATATTTACCTGCCATCCAATCAAATGCTGGTGTCTCGTTTTTCTGAAATTCTCCAACAAAGATCTTATCCTATTTTATTTCTTTATTTTTGTGATATCCATGTCCCTGAAATATAATCACTAGCCAGGGAAATAAGACATACTGATTTATATAAATAAATCAAGATCAATCTTTGGTATGAGAGTTTCCATTTTATCATGATTTGAGAGTGACAAATAGGTGTATCCACAATAGAAATGCTAGGCTTGTAGAGGTTCAGGTGAGAAAAACTGTGGTTAGGAAAAAAAAGTCTGACGTGAATTCTGTCCTCTATAGATTGACTATGTTTGCTATTTGAGGACTTTTCGGAATTCCAGAATCACCTATTAAAGTTAAAATGTCTACTTTAAACTTAATAAACCAAACATTTACTGTGATCTGGGGGAAGGAGGATAGAGTAGCCTATTTTTCAACAGTACAAGTTCCCTAGAGCAAATGACAGTGAATTGACAGATAGTCAGTTTGAAGAATCTTCATAGAAAAAATCGAACGAAAGACGCAATGAAATTTAGAATCAAGAGGCTTTTTCCTCCGCAGGTATCTGAGCAAAAGTTAAGCTGCTAGGTATTCATTGAAGGACAGGAGATTAAATCATTAATACCAGCAAGTTGCTATGCCAGTGTAAATGGAATTGGACCATGTAGCATGTTGTTAAAATAGAGAGTAAGGCCAAGATTCTCAATACCAAAATTTTATGAGGCAGTGACCAAGACTTGACTGGACAACACCACAGGAGTCACAAGTGAGTGGTAACAGCAGACTTCATGATAAAAGAGAATGTTGGGTTCTAATTTAATCTCTCTTGTGTAAGGTCAGTATTAGTTCCAATAAAAATGGCTCCAAGAAAATGGCTTCAGACTTGAAGAAATGAGCTTTAGAGAAGCGAGACCTGAAAGTTACCAGTCAAGATGCTATGTATCCTCAGGATTCCCCTTTAGGTCCCTTCGCTTAGAATACCTTCCCTTCCTTTTCCCCAAACACTATCATGTCTTATATTTTATGTCCTGAGGACTTTTTCCAGTTTTATTGAGATGAAATTGGCAACAAAATTGTGTAACTTTAAGTTGTACAATGTGATGATTTAATATATGTATCAGATTGTGAAATGATCACCACAATAAGGTTAACACATCCATCATCTCACACAGCTATGTTTTTTGGGGGGTGTGATGGGAACATTTAACAGTTACTCTTGTAACAAATTTTAAGTTTACAGTACAGTATTGTTAGCTGTAGTCACCATGCCTATACATTAGATCCTGAGAACTTATTCATCTTATAACTGGAAATTGGTATCTTTTGGTCAACATCACCCATTATCCCCCACCCCTAGCCTCTGGAAACCACCAACCTACTCTCTGTTTCTGTGAGTCTGGCTTTTTTAGATTCCATATAAAAGTGAGGTCGTATAGTATTTGTCTTCCTCTGATTTGTTTCACTTAACATAATGCCCTGAAAGATGGCAGAATCGCCTTTCTTTATAGATAAATAATATTCATATATACATACACATGTGTGTGTATCACATTTTCTTTTTTCATTTATCTGTCAACAGATACTTAGGTATTGTTTTCATGTTTTTGCTATTGTAAATAATAATGCAATAAACATGAAGTTGCAACTATTTCTTCAAGACAGAGATTTAATTTGTTTTGGCAATATACACAGAAGTGACATTGGAGATAGTTAGATTATATGGTAATTTCATTTTCAATTTTTTGAGAAATGCTGTTTTCTATAGTGGCTGGACCAACTTACATTACATGTTGAAGATAATGAGGCTAAAACCATTTGTTTATTTGGAAATCCAAATAAATTTCAGGTAGAACCTAGAGCATCTTATGATAGCAGAAAGTAAGAACATAATAAAAGAAAAAAGTCCATAATGATATCGAGGGAATATATCAAAAGGTCACAGGTGTCAACTGAAAGAGTTCCCAATGACCAAAGCTGGAACAAATCAAATAACAAAATAAAGAATTAGGACATGAAACAAAGATGCAGCAAGAGATAATGGAAAAAATTTTTAGATTTATCAGGTAGTCTAATTCTGATCTCAATTCTGCCACTTTGTAGAACATAATTCTTTACCTCTCAAAGACTAATTTTCATAGATAATTTATTAGAAGAAGCCTCTTTCCCATATCTCTAGTTTCCATAAGAAAGGATATTTTCCCCCAAACACGTCTAGCCTCTCTCCTTTCCCTTACTCCTTGCAGCAGTGGAGTGCATTTTCTTGATTTTGGATGATAGTCATTAATTCATAATTCTTTATTGAATGGGGATAATCTAGAAATGATTCTAAATGAGAGATACTTGCTGTCTTATCCTTTCTTTTCTACTCTGGACCACTGAATGGCAGCTGAATAATGGCTGAAGCATTTGCTGTTTGGGCAAAATAATCCCTTGGAATTCACTATTTTTCTATCTTCTTTACTGAGACCTTGATAAAAGACTCACAAACACATTATATATAAGCTTAAGATTCTGCCTCCCAATTCCTGAGAAAGGCAGCTCTTCCAATTTGAAAAACTCTGTAGAAGAGATGGGATGAACAAAGCAGGGTGTAATTTGATTGTTCCATACCCAGTCAAAGAATGAGTAGCCATTCGGGCTTCACACTAGTGGAAAAGTTTTAACTGACCTTCTGTCTCTGACTTAGTAATCAATAGGCTCATAACTTAAATGGAGAAAAGGAGGTGTTATTTGCTGAGACTCTCAGCATTTCATAAAACCAAATAAAATGATTTATTCTGTGGTAGCTTGAAAATAATAAATCATTATATAAATGTTATTATAGTAAAATCAAAGTTTTTGTAACTAACAGTCATATGTATTCTACATGTATGTAAAAAATATTGAATTGTTACAATTTCTGATACTATCCAAAATAATAATAAAATTCTCAACTAGTTTAAAGTTTGTAGCAAGCTTTCTTAGCTTTATAGAATGGACTCTTACATATCTCTAATTTCCAATTATTTCCCTCTCTTTCTGCCCAGTTCAAGTTCAATATAAAACTATGCTTTTAATTAACTTCTGCTCAGTAAATAGGTATTCAGATGCACATTTCGTGCTTCAGAGCCACAATTAAAGCTGTAGGGTTAGTTTTTGCAACGTTATTCTAATTAAAATACTTTTAGCTGTATTTGGCATGCATTAAAATGTCAAGTAAGTGACAGCCCATAAGTGAAAAATTGATCCAATTATCAAGCCAGCTAGAACTTTTTCTTTTTTCAACTGCTAAGATTTATTATGGCCATTAGAATTACAGATGTTTACATGTTTGCTTTTAGTAATTGGAATTCATTTAACTTTGCCATGCCCTCAGTGTTGTTTCTGCTCTTCAGTGGGATAGACAATTCCTCAATCTTTGAAGTGCACATTTAAAAAAGGCCTCCCAAATCTCTGTTCCCATGGAGTAGATAATAAAGCTTTCATTGGAGTTTAGGAAATAGATTTTTCTTTTCATGTCTCCATATGGTCCTTTTGGTAATGAATCACAGAGGAACACAGCTTGTCCTAAGATAAGGCTTCTTTACAACATCTTACTTTTTAAATTAATAATACAAATCTTTAACGAATTAATTAATTTAAGATATGCAAATAGAACAAAACAAAAGAAAACATAATAAATATTAACTTCTAATGGTAGCTATTTAGTCTCTCCTGTAATGTAACAAGTATATTTAGTTCTTGCAATAAAAAACCAAAAAAAACCTCCAAAATATCAATTCTATATAGACTTGAAAGGTAATTTAGAACAATTATTAATAAAACAAAAAATAAGGAAAATTAATATTTATTCAATTATTTATATTGTTATTGGATCAGTACTATAGGAAGAAGCAATATATATATTATTGATCAAGCATCTTCATCAATAGATATTAATCAATTGGAAAAAAGTCATTTCAGAGTATAGATTGTAGGTGTTAAATTTATTTTTATCTGGATTATTAACTATAACTGGAATAAATATCAAATTAGTTTATTTGTTACGGATGCCACAGACATATTATTCCACTGATGGCATTTTACGTAGTATTAACAGATATATCTAAATCCTAAACTAGTTTACCTTTACCCAAGACCTCATACCATTTGTCTCTTACAGTAAGTGCAAGGGTCTTAGTACTCAGTGCTCTTCATTACTAGATCTTGGTGTCTCCACTCATCCAACCACATTCTTGGAAATCCTGATCTACGTCACCCAACAACATACAGGACATCTAGACCAATCTTACATTTTTTGCTTTTTCCATTGCCATTTTCTTATTCCCTGGGAGTCTTTGCTTTGCCTATCCAACAGCTCTGAGAAGACTAGGCTCAAAACTTAACTTTCACCAAGAACATATCTTTACGAATCTCTCACGGAAATAAAATTTTTCTTATTTTAAATTCCACAGTAATCTTACAGTATGTGCTTCACTATAAGAAGGATACTTATAGTCATTTCTCATGATTTACGGTAGCTATGCTCTGTCAAGTCACTGCAAACATTAAATCATTGCTTCTTGGTGAAACAAAAGGGGAGAGTTCTGGAAACCTTTGGTCAGACCATTTTCCTTAAACAATCAATAGATAATCTTGTTTTATGTGTGTTCCTGTTTCAAGATATCTTTTTAAATATATATCGTTGATTCATTAACATTGAACTCATGGACAAAAACGCTGTATCTCATGACTAAGTAAAACTTATCTAATGCACCTCTTTTTTCATAAGACACATCACAGCCCTCTTGAACTTAGAGGAACACTAGATAACCCTTCAACACTAGACTTGTGGGCCATTTTAAACAGCTAAATCACCAAGAAGTACAAAAAATTGGCACTAAATATATTGAGCACGGAAAGAACACCTTTCACAGTATGAAAGCTGAAGCAAAGTATCAGAGGGAAACCTTATTTGACCTCACTGAAGCTGGAAATGTGTGCACCAGGCAACTCATTTTTTTTTTTTTTTTTTTTTTTTTGCTGCACTGAATTATGTGCATGTCTATGAGTATTGATTTTGGGGTTACAAATAAATTTTAGTGAGTATGAAAATTCACGATAATAAAATCCACAAATAATGAGAATCAACTGCATTTTTCTTAGTTGCTCCTACCATTTTATTTTGTCTTCAGAATTATATACTCCTTCCAATACTGATGAATCCATTGTAATACCTTTAATAATACTTACTGAATGTGAAAATAAATTAAATCTCGCTGACACAAACTGTATCATAAGTATGAATGTGACTATTCAAATTAATTTTATTATGAGATCTCTGTCTTTATCTGGAAACAGATTTAAAGGTCTCTGTGTAAAGTTTATTTAGATTTTAAAATGTAAATATAAAGGAATAAACCTATTTACATCAAGTGATAACTTTAAAGGTATATATAATGACAGAGCAATATTATTTCAATCTCGGTAATATAATTCAAAACAAGCTCTCAAGACACAGACTATAGGCAAGTATAGCAATAAGGAGGCTATAAAAAGATCTAGATTTGAGAGGATGAAGGAGAGATTGAATTAGGGCAGCTGCAAGATAAAAGCGGGGACATTTGAGAGTTTTTTTAAAGAATTGACTTGAAATTTTCTCGTAAGATAATTGTTTTCAGATATCGACTTGCAAATGAAAATAATTTCTATTCCAGTCTATGTGTAGCATATGATAAAACTTACAGGAAAAAGAAAAGATTTTTCTGTAAATTTAGAAAAATGACATGAACCAAGACAATCAGAATAACAACAAAGCTGACATTTATTACTAATGAAAAATCAGGATGATAATTAATATATTCCTATTTTAAAAATTCATAAAATTGAGGTTTCCCTAAGGAAAATGAATCACATTCAAAATGTTTTTAAGCATCTTGCTGAATTCCTTGAATTTCTACTTATAACCAGGTCCTTGGGGAGTATAAACAGAACTAGCAGATGTTAGTAAAAATGAATATGGTTTAACAAGCTTTTCAAAAAAAAAAAAAAACAACAAAGTTTCTAAGTCCATAATAATTGCTTGTTTGTGTGAAAAAAATTCTGAATCACAGATTCACATCCTCTCATCTACCTCTCAACTAAAATGATCTGTCATACTGCTAAACATTCTAGATGCTGCCAAATTAAAAAGGGAAGTGATATGTGGAATTTTGTTTTTGCCCATGACAAAAGCCAATGGGCAATTTTAATAAGCTTGATTTTTTTTTTTTAAGTTCCATTATGCCACATTCAAATTTGGTGGAAAACAATCTTGCACCATTTCATTAATGCACATGTTCAGATTGTTCACCAAAAGGATTCATTGCTTCCTTTAAAAAATTAATATTTAGTAAATCTAATGACCCTAGTGAAATATTCCTCAGCATCATACATTATGCCGGTATTAGCAATAGCTGGTTTATTTCAGAACAGGTATAAAAATGAAGCTGATATTTCTCAATTGCTTTTTTCTCCATTAGGAGGAGCCATTGTACTTCAGGAAAAGAAGAAAGCATGGCTACAGAGAAAGTTGTATCTTTGTTTCTATTTTCATCTGGTATCAGGCCTTTGTGGCTCTGGATCTAAATTTATTCTAGGAAGTATAGATGTTTCAGTAATGTCTGTATTATTACTGACTCTATTCATAATAATTCCACAAAGCAGTTGCTTTTCATTGGAGTATGTCTCTGTGCCTAACATATTGCATGTTACAATATTATAAAATACAACTCTTTCAGAAATAAAAGAGTCACATTAAATTAAATGTTTGGATTTTGTTTGGGTGTTTGTTTTGAATAACAGAGTTAAATATTGATTGAAAAGCATCACTGAAAAAACATAGGACAAATTATCTTTATATGTAACTCATTTTCAATTTTCAGATACTTCACTTCTGTAAATATTTAAGCATCAAATATGTTCTTCTCTATATGAACTTTTAAAAAAGCCTTTAAATATTTGGTTAGTTGCAAAGATTATAATGAGAAATATGGAGTATTTGAGAACCAATCATATACGTACCGATCGTGCAAAATCTGAAAGTACTAAATCTGATTTGATGTGCTGAAATACCATACAATTAGAAATTGAGCATTGTGTTTGATATGCTTAGTTAGGAAATGATCTTCTGATATTTTTATAGAAAACTATTTATCATGGAGAACATGATGCAAAGGAGTAGGCAATGATGCATAAAGCATAGACACTGAACAGAGCCATACAGAATAAAATTTAAAAAATAAATTCAATTTACAAACATTAAAATGCTCAGACTCAAGTTCTCTCAAGAATGTAAAAGCATCATAATTAGTTGAATAAGCAGATGTCTAGTTGGTTAACTGAAGTAGCAACTAACAAAATAAATCCTTTGTCAGTGATACACCTTGCCGTTCTCATCACAATAGTTAAAGCAAACTGTAAAAAATTCTCAATTTTGCATTTATTGGATACGTCATCTAACGAAAGCAGAATGCGATCTTCTCAAGATCATACAGAACAGTCACCAAGGAACAGCTATATTCTGGGCCATAAAACCTTATATATATATATTTAAGAATAGGGATAATTTACAAGAATAGAAGTAAATAGAAAAAACTAAAAGAATAGAAATTTAAAATAATCGAAACCAAAGTATATTGTCAAAGGAATTAAACTAGAAAGCAACAAGAAAAGACAGCTAGAAAATCCCCACTTAGAGATTAAACAACACACTTTTAAATAACATGAAGCAAAGAAGTCTTAGAAATTGTAAAATATTCATCTTCTCAAAATGTGTGACATGCGGTAAAAATGGTGCTAAGAAGATAATTTATGGCATTTCATGCACATATTAGAAAAAAAGAAGGAAATTTAAAATCAGTACTATAAACTACCATCTAGAAAGGAGAAATCATAAAGAAATCTTTGTCAGCAAAAGAGAAACGAACAACCCAGAGGTAGATTGGGAAGTTTGAGATTTTTAGTTCTTAGTTAATGTTGTGCATGTATTACTGAACACATGTTTATTTCCTAAGAAGATCAGCTTAAAAGTAACAGTGTTAGATTCAAGTGTGTGTTTATATTTAAGGTTTATAATGCATATTGTTACCAGGTATTTCAGAAATGAAATCTTCTTAAGCTCATATAGAACATTCACCAAGAACAACTATATTCTAGGCCATAAACCTTAATTTAAAAAAAAAAAAAAAGATAATTTACAAGAATAGAAGTAAATAGAAAAAAATTAAAAGAATAGACATTCAAAATAATTGAAACCAAAGTATATTGTCAAAGGAATTATTGTTACCAGGGATTTAAGAAATAACACTAATATTATAAGAAGATGTTAATTTTCTTATACACATCCTAAAACTAAGCACTTTTATTATTTTTATTGGTTGCCAATTAGAGGAGCAAGTGTGTTGTACCATAAAATTTTGTTTTTCTAAAAATAAATCTAATAATGGATCAAATATATACTGGCAGTACTGATTTAGCTTCTCGAATAAAATTTAAAGTCTAAATCAGTGACAGACAAAATGTAATTCATGGACTAGATAAGCAATGTTAGCATTATTTGGGAGCTTGGGAGAAATGTAAATTCACAGACTTCATCCCACATCTATGAATCCAGAATCTCTAGAGGAAAAGACTCAGAATCTGTGTTCTAATGATTTTTATCTTATACCACCAGAAGTTTTATGCTTTAAAGTTTGTCATAAAGTTTCCATGCTTCTTCTTTGTTTTATAAAATTTAGTGTCAGAGTAAATATCTGAAGTCTGGATAACTTCTACTTCCTTCTAGGTTTTTGTTTCACCTTCATATGCTAAGTTAATGTAATTTCACTTCTTTTCTATGTTAAATATTTAGTCAAGGCATGCCAAGGTATAAGTGTGTTTCTACTATCTGTCTGGAAATCTGTCAATACTTTCATCCATATTTTAATTTCCTGCTCAATTTTCTTCAGTGTGCCTTTGTTTATAATCATTTTAAATTGGCTTTTTGTGTGATATTTAACATGCCTAAATAGATTCTTATATTTTATTCTACACATGTACCTTCCTTTCTCTAAATGATATAACTTACATTTATCATTGCTTATTTACCATTATTTATTTTTAATAATTTTTCTCTATTATTTCTCATGTACATTTTAATTGCATGAAAAAAATTTTAAGTTTAGGTTTTATATTTATTTTTCTTTTATTTATTTCCATTTGCATTTCTTATTTGTTAACTTCTGCTCAGTAAATACATATTCAGATGCACGTTTCTGCTTTGGAACCACAGTTAAAGCTGTAGAGTCAATGCGAACTCAGTGAGAGAGGTCAGACTGGAAAGAGACAGTGGCCTTAACCAATTGCAATTAAAATATCCTACTTTTGCATATTTTACAAAAAATATTTGGTGATGTGAATACATTGTTAGGGACCCTCCCGTCGTCTGTAAATCTACTCTCAGTCAAGATTGTTTAATTGCCCTGGTTGTGTCATTATTTCATTATTTTTCCCCATAGATTCTTTGCAGATTCATAAACCCTCTATAAGAATTTTTTATGTGCTTACTCCTTAAGAATGTTATAGAAAAAAACTACCGGATCTCTCTCTTCCCTGCGCCCCCTCCATCCACTCTGAGGAATTTGCCTGTACAACTGAAAATTAAAATTCTTCAATGATTATAGGCTCTGCTTCACTTTTTGAATCCTACCACGAATTCTGATTATTTTTCTTCCTGTCAGTTGTAACAAAGTGAAAATAGTACTTTTTGTGGTATCGATGAATTAGGTTAGAATTCAGCTTTTGCCAATTATTTATTGTACAACCTTGGATTAGATGCTTAATTTCTCTGGGCTTCAGTTTTTATGGTGATTAAATGAAAAATATATGAGAAATTATTTAGTTCTAAAATTATTATAGAAATACTTCAGCAACATATGCACCAAAATTTTTATTCAATAATTGAATAGCTATTTACCAAATATCTATTATGTACAAAGCACTGAAATAAGAATGACCTTGTGAATGACATATAATATGTTCTGTTCAATTAGAGTTTCTAAAAGAGCACTTATTACTTCCCTAGTTAGAGCAAAAGAACTAGAAATAAGGGTCATAATTTATTTTATACATCTAAATACTTATTATATTGTTTTTAACATATTTAATGAATCGACGATGTCTTTAATAAAATTTTAGAAGAACTGTAGAAACGAAAAATTTAGAGTCAGAAAGTTGCCATCTGATTAACTGTATAATAAAAAAGCAAGTACCAAATTTCTTTCTGAAGTGCTTACATTAAAGAATTACTGAAATGTAAGTGTCAGTAATAAGAAAACAATATTTAGGAAATGGCTGTACACAATGCCAAAATATCTATGGGAAGTTGTCATTTTGCTCATGTAGTTGGTTAAAGGAGGATCTAAGCTTAATAGTTAAAGGGTAAATTTTTTTCAACAAATTTTATCACTAATATTTTCTTTACATATCATGTTTCAGCATAGCAACTTTGAATTTTATATCAGTATAACATTTCCTGAACCACTTGAGCTTAAAAAAATCTTCACTAGATTTATTTCTCTGTGATTATAAATGTTCAAAGTAATGATTGTCAACAGTGCTGAACTTGTGCAAAAAAAAAAAAAATAGCCTCAGGAGTGACTCGTTTTCTGAAATCTTTGTAAATAGAATGGGGGAAAAAAGCACTATTCTTATAAATATAGGATGATACTTATTTACAGAGCATTTTTTTGTAATAGACATGGGCATTTCTAAACATACTTTGAAAATAATAGATTATGTTTTCCAAGAGGTATGCCTTTTATCTTTTATGTATCTGGTAGTCTAAGGCACAACCATTTTAGCATTTGTGTTATTTATTTTATCAAATTATTTTAAAAGAAGTACTTAAAATTGTCTTTTTATTATTAATCTTTTTATTTGCTATATTAACATTTAATTAAGAGAACAGATTTGTATTATCTCTATGAAAATATTGTTTCATAAAGGTACTACCGGAAATTCAATGTCGTTATTTAAATAAATAAACATGTACCTTTATAAGTTTAGATATATACACTATAACATGTTTAAAACAACATACATATGTATTTATAATACACATATTGTTACATATATGTATATAAAAACATTGTATAATTATATATAATATATGTATTACAATACATGTATTACAATGTATATGTATATATTTATAGTATATATAAAGCTATATATATATATATATATATACTATATAATATATACATATTAGTCCCCCCTTACCTACTGGTAACATGTTCTAAGATCAGTGGATGCCTGAAACAGTGGATAGTACTGAACCCTATACATACTTTGTTTTTTCCTATATGTACATACATAAGATAACATTTAATTTATAAATTAGTCTAAGTAAGAGATTGACAACAAATAAAATAAAAGAACAATTAAACAATACACTATGATAAAAGTTATGTAAATACAGTCTCTCTCTCAAAATCTTATTATACTGTATTCACCTTTCCACTTAAAGAAAACACTATAATAGCTTATCTCTGGCATATCCAAATTGCCAGCATCACTACTCTTGTGCTTTGGGGCCATTATTAAGTAAAATAAGAGTTACTCGAACACCAACACTGCGATACCATGACGGTCAATCTGGTAACCAAGAGGGCTACTGAGTGACTAACTGGTGGGCAGCATATATAGTGTGGATACCTTGGCCAAGGGATGATTCATATCCCGGGTGGGGTGTATTCATTTCACATACCAATTGGGGGCATAGTTGGATGGCAAGAGATTTCATCAGGCTACTCAGAACATTGCACAATTTAAAATGTGAATTACTTCTGGAATTTTCCATTTAATATTTTTGGACTGCAGTTGATTGTGGGTAACTGAAACCATGGAAAATAAAACCACAGAAGGGGAGACTGCTGTATAAAACAAACACACACACACACACACACACACACACACGTTTGTATTCCTGGCAAGCTCTTGCCCGAAAAACACAGCTATAATTCTACAAGTTTCACTTGTAGAGGAAATGAAGAAATTTCCTTAACTATTTTTCATGTGTTCTGTTGTCCAAGCATATCAGCATGATTGAGAGTTAGAATCACCAGTAGGCTTAGACAACATAACATTTATAAGACAGTTTCAAAATTGCTCTAGATAGAGACATTTAAAAAGGTCATGGTGCATTTAATGTACTCCACTTTAGAAGTCAAGACCAGACTACTGATTCAAAATAAAATTGGCTAAGAACTCCCTATACAGCTATTTCAACACCCTAATAAATATCTAGGTAAACTTAAAGCAACAGAACTTGTAATACCAATTAGCTAATTGAGAATAACAATCTGGAAGGACTTTCATTCATTATTGGGAAGAAAATCTTGACAATAATAAATACTTGGCTAAGCATTTCACCAAAGGTCAGCCAGGAAAACAGCAACAATATTCTCTATTGTGATTTCTTAAGCACTTATAGTGAGTATATATCATTTATATGAACATTAAACTCTTTACTTAAAAGGTCTTGGTATAAAATAATAAATGAGCTCTGATTCTGTGAAAAAGAGATTAGATAATTTTTACAACCTAATGATAAAATACTGCAACTCTCAAAAATTATCAGTGAAAGAAAAGATATACAATAAGTATCTGTATCTAAAACACATTTTCAATTTTAAAAATTGGAGAAACACATAGGCGGATAAGCAAAGATAAATAAAACTTCTAACTTTCAATAGAGTTATATTAAAAGTTATTTCTCTCCTTATTACTAAAGAAATATAGATTATTTTTGGAGCGTATCTTGAGTAACTACAAAAGAAACTTTTTTTAGATAGAAAAAAGAGTATATACAAAGCTTTTAAAAGAGTGGATACAAACAATGAATATAACAATGAATATATGAACAAACAATGAATGTATTAAAAATATGAAAAGAACCAATAAAGAAAATAAGTAAATAGGTAGAGTTGCAACTCCTGCATCATTCTTTTGTTTGTGACCATTTGCTGCTTGGTTTTTATTAGTCACTAAATTAATATTCATAGAAAGAAGAATAGGAGAAAGAGAGAAAGAGAAAGAGGGAGGGAAAAAAGGAGGATAGGGTAGTGATGAACAGGAGGTGAAAATGAGATAACTGAGGACATTTTTAAGGAAGAGTAACGGTAATGTTCTCATAGCTGTCTACCCCATTAGAATTCTTCTTTAAAATTTTTGTTTAGGAACTTATAAACACACTTGGAATAGTATTTTGCTATATTATAGTTACATTTTTTAATTTTCTTTTTCTCTTTCCTCAAGTAGTCTTGCTTGACACCTTCAAATTCAGCATAAAATTTCTTAAACTATTCCCTTACACAAATATATTTAGCACTTACACTAATTTTAAAAAGTAAACTCCAGCCTCCTTAGCAAGGCATTCAAACTGCACTACCACTGTTGGATTACAATGTGAAATTGATAATTGTGTCACGGGAATTGTCTCAAAAATATATTTGAGACCTTTATATAAATTTAAAGATACTATTGAGAAATACTAGAAAACAGTGTTGATAAATCAACTAATTCTAAGAATGTTAAAAATTTTAGGGAAGCTTGATACATTAAAAAACTCAGAAATGAGAGCTGTAGTAGTGAAAAATAGGAGAAAGCACAGAAAAATCATGCTCTTAAACATTTTGTACTTCTTAAAATATTAAAATTAAAAAATCTTGAAACAAATGGCATTGTTTCTTATTCATATTCAACATATTTGTATCAATGTGGAAACCAGAATATTTTTCATAAGTTAAGAAAGAAACTTTCTTATAGATTAAGACTCAGAACCTCATACATATGAGGTCATAATGATAATAAATTATTTAATGTAAGTATTCATTCCTTTCAAATACATATACTCCAATAATATAAACTTATATTAATTTAAGAAAATATTAAATGACATTTTTTCTTTTAGCTATTTTACTGATGTTGTATATGTTTTTTTTTTTTTAAAGTAGAAAAATGTTAGAAAATATGGCTTACTTGGCTATTTTTCTTTATAGTACTTCCTGAATGTAAAGAGATAAATTCTCAGCCTTTAATCATTCACGATGCATTATCATTTTATAACATAAAAACAACTTCAGGTGAAACTTACTGATAAAAAGATATATAAGTTCTTTTCATTAATATGATTTCTCATGAATTACACTTATAAGCAGAAAAAGACAAAAAGAGCTTTTTTGCTAACTGTTTGAGTTAATTTCTCTGTCTCTGTCTCTGTCTCTCAGTCTCTGTCTCTGTCTCTCTCCATAACTGAATGATCATCAGCCTAAACTTTAAGTTATATAACTGTAATTAATTATATCACAATGACCTGTTGGTCTGTTCCTGTTCTCCATTTGCATTTGCAAACCTACACCAATAATTTTCTACTAACAGACAAATTTGTATTTTGTACTTCTTCACTATGATGCAACAAAAAAAAAAAAAAGAAGGAGGCATGGTGGCAAAAATGACACAGATAATGCTACAAAACACAACATTCTATGAGAAATTTTGACAGATCCTAAGTGTGAGACACCAAAGTAGAATTCATGCAGAGAGCTTAGGAATGGAATTCTAATAGAATTTTATAAATGACACTCTACTAACAAAATAAGACATGAACTAAGCAAGATATTCCTGCTTGCAATAATCTCTGAAGTCAGTATATTCAGCATAATCTGGGAACAACGCTTTGACTGCTAACTAAATCAAGAACAAGAAGCAAAGTTCTACTTTACAGTTACAATGAGTGGATACTCTTGAGTATGATGTTTTACATTTCCAAGTAAAATTTTATCTACTTATAAGAAAATACACATTCGTTTAAAATTTATAAGCTAATATAGAAAATAAGACCAACACTGCAAATTAAAATTGCCAGTATATTATCATGTAAATATAAACAAATGAAATATTTTAGTTTTATTAAGATCATAATCACTCTGTATAAACTATTTTATTTGTTTTTATATTTATGTAGACTTTTATCCACTTTTGTTTTTCTTTAAACACATGCTTTTTTAATCTTTGCTAATTTTATTACATGATTATATCATGAAATGCTTCAATTTTAGCACTTAGAATAGTACTTGAATTATAGTAAGCTCCTAAGAATTATCTTTTTTTCCATGCACATTTTTAATTGTTCAAAATTATCTGCTATTATAAATAATACTTTGATCAAAATTTGAATATAAATATTTGTCTGAGTCTCTAATTCCTTGAGATAAATTCTTAGAAAGGATTTTTTGTATGTGATTTATTTAAGGTTTTCAATATTGAAAGTTTATAATTATGTGTCTCATTATACTCTATTGATATAATTTTTATATATCTACATTTATCTATAAAATTATACAAAAGTATAACTTCTTATTTAGCAAAGCTGCCCACTGATTTTATCATGGTTTTATTCTTCTTTCATTTTAAAATACATGTAACTAATCAGAAACATAGTCTTGACATTCAATATGAATGGTACATCTGTTTTACAAAAGTATTCATTGGGAAACTCTATATACTAGCAATATTGAATTTCTTCAATCCTTGTGCCTGGTGCTTGAGCCTTTTCACTCTGGAAAGTGATTAAAATTGAAAGATAACCTAATAAGCAATTTCACAGAGTCCCTGAGATGGAGATTAGCAAAGCAGTCTTCTTCAATTAAAACTGAAAGCAAGTGAAATGAAAGGGCATTTGATTCATTCATTTTTATCTACTCTCTGACTACGACACAGGCAAATAAATTCTCTGTCAACAAATTGAAAGTACATATCATAGTAGCTGTGTTCATAATGTTAAATTGTAAAAAAGCAATCATTTTTTCATAACCCTCTGGAAATGAATTTGAATCTGGCTCATATTTCCCTTTTTTTTAAAAATAGTTCTTTGTATAATGTATTGCATAATGTATTTTAATGGATCTTCATAAAATGTTTCTACATCAATAAAATAACATAACTACTGCTTTATTCATTTTATCTTCATGGTTTAAGGTTCAAGGAATAGCTTATGTTAAATAAATCAGGCGGTTTAATATTTTCAACTGTAATACCACTGATTTAAGCCAGAGATTAAATTTTTTTTGTTGTTATTGAAATTAACAATTTATTGAAATGGAAAGATAATTGGACTGAGAATTAGGAGTCACGAGCTTGAGTCCAGGCTCATTTCTTATCTATCTAGTCTTGACTAAATCACTGGGTTCTCTGGGTTCTGAATATTGTTGCCTATAAAAAGATAAAATTATCTCTGGGCTGTTTTCTTTTCTCCTTAACTCTAAAATTTACTGTTTTTACAAAGTTTATTATAAAATCCATTATGCTGAAAATTAAATATGTGGTGATCTATTGTCTTTCAGTAAACACAGCATAGATAATTTCCTGAGTCCCATTAGAATCCTCTGAGGTTGAATCTCATGTAGAATTTGTATTCAGGACACATCCCCTTTTCTCAGACTATTTGATCCAGGTAGAATTGTTAACAGGTGTATGCATATCTTATATTACTTTATTTTTGTTGTTATCGTTGCTGAAGGCCTTTTTCTTTTGGTTAATAAAGATCTAATTTTGTTGCGTAATATTACATGAAAATTTGAGAACTGGAAAAGATGTAAAGGTAAGTGAGAAGGTTTTACTTGTTAATTAAGGAACATGTGACAGCAGAAATAAAGGAATCAAGGAAACATCATTGATGTATATATATATGTATAAACAGTTATCGATTATCTTGGAAATAAGGAAGATCTACTAATCTTTAAGTTTCAATCTCACTTAGGAGAATAAACAGTTTTTTCCATGTTTTTAAAAAGTTTTTAAGCCTATTACAAATATAATTTAATTGCCTACAGATTTTTACACAAAGCTACAAAAGTATTCTAACCTTCTTAACTCAATTTCATTTGGATTTGAGTCAACTTATACAAAAAGTATTACTCAGCTAAGTTGTGCACTTTGGGGGAAAGAGTGATAGATTATAAGTTTGAGGACTTGGAACTGATCCCAAACCTAAGACTAATAGCCATGGGCACTGATTCTTTGTCAGTTAAACTGGTATACAATCTTTATAACAATTTCATAAAAATCAAGTAATATAAATCATATGTTTTAAAATGTTATGTGAGCTCTTAAATGTCTTGCAAATGAAAAATTGTTTTAACAAATTTAAAATATAATTAAGATTGTGTCTGCATATGCCATATGTGAACTAACAGTTGATGCAATACATGTCTTCTAGTTTGCATATCTCTAGAAACAGAACAGGAAGGAAATTTATGAGGTTTCCCTTGTTTTTCACATCACATCACATCAAACTAATCTTTTGGCCTGTGGTGAAAATCCATTTCCTAACTAATCATGGGTCTATTTTACACTAATGTTCTAAGCAAAAATTGAAAATGCAAATATAGACTTTAAGTATAATGATGTCATGTTAAGATAAATTGAAGAGAATATGAAATGTAAAATCACATTGTGAAATGTAAATATAAATATGTGAAAGATAAGAAAAAGAGAAATAAATATACTAAACTTGGGAAGACATAAAGGCGGAGATGTTAAGAGTAAAAAGTCTGGAAAGGAGCTCTCAGTGGCAGAGCTTGTTTTTTTGATGTACATCGAATTATAGAACTAACTATAGAAGAACTACTTCTTGGTTTGAAAGCAATGAAAAGCAGCTTAGGGTCTGTTTGTTTTCAAGGAGATCAGAATGACCTATGGAAAAAGACTTGGAAAGAAGGGCTAATTAAAATTCTGGGAAAGATAGGAACTACTAAGTTAAAAAAAGAGTTGAATCCAGAGGCCTCATTCTAGTATTCAAAAATAACATAGAATGTATAATGGGATAATTAAGTGATCTAAAGATGAGTTTAAGATAGTTACCCAAGAAATAGAGTCCAAACACCCAAACAATTAGAATATACAAGCTACCATAAATAAGAATTAGTAAAAGGCATTTTCCCATTTCTTTATCTTTGTGTAATGTGTATTCAATTTTCCTTCAGAGTTAAAAGAATCTACTTTGACTAATATGGATTGACTTGGAGAAGCTGGTGACTTCTTGAAGAGAACAAAGAAAAGGAGTGCAGTCCAAAGCCTTGACATTTTATAATAGAGCTTATCTGACTCTGTCACCTATTCCTTTTGGTGGGAGTAACACCATTGTGGATACCCAGGGATTGTCTTTTCAGATGTTAGTGTGCATCAAAGTGATGCCATCACCATTGTGATTTTGAGTTTGCTAGCTTGGAAGTGGAATCATATGACAAGGATATAATCTATTCCCCAACTTGATTTTATAAACCGACAGTTTTGCACCAATCCCTTTTTTGAAATCTTAGGGTGTTTTTTTTTTCTTGTTTGTTGTTTCATAATTAACATATTCTATTCCATAAAAATAGAATTAAAAACTTTAGGGAATAGAATTAAAAACTTTAATTCCTTAAAGTTCTCTAAATTCTAGAGATCTTGATGGGCCCTAGGTTAGTAAAATAGAACTAGTAGAAAACAATAGTCATCTTAAATTCCTCTTTTTTTTTTTTCCTTAATAAATTAGTAGTAATTACTTAGGTCCAATGAGGCTGCAAAAAATGTTAATCCCCACATAATGCAAGGAAGTGTTTGACTTTTATCAAGGTTTTAAAGTACTAATGCATAATTTTAAATCTGGTATGAGATTTTACATTTTACTGGCTATAACTTCTTATAAAGCCAAGTTTAAATTACAACTAGCTCCAAATTTGTTATGCAGTCGAATGCTCATGATGACCTTGTAATATTTACTATGAAAAAAATATCTAATGAATGGTGTGGTATTTATATTATAACCATTCTTTAGAGACTTTACACTTTCCAGCAAGCCCAGGTAATTATTCATGATGGCAGAGAGGATTATTTTAGATATCTGTCTTTTCAGTTTATGTTTTAAATTAACATATGCGAAGAGAGAGAACAAATTGAAACTATTTCATTGTTTTGAGAGGGAATAAGAGAGTTCACAAAATATTATTATAGATGCAGTTGGAAGTATTTCCATCTCTATTGTACTTAGAACCAAATATATCAAATATTATTATATTGACAGTCGGGCACTTTCATTGTCTTACAGCTAAATGTTTAGAATGTCCTTTTCGTGTAAAGTTTAATCTGAGTCCTTAACTCTCTCTGTCATGAAGTCAACAAAGGATCGAATTTGAATATGGTAGTCAGAATGCTTATCTTTTGTTCATTGTCTAGTATATTAGGATAGTTTTTTCCAAATATATTAATCTGTAATTTTTCTAAATATTCTCTTATTCTATTTCAAATTGGTGTTCTGCTTTGATGTCATTGGCTCTTCTTTTTTTGTAAAAGGTTTAAATAATTATGCTCAATGTTTAGGACAATAAACACTAAACACACAATAGCGTGCAGCTCTGTGTTCAACACTAATCTAAGTGCATCACATACATTTTTCCTTTTGTTTCTATCAACCTTATAAGACAGGTCAGTGCCACTATAAACTCCTTTTAAAGATGAGAGATTGAGGTTAAATAACTTGCACAAAGGCACAAGCCAATAAATAGCTGAGCCAGAATTTGAACTCAAGCAGTATTTTCAGGCCCTTGGCCGTGATCACTATACTTCCTGTAATATACTAAATTGTTAATGGGAGCCAGAACAGATAGGCAAAAATGGAAGATGAGATACTTTGTATGACTTAAAACTATGTAGCTGTTAGGAATACGTAGGATGACAAGACCCTCAAAACAAGGATTTCAAACTCAATAAAGCACTATTACTTCAATTTATCACAGAAGCAGCATATAGCCCCTGAGGACTCACCTACGGATCATAGGGCTCCCCAGAATTGTAGGCTTCCAAGGTAGAACAATGGAAGATAAAAGAAATTAAGTTTTAGTTGAATGTAAAAAAATAGATAGAATTTGTAAAGGAATAGGAGAGGCAGTGTTGTACTTTATGAGAACAAACGAAGACATGATTCTCACCATTTTTATCCTACCCAACAAAGACAAATTCCATTTCAGATTTATGAAGATTACTGTATTGACATAGCATCCATATAAAGATATCAAATAGGAAGCTGAAAATTCTCAGGCTTAGAGAATATGTTAGGAATGGCATTATTCTCCACCTAGATGAAGTTTCCCTACAAAAAATCTTATACATATGCTATTCAGTGAGTGAAAAATCAAGGCTTCCTGTTATTATTGCTCTGAAAAAAAATACTATATGAGATATAGAAAGGGGAGTACAAAAATTCTCATGAATTGCAAATAATTTTCTATCCAGAAAACAAGATGATCAGTTGAGTATCTGCTAAAAATATTTAGGATAGAAATGTGACTGGCTTTATAGGTTCCTCTTGTTTTATATAAACAAAATCATATTATGCGTATTCATACTAAAATAAAGTGTATATAGGAACACTCATGCAAATGTTAACTTGAGTTAGCTTTAGGGTACAAGAGTGAAAAACTCTGAGAAGAGAATTTTCAATTTATTTTTTATACTTCTATACTGCTTGACTTTTTAAGAATGAAAGGTGCGTTTTATTTTTAAATTTTAAAACAAAAGTAGTTTTGGAGGAAAGTTGCAGTTAATTTTATCTGGAATATTGGTCACCTAGATTTGAAATGCTGAATCCTAATTCTTCCTCGCCACCTCTGCCCCGTAATTTTCACCTGCTTAATCAGAATTTGGCAGAACAGGCTCCAAGAATCTGTATTTTAACAAACTTTCTCTATCCTTTTTATGTACATTAAATTAGAAAATGACTACTTTAGAGGGGAGTTTGTTAAAGAAGTAGAGGCAAACATCAGTTTGCAGTAAAGAAAGGAATGAATAAACTATGCAAATATTAAAAAAAGAAAATGTTATATGGAGAAATTTTGAAGAAAAGAAGAGATAGGCAATTGCTATTATGCTAGTAACTACAAATTTTATTCTGAAACCTTTTGTTAATTACTTAAGAAATAATGTTTTTTAGAGAATCATATTTTTTAACATGGGTACAAAGTTTTTTAACTATGATTTTGTATAATAGGTGGAATAAGCCTAAAATAATGTCAAAAGAGTAGTAGTTTCAACTACACTGCAATTTAAACACCAGGATATATATTTTCTTTTACCTGTCTTTATTTCTCTTCTCCAACGGACATTTTTTTTTTTTTACATTGCAACTCTACCTGCAGTATCTTTAAACATTTTATCACAAGTGGTAGTATATGTATTTTATCCCTATTAATTTACCAGAACCTAATATTTTTGCTCTTTTCAAGAGATGGAGAAATTTCCTACTTTTAATAAATCAGAACTCTGCCGATTCGCTTTGGACATCTGGCATTTGTGTTTATAGCCTTAAAGGAAAAGTGCAAACATCTGCGTTTGATGAATAACTCCATCTGTATTGTAGTTCCTTCAACAGAAATTGTTCAGAAGTTCAGAGAGCTACTGATAAATAATTAATGAGCACAGAAGCAATATTCTCACTTTATTGCCAGACTTAGAGGAAACACACAGAACAAGCAGTAAACGAGACTTTTTCTTTTGCCTCCTTTTGACTAGTCATTTAGTTGATTGCAGGCTCTGCCATTCAGGAGACCTCCAGGCTTATAACATATCTTCATTTTTATCTTGTCTTTAATTCATTTTGTCAAGTGGATATTATGTCAAGTGGAATACTGAAAGCTTCTGTCCTTCAAATGCCACTGAGACATGACTTCTACAGGCAATAATTTAATTTAGATGTGGTGGGTTAGAGCACATCTACTTTTATTTTTTACTCAATTTTTAAAAAAATTTTGTAAGGCTTTTTTTATGACACAAAGAAATGGAAAATTGAGCAATTAATGGAATAATTCTGCATCATTTCTATATAAATCTTAGAACTAAGCTATAAATATATCTAGCAACACAGCAGTCCCACAGGTTGGCTCAAATTTGAAATTCTTACAAGGGTATAGTAACTAAAATTTAATGTGGGCTTTTATAGATACAGTGATACAAACATTGATAAAGAAATAATTTATTATAAGATAAAAGTCACCAAGAGACTCTGTATACTAACAAATTAAACAAATAAAATCCACAAAGAGAATTGTTCTATGATCTTTAATATAAAATACTACTAATTAAAAATAAAGTTTAAATATTAATTATATTTTTAAATCTCCTACTGTTGTAAAAATTGAACTCAATATGTCTTCCAAGAATGACAGTCATTGAGATTAAAAAAAATATAGATCAAGAAAATAAAGCATTCTAGCTTTATGTCAGGCACAGTACATTACAAATATTATCTCATTTAACCCTCTTAATAACCTATGTAAAAACTGTTGAGCCTATTTTATAGACGAAGGTAATGAGGCTAGGAGATTACGTACCTTTTCCCAGTTCTCATGACCCATAAGTACCACAACCAGGATTAATATCTTGAATTGTCTTCCTCTAAAGTTCATATTCAGTCAACTGTAAGATCTTGTAGAAAACCTGATTTCACCTTTTATGATATTAACACTATACACTGATGACACAAGGATGTTTCCTTCTGGCATCAAATATTCTCAGGCATCTTACTATTCGCTGATCCACAGAAATTAGTTTAAAATGTGTATATTACCATGCTAATGTTATAGTTTGGAATAATATTTCTGACCATTTTCCTAGTTAGCTCAGTAACTTTAATTCTTCCCTATTTTCTTATGGTTATGTATCTATCTATCATCTGTCTGTCTATCATCATCTATCTATCCTTTCTCTCTCTCCATTCATTTATCTATCCGTCGAGTATCTGTGTACTTCCCTGTCTTCCCAACAATATTCAATATATAATGAGAGCTATATTGCATTTATATTACCTATTACATGTATCCTTGTTCCTACTTCAATGACTAGGACAGTAGCATTAATTTGTTCAATAAACAATAATGTAATTCTTTAGTTATGATAGAATTACAGTGCAAGGTAGATTGATGCCCAAGACTACTATACATCAGTGAAACAACAGGGGGATCCAGGATTAAAAGAAATTTTCTGGTTCAATTTCTAGCTTAATAACATTTTGCAGTTATAAAGAATAAAATACACATAAAGAAAAAAGATACCTGTCAGAGGAGAAATCTTGATCTTCATGATTTATTTTTCCAAATGACAGTCATCCTTTAAACAATAGTTTCTGCTAATATTGACTAATCCTCCCCAATACAGAAGAATTAACTTAATGATTCATATGGGTAATAAACTATATTTGTTTTTACCTTTTCAATCAGTTTTTTTCCCCTTTTATTTATTTTATTTTTCCTTAAAAGTGAAAGTATATGGTTACATGGAAGGAATATAAACCGGGAGTAAGAAATCCAAGTTCTAGTTCTGGGTATTCTAAGTAGTAGATCTAAAACTGTCTGTGGTCCTTAGAGCCTCAATTATCTAATGTATTACTATATATGACTTTTCCATGAAAAAATTAATTTAGTCAAAATTGATAATGTCAAGGATAGAATAACATATACAATGGCTTTTATGTCATTTAATAGTCACGAAAAATCATGTCATATGTTTTATTCCCATTTCACATTTGATTAAGCTAAGCCACAAAAAAATCTAAATAATTATACAGACTAATGAAAGTAGCAGAACTGATATTCATACATAAGTATGATCCCAAAATCAATGTTGATTTTGATAGGATTGCATAAAAGTTCATTCATAGCAGTCTAGAATCTCACAAGCAGAGCAGACAAATGTAATCAGATTTTAGTCTGATGCTATAAAATCTTCCTCAAAACATTACAGAATTGCCTAAGTTATGAACACCTCCAGGTTTAAGACGTTGTATTCTTCCTAGAGGCCGTTTGATTTGTAAAAGCTTTTGTTATTAAAAATAGATCCTGGTTATTGCCTTGAAAACCTCCCACATCTTTGAGTCTTTGCTTTACAGAATAACACAGAATCAGCCCATACTTGCTGCACATGAAATCTTTACATGTCTAAGATCTATGCATCCTAATTCTAATATTGTCATGGATAAGCATCTCTGTGTATTAAATGGGCTCTCATTTAATATGAACTGGGGTTCTTTCAACACTTTTTCTCTCTGTTTCTCTTTGTTACTGTATGCCTGAATATGAGTCTAGGTTTTGCCCAGCAGAGAGATAGACCAGTTCTAGCACTTTCCATTTTCAATAAAATATTGTTTTATAATAAAGCCTAAGAATTACTTCTAAAATTTTAGACAATAGTCCTATATTATTGACTCTTATTAAGTTCATAAGAAAATATGAATTCTATTTCTTTATTTATTTTCCATATAGTAAATTATATTCTTGTACCTGTCAGTTCCTTTTTAGATCTAATTTCAAGATTTCATATTTATCTATATTACAATTTTTCTTAGGTTTACTCCATTATTCAAACTTAATATGGTAATTTTATCTAATCCAAATTGTTGGTCTTCCATAAACTCTGTTTTCTAAATGATTAAGGTTTTTGAATAGGCACTTTTTGATATGCAATCAGACATGTTTTACTATTTAATATAGATACATTATTCAGTAATCTTTTTGAGGTAATAGTCTACCAGTAATGAATTCCCATAACTTTATTCCAAGTCTAAATTTCTCCATTAATAGCTACATAATATTCCAATAGCCAATAAAATTCTTTACAAAATCCAGATTATAATCAGGGATACCAAAGTCATAGGTACAGATGGACATAGTTGTCAGATAGTGTTTGGACTTTAAGGTTTAAAAAAGAAAGAAATTCAGTGACTTTAGGAGAGAGACATATCTTCAACTTTCTATGGGCCTCTGTATTCTTTACTGATTTACACTTATTGCTTCACACATTTATGTTCCTGGTCTGGCCCCTGAAAGCAGATGAGTTTGAGACTGCTGCCATGATTCCCCTCGTCTATTAACTTTTTATCCATATGTCTCAGCAATTTATGAGCACATTCCTAAAATTTATCAGTTATTTCCATTCTAAGTACACACACAATGTTGTTAGAAAATTAATTTTTGAAAGTTTTTCCTGGTTAAATATCGGTTAAAAATATATATCCCTGATTAAATATAACTAGTCTTGCATCTGACTTCTCTACCTTCTTCCTAGAAGGTGTGGCTCTTTCTTTTTTTTTTTTTTTTTCATCTCTACTCTTCACATCCCACACGATCACAAAAACTACATTAGTGATAGTCACTTCCCATGCACTTTTTTCAATGCCTTGGGATTTAACTTTTCCAAACAAGAAAACTTAACTTTATTTAGAACAGCTAGGAGCAGACCTAAAATCCTACATCCATCTTGGGATTCAATTCTATCTGAATAATGCTTCCTCAGACCGAAAATGGAAGTATTCCATTAGTCCTGAGAACAAAAAGGGTACAAAGTAGGAGTTGAAAAGCGGTACCTAAGTTATTGTTAAAGTCATTAGTTCTCATTGGCCAAGATGACCTCAATCTTCTCTTCAGCTTAACTTTAAATTTTAAACAGGTTTCTTTCTGACTAAAGGCCCCTGACCTCCCTTTTCTTACAGCTTTTACTTTAGAAAACTTGCAGTTGTAAATTTTTTTGCTGCCCCTTTGAGATGTAAATCTTTTAGTACCCTTATCTCTCAGTCTCTGTGGGGGGAAGTAGGAACCTAACTTCAATAAGCACCAATTAGCGAGTATAGATGGGCTAATCAAGTTGACCAAACTCCCTGCTTATTTTAGTCAGTAATTTTCTACAGGCTGGCCCAAGCACTTAAACAGTCTCTGCTTTTTGTTTCAGGGGAGCTGAATTGACTCTCTCTTCCCTGCTGTAATAGTCCTGAATAAAATCTTTCTTGCCTATTTCACTTGTCTGGTGCAGTTTTTCTTTGACATCATTAATTTAGCTATAACTTCCTTTAAAAAAAAAGTTAAAGTACTTTTCTTAAATAGTAATAACATTTATTGTATAGTGTTTGCCAGACTGTATTTACTTGTCATGTTGTCTTCGCAATAATGCCGAAAGAAAAGTTCTAGTATTACCCTTGACTTGAGTATCAGCAAACTAGACTGTAAGAGTTTACTTACTTGCTTAAGATTAAGTAGCAAAGGACAAAGCTAAAATGCCAACCCAGGCAGTCAACTCCTGAATTCATGCATTTCACCATTAGGCTAACCTCCCTAGATTTAGCTATATGTAATACTATAGATTATTCTTTACTTCAATCTTTTTAAAAATATTTACCTTCTAACTCTGTGTATTTGTCCTTATCCTATCTTTTTCAAGATGCCTTTAAAATCTGAGTTCAGTGGAGCTATCAGCTCATTCTTTAATTACTTCCATTCCAGTGGTTTGGTGTCCTTCTCAGGGTCTCAGTCCACACTTATGATTTGTCTCAACTTCTACAGTCCATCTTTCCCACGTTTGAGGTATATTTATTACATTCCCTTTTCAAACTATCGGTAACTTCAAAATGACATAGTCCCTTTCTGCAAAGGTTAAATAGCATGTGTTCATTTCCTAAATAAAGTAATGAGGCATAAAAGGTAAATTGCTGTAGCGATAGAAACAAGATCAGATTGCTGATGGGGAAGTTTTTAGTAGTGATATTGATGGCACTGTCTGTAGAATTTATTCTTTGGTGGAAATGATAAAGAGAATAGCCTCATGGCAATTCACTAGACCATATCAAATATACATAGTGCATAAGCTGATCATCACCCATCCTTGGGCATTCAAGGAACATTAGATTGCTATTTTATTGGTTTCTTTGTTACCTTGTTTAACTCAATTTTTTAAGTAACAATATTTTTTAACTCAATTTTTTAAGTAACAATATTCTTTGTTACCTT
>NW_011888790.1:8791038-8806485 GCF_000151845.1 Pteropus vampyrus | reverse complement strand
TTTCTTTGTTACCTTGTTTAACTCAATTTTTTAAGTAACAATATTTTTTAACTCAATTTTTTAAGTAACAATATTCTTTGTTACCTTGTTTAACTCAATTTTTTAAGTAACAATATTTTTCTAAAAGTAACAATATTTTTCTAAAAGTTTTCTAATTTTAAGCATGACACCATAAATTAATTTACTGATATTTTGATCTCTGTGCTATTCACTTAAAATTCTTTACATGATGTTGTTTTGTTTTATTATTTTTTCAAGAAACAGCGTGATAATTTTTTTCATTCTTCAAAAACATCTATTAATTGGAATAAAGATAATTTGTATTTCAGTTGAACATGTGACTTACAGATAAATATTTTTATAACTTTTGACAAATACCAATTAGTTAAAAAAGACACAGAGGCACAGACACACACACACACACACACACACACACACACACACACGCACAAACACTTTTTGTTGTGTACAGTCCTAGACCTACCTGACAGTCCATCACTACCACTGAGGTAAGCTGAACTTGTTAATATATACTGTCCCATGTTCAATCTTTTTACACTTTCAAGATATCTAAGTGAAATTAATTAGAAGGTAGAAAAAAATAAAAAAATTAAATGACTTTTGTTGAGAAAACTTTAACACAACTGTAAGTTAAAATCTAATTTGAAAGAGAAGTGTGAAGTCTCATTTGAAGACAGGAAACTTTCTTCTCTCTGAAAATGCAAGGTACATTTTCTTCTGTAGAATTTAATAAGCTGATATAAATCAGTATCTTAGCATTCTGCCTAGAAGTGAAAAGCAAAATTATCTTTCTGGCCAAAATTGTGACACATAATTACTCATTCTCAAAAGAAATCATTAACGCTACAGCATTCTCAAATGCACATTTGCCTAGACATGATATTTATCTTGAAGAGTTTTATTTAATGAAGAATATTCTGTCCTCTTTTGGAATTTAACTGAATGTATGAGTAACCAGAAATCAAGCTCTGAGTAGAGGGTCAGTACATTTACTTATGACAATGTCATACATAATGTGAGGTGTGGAAGGTCACTGAATGAAAAAGTACAAAAACCCAGTCCAAATATTCTTCATTAAAAAAAAATTACTTGAAATGCCAATTGCATGTATTTCACCCAACTTTCCATTGACCTGGCTTATAATAATGTAGGCTATACCTTCTGTAGATAAGAAAGAAAAATCCTCATAGACCTAAATGGAAAATATTTGAAGATGAAGATATGTGGGTATGAACAAGTCATGGCTTCTAACGATATTTTGAATTTTATACTAACCAAAATTATGAACTTTTCTATAATTAAAAGAGAGAATTAGGTTTGTGCTATACAAATTTGCCTGCTCAGTTAAGCCATCTCTGCATCACTCCCAATTAGAGACAAGATGTTTTAATAAAATGTTTTAGACCATAGACTATGAACATGTCCTTACTTGAAATACTATCTTATTCTAAAGACTTGCATTTTTAAACATTAATATTAATTAAGCAGAAATCCACTATGATAAATAAAAATATTGATTATTCCAGTTGCCGTGAAGTACAATAACCTATCATTATATTATTTTTGTTCTGTGAACATAGGTTATAAATTTCTGATTCGTTCAATTTTAAAATTTATCCTGTCTATTTATTTGTAATTCAACATAAGAAATCTAGTTTTTGCCATGGATTTTATAATCCCATTAATGTGTAAGTACATGAAGTATAAATTCAGGCTTACAAAAAGCCTCTACTAAGACAAATGCTCCATTAAAAAAAAACTTGGAAAGTAAATGAAGTGATTACATCATCTAAGAAATGAGTAAGATGAAGATAGCAAAGACTTGTTTATATTTATACCTGATTTGAGGATTTAATACATTACTCCAAATTTCTATGTTATTAATTTGCATTAGGAATTAACATTAAATGTTTTATTAAAATTTTTCTTGTTTTGTGTGTGAGTGCTTACCGTTTGTTTTCTTGTTAACCTCTATGTTATTGCCTCACATTAATATAATTATCTGATCAACTGGGAAAAACTTAATATCCACAGGTTTTCAAAGAATCCACAGGTTTATCATAGTACTTTGTCAGCAAAAATTTTACAAATATTCACTCCTGCATAATAAGATAATATTTTAGCTGGAGTGATGGATGGGATGAGGAGGTAGAAATAGAGAAATAGAGTGGTGGTAGAAAACTTGCAAACCATTAATACAGGACCATTTACAGCAATATCAGAGCTTTTTCTTATAGCAATAATTGAGAATCAATCTGTAGAAATGGGTTCCAAATTCATAGTTCAAATAATTAACTTAAGAGGGCTTACAAGCTTTTTAAAACTCTGATTCTTAGTCAATTTGGGTTGATAATATGATAATAGTATTAACTGAGAGAATAATTTAAACAAAGGCCCTATTTCTACCTAAAAGTAAAACATGCCCTCAAGAGAGTTTATTTAGAAGTATTTTATCTTCCATTTAGTCATGCATTAAGTTTTATTCATTGTTTAAAATGTAATGAGACTGTAATAAGCATTCTAATTGTATTCATTAATTTAATTTTTACAACAACCTTATGAGATATAGATTGATAATAAACCCACTTCAAGATGGACAACTGGAGTATGAAAAAATAACTTTTCAAAGAAACATAGCTAGAAAGTGATGAAATGAGAATAACCCGTTCGGTTTCTTTCCAGAAACTCTTAACTCATCAACTATATTGTAGCTGAATGTTCAAAAAATTCATCAAATTTTTGTTTGATAAAAACATTTTCTTTTTTCATTGAACTAAAAACTACTTAGAATATTAAACCATGTATAAAATGAACATAATACAATCATATTTTATAAAATGATTTCTACCTGAAGATACTTATGCAGTCATTAAAAAGTAAAAACACTTTTTTTAGATTAAAATGGGTATGATTTTAATAGGTATTGATAAAGAAGGCAATTCAGAAAGACAAAGTTAAGAGTATAGGAGAAGAAAAGTTTATGATATACTGGGGAATAATAAGATATTCTGTTTTTCTGGATAATAGAATATATGGTGAGTAGTGATAGTAGACCAGCTCTTTAAAAAGTTTGGATACAAATCATGAAGATCTTGAAAGCAAGCTTAAGAAAATGATCTTGAGAGAAAAGAAGATATTTATACTTTTAGGAGAGTGACATAGGAATAAATTAATGTGCCATTTGTGATTATTGCTCGGTAGTATTTTATAGTATAAATTGTCATGTAGAAGATAAATTTATTTGAGAAAATAGCATAGTTCAAAATCAAATTCTTTATTGATTTTGAAATAAAAAATATAAATAACAATGCAGATTAAAACAGGCTTTTGAGCGTAGATATTTGGTTGTATAGAACTATCCATTCCTAAACATCAAAATTATTTAAAAAAAACAGACCTTAGAATCTTTGAATAATGTGTAATGTACAGTGGTAGATGGACATTACTAATTCATTAGGAAACTTAGTGATTTTTATAAATGTCTCATATTTTTAGTATCTCTTCATACTTCGTGAAAAGCACGTTAAGAACGATATCCCTCTGAATCTATATTGATCTACTTAATAGGGAGAAAATTTTTTATGTAATTAAGGTATTGCATTCAAATATACATATTTTTTATCTCCATAGGATACTTTTAGGTCACTAATAATAAACATAGAGTTTCACAGCTTCTTTCAATTGTTCTCATTCTTGAAATTATTCATTTCTTAGGAAGCAGAGTGCTGTGGGCTTTATAATTTTCCCCAGTAATTAGTATATAAAGCAACTAAGATGGTAATTACAAGCCCTCTATATAAGAATATTCTCAAATTCCACAAAAGGTAGCCATGAGAGTTTTTACTATTCCATCATCACCTTCCAAAATTTGAAGTCCACAAAAAATTCGGTTCCCCAAATACACTACCGAAAGCTCTTTTCAGAATATAAGGTTGAACAAAGGCTGTCTTAAAAATTTTTGTCTCTAGTTACAACATACAGATTTTCACTATTGGATGTAGGTTTTTATGTTTGCAATTCAGTCTCTCCAGGTTAAGTGTCTCTTTGCACTCTTCAACCACTCTGTGCTATCCACTTTCACATGAGAATAAGTCTTTCCGTCCACTTGTCTCTAAATTAATTGTGAACAGCTTGAGGAAATTTTAAAATTTCAATATTCAGAGACTAAAAACCATACCTGAAATTTAATAAATGTATGATGAATGGATAGGTGAGACAACTGCCTGCTTGAAAAACAAGTATAGATAGGAGGAAAAAAAACGGGGTCGATAAAGCTAGAAGTATTACATTTTTTTTTTCCAATATACCTTGGTTTCACGAGGATTCACAGAAAATCCAGCAATAACTTTAGTAGTTAGAGAAGAATTTTATTGCTGAAACAATATTTCCTTCGTCTTGTGCTTTATTGAATTTTTTTACGAAATCTGTGTTCCAGCTGCATTCCCTCCGGCAAGAGTCAGGCAGTAAAGAGAGGCCATAAATAGCTCCTCGGCTTGCCCTTTCAGTTGCTTCTTCAGCCCTCACCTTTCACTGTGAACCCCACAATTTGCCAAGACCTCCAAGCACTCGAAAGCCTCAGGGTTCCTTCTTAAACACTATTTCAGTTTCTCAAGGTGATAGTACGTGCAAACCAGATTTCCTTAAGATCCGAAGCAGAGCTGGCTCATCTTAGATATTAGGTATTTCCAGGACTGTAACAAGAGATCTTGTGCCTAGTAGGAAAGAATCACAAAGGAGACATATATATGATTGGAATTTCCTCACCTAAATCGAGTTATTTATCTGTTTGATTATGTTAGCTGCAAAGAAAATCAAAGAGGAGGGATACAACAGCTATTTGCTCAGGTTTAACTGGGCAAAGTGAAAGCTCTGCTCACTTTTGGCTCCTGAGTACAGAGTTTGAGAGTTTATTATAAAGTTAAAACATATGCTGGACTCCAGGAATTCTATTTGTAGATATTTATTTAAGAGAAATGAAATAAAATGTTCAATAGAGACTTATACTCAGTGGTTCAATAAATTGTATTCATAATAGATCCAAACTGAAAATAACTCAAATGTTGATTAACCAGAAAATGGATAAACACATTGTGGTGTAGTCATACAATAAAATAATACTCAACAATAAAGAGGAATGGACTGCTAATACACACTACAACAATTGGAAAGGCATTATGTTAACAGTAACAGAAGTCAGACAAAAGGATAAGAAACTGTATGGGTTCCTTCATATATGATATTTTGAAGAGGCAGTATTGTAAACCAGAAAGTGAATCAGGTTTTGTCAGGGCTTGAGTATGGGCAGATAAGAGACAAGAGGGGATTTTTTTAGTTAATAGAAATAATTGTCCATATCTTGATTGTGCTGGTGGTTGTATATATTACTATACACATTTGTGAAGTGTCATCAAATTGTATCCTTAAAATTTATTTATGTATTTATTTATTTAATAGTTTATTTTATTTTACATACTATTTTATATGTAAGTTGTATCTCAATAAATATATTAAAATATGTATTAATTATTCTTTAAAAAATTTTCCTGCATTGTTTTTCCCTTATCTCTCTCTCTCTCTCTCACACACACACACACTTTTTTTCCAGTTTTCTTTTCTTTCCACTTCCCAAATTTCCTTTCTCATAACATTCAACAAACTATGTGAACTGTAAACATAGTTTTTAATTTTTATGAAATTAAACATTTTAAAAACAAATCCCAAATGAAACTCCCAAACAAAAATCAGTGTTTCCCCGTGATAATTATCTTCCTCTTAACTTCCAGGTTCTTAAATATCAGGTAGATATGATGGAATCTAGCTAAATTCTGGTCTAGTTAATCTACGGTTTCTATCAGTTCTCTTAAGAGACTGCCGACAGTCACTAATCATTTTCTTTGAGTTTAAGCTGCTTATGGAAGGGGAAAAGGGGATAAAAGAATGAGCAAATAATTTTGTTTAAAAACAGCAGGCAATCTTAGCTGATTTTACAGACCGATTATCTTACCATGAAAGATTCTCTTTCAGAAAAAATGCACATATATAATTTCAGTTGCATACACATTTAGGAGGTTCATGGACAATGTCATGACTGCAGAAAATTGAAGAGAATGCTTTCTCTATGAGAGCAGCGAAGACCTTTAACGCCCCTGAAAATATCTTTCTTTCGTGCCAGGCTCATCATAGAATCAAATGCATTGATGAATAGTGATGCTTACCATAAGGGTAATGACAACTTCTTTTCTCAATTGAGGTAACATTTCAAAATACAGTTTAATTTTCAGTTTCTATTTCCAAAGTGACAACATAGAACAGGAATGAGAACATGATGTAATTTGAAAAACATGACATTATGAAATGGATGAAAACTCGAATGGTATTTTTAAAGTTGTTACCTTATCTTATTTGATTTTCTACAGATTTCATTTTTTTTCATCAAAATGTACTGTCACCCAGTAGATAATCGATGTGCAACTGTGTGACTTTGCACTGCCAGAAGATATTTTTTTCCTGAGCCCCCGCCGATTTTGTAGAGCAACAGAAAGCTATAACCAAGAGCCTATATCTTTTCTATGACTAGCATTTCATTTACCTCAAAAACGTTTTAATAAATAATACTATAAATAAATATTAGCAATAATTAAAAGGAAGAAATATACTTGATCTTTAAAATAGCAGAATTTAAATACTTTTATATATGGAACATCGCCTCATCCTGCAGTTATTCATGACCATGGAGAACAGATAGTTGATGAACCCCAAAATCGACAAGTCAGATACAAATGGCTTTCCATTTAAAAAGCCAATTTCATTCTCCATAAAATTTTTTATCAATATTGCTAAAAATAACAATTAGAGCAACTAATTAACAAAAGTAAATAAAGATCAAATATATCGTTACCTCTCATGCAATTTCCAATTTCCTGTGGAGTTGGTCATCATCTAAGAGGAATAAAAAGTAACGAGAGAGAGTAAAAAGTAACACAGAGAGAGAGAGAGAGAGAGAGAGAGAGAGAGAGAGAGAGAGCGAGAGAGAGAGCGCGCAAGCACTGACATTTCTACCAAGAAGAATCAGCCTGAATAGAACAAAATGATAGTTACCTCGGCTAGGTCTTTGAATTTTCTTTGATCTTTACTGAATGTTCTTAACCAAATTATTGATCTTGCAGTGGAAAATTAGAGTGACAGGACATAGTTCTTATAAAACCTAAAAGGGCTTACTGCTTTATTGAATTCCTTCAAGTGGCTATTCACACATTTTCTCCAGTTCAAGGCCTCATTCTAGACTTCTGCAGTTTCTTTTTTTCTCAGTAGATTCTATATCTCTTGAAAGTAGGCCAAGGAAATCACCACTTATTAGCTATATGATCTCTGGTAAATTTTTTAACTGCTCTGTTAATCCTTTGGTTTCCTCATCTCTAAATCGGAGAGAATTTATAGCATAAAAATTCTTCCATTTTTAAAACTGTGTCCTATTTTCAGGGATGAAGTACAGAGGTGTCACCACAAACATCTTTCAACAGAAGAAACGTCCAGACACTGCTCAGAGGGACTCGTCCAGAGATGTGTTGTTGGATAACTATAAAAGTTGTTTTCATCAGGGGTTTGGTTTTCCATTAAAATGGAATAAGGGTGTGTAATCCTTACTTCTACCTAATACAACTAAAACTTCTATACGATGTACATGAGGCTGTTTGTGGACTATGCCAAGGAAATGTTAGCAAGCGGACTGGGAGCTCAAAGTACTTATGTACTGGTTGCGAGTTTCCTGTTTTGGTCTTGTTTTCTTTTTTACTGTTATCTCCAAGCCTGGAATCAAAGACAACCTAAAGCCTGGAAATGTACATCAGTTGCAGACAGAAATAGTTTCTAAAGAAACCTTCTCTTTGTGGCCAGAGGAGCATGTAATGAAGATCCTAAGAGACAGAAAGAGGAGAAACTTCCAGTTTTTATTTGTTTGTTTCGTTTTTGTTCCTTCGCACCTTGACCCCTAGGCAATTGAAGCTTTGTGCCTGTTTTACCTGATTTTCTGTGAGTTCCAAGACAGCGGTCATTCTATCACTTTACTGTGTGCCCATGATCTACAATAGTGCCCAGACATAGGAAATAGTCAATAGATATTTGTGTACAGAAACTAAAATATGATATGAGGCAAAAGATAGAAGAGGCTGCCTCAAAAGAAACATAGAATGATCAGAGAGCAGACTTTTAGGATATTTAGTCTTTGGGAAAATTTACCCAGAAGGGACAAACAAGGTCAAAAGAGTAAGTCAATTAAGATCAATTTATTTGACAGATGAAGTAGAAAAATTTTTAAAAAGTTTGCTTTGATTAGAAAGAGGAGAATGCTCCAGTAAAAGTTTTCATTACACATAATAATAAATTTCATCTTTTCTTTAATTTTATCTATATATAAATAGTACTGGCCTACAAAAAGCAGGAATAGCTTGTGAGATTTAAACAACCATTATTTTCTATATTATGGAAAATAAAGAATCCTAATTTAAAAAAAAAAAAAGCACTCACTTCAAACCACATATATTTATTGTCACTTTAGCTACTCGTTTTAGAGAACTGAGTTTAATTTACTAAGTTGAGGGAATGATTTTTCCAATACTCAGCCTCAGTAGACTTTTTTAAATATTCACTCTGCACTGAGTTCTCTGAAACAGGAATGCTCAATGAGCAAAAGTTGCAATTCTCTCTTGTGGGCCAGAACTTTGGCTTCCGTGATTTGCTATCAGTGGTTTTCTTTATATTTTTCTTCCTCATATATACATATTTTTTTTTCCCTCAGACCTCTCTGATTTCGAGGTTTAGGCAATCCAATAAATTATTTCATATACTCTCTCCTGGACATCTTCCAAGCAAAATGCCCTCATTCTGGCTATTTTGTACAGTTTATGTAGCATCTCATGATTTTATTGGATACATCAATTGTGCAGAGCATTTGATTGTATGTGGGCAAATAAGACCAAGCAGTTTCTCTAGTTTATCTTCTGTGTAATGCATTCATTAAGCAATCTCATAAATAAACCCAGCCATTTCCCCAGCTTGTTCTCCTTTGCAGGACCACACTGAGAGCAAATTCTTTTTCACAATAATTTAACCTACCCTGAGGATTAGGTGGGCAATTACTTTCCCTTTGAATCTTTTTTTGTACTTTGTTGTGTGCTGGGTAATATTTACAAAATCTCTTAGTTAGCTAGTCTTCAAGTTTAGGAATTAAATCTAAACTCCTAAGGAAGTCCCACCAATCCAGTGCCAGGCCTTACTTTGCATTTCCCTCAGCTGAAAATAGGCATCTATGAGCCTCAAACTCTTAAAATTAAGTTTGAATGGATATCATTTAAAACTTATTATCTTTTCTTAAGCTTGATTTTAAGGTACTAAAATCAGAGAAAAATGGGGACATAAGAACATCATTACTAATACTATTAACTGGAGGGCTCTATGGCATATATATTTTTTTCTTCCAAATTGGCAAAATCACTTTGAGAGTAACTACGATTCCTAGATTTTACTGTGGAATTATTGAATCGGACTTTCCCAGAAACTACTTACTGTGTGTGTGAGAAGAGTGGGGGGTTGGGGGAAGTAGGTGTGGGGAGGTTAGCCCCAGTGCAAACAGTGACTACTAATCTGATTTTAGAGCTCTTAAAGCTGCCTTTTACAGTGTTGCTGTTTTCTCCCTTGCTTAGAGGTTGGCAGCTATCATTGCTCACTACTGCCACAGTACCAGTTAGTAACAGCCATTCTCCTGCCATCTAATGTAGTCACAGTTTAAAAAAAAAAAACGATAAATATTGCAAAACTGATCAATTTCTTTGCAAATCAGAGTAAATATTCTCTAAATGTAGGCCCAAGAGATTGTACATATGTAACCAATTTATGTAGTGTGCTAAACTATAAAAACAGTTTTATTTTATCTCCTTATTGCCTTAATTATATTCTCTTAAAGTCCTCTTTCTGCCCATTTTAGAGATATAGTATAATTTGAAGGTCACTTTCAGATACTAAAATGTCTGGTTCAATCTAAAGCAAACTTTGATCTTGCATTCACTTTAAAGCTTTCACCTCTCAACAGATGAGGCTTAACCATGAACTACAGGCCCATCGAAAAGGAAGGAATGGGATGGGGGATGGAACCTGATCTGTCATTTCACTCTCTTTATTCCAAACGCCACTTCTCTCATCTCTACCCAAACAATGTCCTATTTGTGGTTCTCACTTAGTTTTGGCAGGTGTCCATATTTGATATATTTCTATATATTAGTGGTTTCTGTGGTAAACACCAACAACACACCAGTTCTTTCTGTGGGGGACTTGTTTTTAAGATCTCGCATCACCCTCAGAAGCTCCTGCCCTGGCTTTACAGATAAGGGTTCCCTTTCCCTGGGAGATAACCCCCTCTTGAGCATCTTTAATGATTTCCTTTTGGGTCACTGGAAAACTTACAAATCTTTGTCCCACAAAACAGGGGAAGTTCAGATCTGCTAACACGCCTGTTCTTTCACCCTCTCTCGTTACCTTTCATTACAGGTTCACTCAACCAGCTTTTGTTTTGAGGATTCTTCCAGAGAAAGTCAGACACCTGTCTTCCTTCCCTTATAAAGTTAGGGGAGCACATGACAAGTGTGTTCCTAAGAATACTTTCCTTCTTTCTCTACAAGTTTCTGTGGCTCAGCTTTGTCTCTTCTGTGGCAGACAACTCCAAACTCTAAGTAGTCTTGGGGTAGGGGTTCCCTCACTGTTTTTTAGGTGTAAAGGAAGGACTTTCCTTCTTGCCTCCCTGGGATAGGGAGATGGGGGAAATGCCATAGAAATGTCTATCTCTAACAGGTCTCTAGTATTTTTTTTTTTTTTTAATCACCTGAAGACTGTGGAAGGGTATAGATGATGACCAGGTTAGCCACCACTTACTAGGTCCTCTAGAATGTGTGATCTCCACTATTTATAATGCAGAACCTCACTTTTTACCTTTTGTCCTGAATTTTGCAGCCTCAGTCAATCTATTTCAATATGAATAGAAATAGTCCCATATAATATCCAGTTACAAGTATGTTGTGTGAACTGAAGAGCGATTGCTTTGTAATATCTGTTTTGGCTGCTCAGAAGGCTTTTCCATCTGGTTTAGGTCAAATCCTGGTGTGTTTTTGATTTTTAAACCTGCAGTAGTGATGTTTTTCTAGTTTTTGATAACTGTAATGATGTAGGCTGCCCTGTATCATTTTTTAATGTTTTAGATTTATATGTCACATTGCCCTAAACTAATTTTAAGTGTCTCAGTGAATTCTTAAACTTTCCTATATTTTAATTAAATAGATACATATTAAGTACTCAGTATTATTTAAAGAAGTCACTCAATATCTATTTATCTATTAGTTATATGAATTTTCCTATGTAAATTTTTCTTCAACCAACATGGCAACTGGCAACTTTTCAAGAACTATGCTTTGGTATTCCCTCTATTAAAGAGGAGAGCAATTAGAATTTGGGTAATAAATTCAGATGCTGCTTGACCTCTTACTAGATATGAGATTTGGGGAAAGTTTCTTGTTTTATTTCAGCCTCAGTTTCCATTTTTTAAAGAACAATACCTATTTTGCCTGTTTGTAGGAATTAAATGTTGTAATGGATATAAATATTCTGGAACTTAGGAGGAGATTTTTACCCTTCGATTTACTCTTCATTTATCCTTCAATTACTCTTTCCTTAAAATATTCCACTCTGAGTATCTTCTTTGAATTTATAATGGTGATTTCTTACTCTCAGAGTAATTAATCTTTCAGAATCTGTATCACAAAACCTACGAATGAATTACATTAGCCACCCCTCACTCAATTGTTTTATATTATATTGAGAGTTCTTAGAGAATTATAAAAAATATATGCACTTGCCAGAGTCAGTATTGTTGCTTTTTCTAATTCCTTCTGAATTCTATGATGTAATTAATCTGAGCTTGGTGCTCTGTCAACTTCAATAATCCTGACGACCTTATTACACTCTCTAGCAAAGAGATAAGTAGTAGGTGAGCACCTGAGGGAATTAGATTCTACTGTCATCATTACCAGCCAATGTTTCAGAAACCATTTCACCCCTTTGTACATATGAGAAATTGTATATTAAACTGAGAATGAATAGAACTGTTGTGTTTGCCAACTCATTTTTATAACTAGGGGCAGGGTGGAGGAGGAGAGCTACTGAAAATTCTAATAAGAAAGAAGAAAATTAAACTGCATCTGTGTAGGTAAAACCAAGAGTCTATTTTCATTATTAAAGCTGTTTATCATTGAAACAACCACTAGTTTTGTCTCAGGGAAGTACTGTACGTGCCTGCAGTTTTAGAAAATAATATTTTCTCAATTTTGCTTTTCTTCTTTGGACTTGATTGCCAGTATGGTAGTGTGATTGCATACCTAAATAATAATAAATTTTGGCATGCAGACTTGAACAGTGAAGGAAAAGGATGAGGAAAATAATGGTGGTGGCTTAAGCTCATGTTAAATTTATGCAAAAATATGGTTAGCCAAATGATGAACAGATGCAGCTGAGTATTTCCATCATTTTTGTTAAATATCCTGCAAATGATTCTGGCTGGTTATACAGGAAAATTGCATCAAAATGAAGTGTGTACATGAGTAAAATATTAATGACTGATCTCCATTCAATGCACTATAGATAATGCAGCTGTTTTTAGCCTCCAGCTGTGGAAACATAACTTACTTATTCTGGGGGAGAAAAAAAGCAGACTTCCTATTTTGTTTTATTTCAATCTCATTTTCTATTTACTTATTTTTTTCTTTCCTCAGTTTTCTGACACCTCTTTCTTTCGGAAGAATCTCCAATATTTTAGTCTTCCCTCAGTAATAGGAATCAGTACTTGTAATCTTTATTTAGACTTCTGGTAATATGTGTCATTCATGAGTGGTGGACACATTGGAGAGGAGCTTATTAGGGTCTCAGTTCTTAAAGTACCTTATGGTGGGAGGCTGTGTGTCTTTGCCTTCTGGGTCACAGCTGTCATGAGTCCACGAGTGGGCTGGGGAAATTAGGAGTAGTTTCATTTCTTATAAATAAGAAGCTTGGCCAAATATGGGTAATAGTGAGTAAATCAAGATCATCATTTTGATGAATACAGGCATACAGGCAGTAGGATAGATTTGAGATAGGCAAAATGCTAAAAATGTACTGAGACGGTAGTAAGTAAAATCTGAAGCAGAAGTGGCTGCAAATAAACAGAAAGCACTAGTGGAGCAAAAGAAAAGAGAGAGAAGTGAATTGCTAATTATAGCAATAGCATAGATATATGTAGCCAGATACTGTAAAGAAATCATTTCATATACTATCTCAATCAATTATCACAACAATCCTACAAGTATTATAGGGTCCTTCCAAATATTGTGGATGTAGAAAACTAAAGTACAGGGAAATTTAAAAACTTGTCCAAGATCATACAGCTCACTGAATCCAACACTTTGGCCCCAGAACCTATACTCTGAAAGCATTGTTATTTTATTGGCTTCAGTAATATCTGTAGTAGTAGAAGGAGAGTTAGGGAAGTAACTGAGTCTTAGTAATAGTAGAAATGGAGAATAAGGAGCAGCTACTTTCACTGAGGTTAGTTCTATTTCACAGGGCCTTTTAAATCCTTAAACTATAATTCTGGCAATGAAAGTCATCCTTTTCTCCTGTGAGACCTGGCTGTATAGTCCTGAAGTCTCTAGAATCCTTACCTATTGGATTATTTTAAAAATAATATAGGGAGAGGCCTGAAAAAAAAATGATATGGGACAATGTGGGGACGAAGTGGTCCAGTCAGAGACATCAATACGTATAAATGCCTGAGGTAGAAATGACCTTGGAATGTTATAGTCTTAGCAAGAAAACCAATTTAGCTCTATTCTAATAGCGATTCTTTCTGTGTTATTTCAAAACTCCTAGAAATTAGAATTGTGAAAGTGACTGATACACAGGAAGGGATCAATAAATCATTTGTTGGATGAATAAATTAATGAAAAAAATTAATGAATAAAAACTGAACAATATTTGGGCACTGATCGTTGACAAATGGAAGTGGAATGTTACCAAAATGGTAGGAGAGGAAATATAGCTTTACACCTAAAATAGGAAAACTTCTTTAAGTCACAAATTTAGCCTTGATTAGCCCTGCTTCTTTATTTATATTTTATTGTACTTGATAGCCTCATGTTGTTTACTTGGCTTCAGAGAACGTGTGTTTTTCCAAACAAACATACTGCTCATTAAAAAGGCTATTTCGATCTTTTCTTAAGTGGGGAATAATGCCAATATTTGACAACTTTATTTCATCAGGCTGTTCATCTATATAAAGTTACTAGGATCATTTATTTCTAAATAAATTCTGGATTAATAGTTAAGTCAAAATCAAATCATTGCCAAGTAGGATACAGATACATTTCAATTGCTTCAGTGTTTCTCATTAACAACTCTGCAGACATACTCTTTGACTAACTTGAATTTTATGTCAGAAAATAATCCATCTTCAATATAAACTATAATTATATATAATTATGCTCTCTAGGATACTAAAACTAAGAAATTCATTGAAAATCTACAAATAAAATACTTGACATCTACTTTGTCTCTTATTTTGATACTTCTCAGTTTCTTCCCTACTCTTGTCATGTGCATGTATTTCTTTATTGTTCAGTGTGGGATCCATGTGGTGTCCTGAATTCTGCTTCTGAGTCTGCTACTTATATTAAAGTTGTCAATTGTTTATTTAAAAGATGTGGTAAAAACATTCAATTTTTATTCATTCTTAATTTTCAGTGCAATCAATAAATGTTGGCCATAATTCTATGAGAACCTGGCAGTACCAAGCTGAGTTATAGGTAGCAGAGTGTATTGAGTCCTCCTCCCTTCAGATGTTGAATTATCAACCTTAAACCAAATCTCTTGTCTTCAGTATATAGTCGTATTAGTCTGCAAGTACTGACATAACAAAATACCTCAGTGTTGGTGGTATGAAAAACAGAAATTTATTTTCTCACAGTTCTGGGCACTAGAAGTCCAAGATCAAGGTGTCAAAAAGTTTGATTTCTTCTGAGGTCTCTTTCTTTGGGTTGTGGATGTCCATCTTCTTGCTATGTCCTCACATGACCATCCCTCTGTGAGTACTATTTGTATCCTAATCTCCTTTGCTTAAAAGGACACCAGCCATATTGGATTAGGGCTCACTCATGTGACCTCATTCTGCTTTAATTATCTCTTTAAAGGTCCTGTCTCCAAATACAATCATATTCTGTTGTACTGTGGGGTTAAGGTTTTAATACTTAAATTTCGAGGGGACATAATTCAGCCCATAACAAAAATATTTCCTCACAACATATCCCCTAGAATAATCTTGATGGCCCTGATGTACTAAGTATCTAGACATATCCAGGG
>NW_011888790.1:8776731-8790988 GCF_000151845.1 Pteropus vampyrus | reverse complement strand
AAAAAATTAATGAATAAAAACTGAACAATATTTGGGCACTGATCGTTGACAAATGGAAGTGGAATGTTACCAAAATGGTAGGAGAGGAAATATAGCTTTACACCTAAAATAGGAAAACTTCTTTAAGTCACAAATTTAGCCTTGATTAGCCCTGCTTCTTTATTTATATTTTATTGTACTTGATAGCCTCATGTTGTTTACTTGGCTTCAGAGAACGTGTGTTTTTCCAAACAAACATACTGCTCATTAAAAAGGCTATTTCGATCTTTTCTTAAGTGGGGAATAATGCCAATATTTGACAACTTTATTTCATCAGGCTGTTCATCTATATAAAGTTACTAGGATCATTTATTTCTAAATAAATTCTGGATTAATAGTTAAGTCAAAATCAAATCATTGCCAAGTAGGATACAGATACATTTCAATTGCTTCAGTGTTTCTCATTAACAACTCTGCAGACATACTCTTTGACTAACTTGAATTTTATGTCAGAAAATAATCCATCTTCAATATAAACTATAATTATATATAATTATGCTCTCTAGGATACTAAAACTAAGAAATTCATTGAAAATCTACAAATAAAATACTTGACATCTACTTTGTCTCTTATTTTGATACTTCTCAGTTTCTTCCCTACTCTTGTCATGTGCATGTATTTCTTTATTGTTCAGTGTGGGATCCATGTGGTGTCCTGAATTCTGCTTCTGAGTCTGCTACTTATATTAAAGTTGTCAATTGTTTATTTAAAAGATGTGGTAAAAACATTCAATTTTTATTCATTCTTAATTTTCAGTGCAATCAATAAATGTTGGCCATAATTCTATGAGAACCTGGCAGTACCAAGCTGAGTTATAGGTAGCAGAGTGTATTGAGTCCTCCTCCCTTCAGATGTTGAATTATCAACCTTAAACCAAATCTCTTGTCTTCAGTATATAGTCGTATTAGTCTGCAAGTACTGACATAACAAAATACCTCAGTGTTGGTGGTATGAAAAACAGAAATTTATTTTCTCACAGTTCTGGGCACTAGAAGTCCAAGATCAAGGTGTCAAAAAGTTTGATTTCTTCTGAGGTCTCTTTCTTTGGGTTGTGGATGTCCATCTTCTTGCTATGTCCTCACATGACCATCCCTCTGTGAGTACTATTTGTATCCTAATCTCCTTTGCTTAAAAGGACACCAGCCATATTGGATTAGGGCTCACTCATGTGACCTCATTCTGCTTTAATTATCTCTTTAAAGGTCCTGTCTCCAAATACAATCATATTCTGTTGTACTGTGGGGTTAAGGTTTTAATACTTAAATTTCGAGGGGACATAATTCAGCCCATAACAAAAATATTTCCTCACAACATATCCCCTAGAATAATCTTGATGGCCCTGATGTACTAAGTATCTAGACATATCCAGGGGCCCTCAAACTCAAACAGGGGCCTCTATTACAAGCAGATAACTCTGTTGGTTTACAGGGAAGATAAAGTGAGGATTAAAGTGGTAAAATCAGTGAGTAGGTAATTTTGTTATTCCAGAGGACAGACATATGTTAAGTTTTAATGATGCCATTATACATCATGTGTGTGTGTGTGTGTGTAAATTTTTATCTTTACAACCAACATAAAAAGTTGGCTTTACAATTCTATTGTACACATGAAAAAAATCAAGGCTCAGAAAAGTTATCTAATGTGTAAAATGGCAAGATTATAGGCCACAGGGTTGGGGTTAAAACTCAAATTCCTATAATTTTAAAACCCTTATATTGTTGCTATTACAAAGCATAGTCTTTCTAAAAGTTAAAGTCAGTTTTGATTAAGTTCATGAGAAAATTATTAAATGAGATTCTAAAATGTCTTTTACTTTTTTTATATACCTATAGACAATAACTCAGTGCTTTTGTTAAACTTATGTAGGAAACGCAACTGATAAATTCAGTTCAAGTAGGCTGAGAGTCAAAAGAGGCTATAAAACCTAAAATCTCACCGAGGGAACAGTCTTTAGACTACTTGTGCTCACTACTGATAGTAACAGCAGGGTGCTTATGTGTATTAGAGCTGCACGAATTTAGAACCATTCAACTTAAATATAATCTCTATTTCAAATAAAGTTTTTGTCCATTTGTCTGTAAATCATATCTGTCAAAAAGAGCCAGATGGTTTCCCTCAAATTTGAAAAGCACATTTGTAATGGTTTGGACTATAAGAATTCATGTTGGGATTTATGAGAGAAGTCTTAGGGGATGAGACAGTTACCTTATAGTGTAATAGAAATATAATAGAAATCGTGAGGCTGTCCGTACAAAGAGATATACAATACTTATATGATTTCAAAAATACTGACTATTATTTTAACTAGAACTCCCAGATCACAAGTCACCATGATATATTCTTAGAAATACTGATGTTGGTGACTCAAACTGAGAAATTATCATTGCTTCTTATTTGGGCAGAGGTATTTGTAGCATTAGAGATATATTTAACAACAGTTACCAATTCTAACAGTGTTGGGTAGGTCAGAAGTTAAAAAAAAATGATATATTAATGCAATTCTTTTCCTTCATATTGTATTTATAACCAAGTATCCTGCACCAACACAAAAACATTCCTAATAATTGGAAAAAGGTCTGTTAAGACTGAAAGCAGAAAGGATAACTTGTTATTAAGTAAAAAATAATGAAACAATAAATATTTGCAAATAAATGAGTAATTCTGTAGCAAAAATTGTGGTATAACAGCAAAATATCCTATGTATTCAGTGTACACTCTCAAATGAGATAATCTAACCTCATGATATTTGTATCCTAACATTTTCCTTGATTTAAACTTTAGCATAAAAGATGAAACTGAGTTTATTAACCCCCACCAAAAGTACAAGACTAGGGAAGTGAAATTTATTTTTGAGAGAGATCTTTCCTTGGGGGTAATCATAATCACAGTATTTACAATTACAGAAAATCGCTATAAATATTATGCAATATTTAACTGAATTGATTGAGCTGTATGTGTAGAGCAAAGATTATTTCTTAGCTTTCAATAATATGGTTTGTACATTTACCTATTTTGGTCATGAGAGACCACTCGCTTCCCCTAGTGCTACGTGATAATAGAATAGATTATTGATAAAAAGAATCATTACAGCCCAAGTCCACAGAGAAAGAGAAAACACAGAAGATGGAAGCTACATAACTTACACAATGGTACTTTTTTCTTGTTTAAAAATCTATACGTGGATAAGAAATTATGGAAGAAATCAAATTGTTGTATTTTGCTGAAATTTAGTGTAATTTTGAATCGGGCATCTAGAATAGTACAGATATTGGCAATTCTGCAACAATGGAATAGGCCTTCAGAATAAGCAAAGGAGTGAATTAAGAAAAGGTAACAGTGTGAGTCTTGAGTAAGTTTTCTTTTCTGCAAGGTGTACTCACATGGTGAAGATTATTTTACTTATAATTTATAATTTATTATTATACTTATACATTTATATACACTTAAAAAAAGATTAAGAGCAAAATGAATTCTCAACTACTCTTTGAAGATTTTTTGTTAGATAGTCTTACTGTGAAATCATTGCAATACTTGGAAACATGTTTAAATTACCAAATAAACAAAGAAATAACACACTACAGAGAAGTAATATTTTTTTCCTTGTAGAAAACACAGTTGCTATATATCCTTTGAGTAACATTCAAATTCAATGACATTAAAAAGTAACTCATGAATGTTCCACTAGATCTCTCCTACTGAAGATATTGGTGAACACTGGGCTTGCAATATCCATGTACATTAACTGCTCTGAGGCAAACAACAAGAATAAAACACACTGATTTTTTTTAAAGCCCTGTCATATTTGTGACCTTAGTTAATTCTGACAACTTCACTGTGAGGGCACAATGGCAGAAATGATTATCCTCTTTTAGATGTGAGAAAACCTGAGTTTGAAAGATGATTTGCAAACAATCACATGACACTTTTGTGATTGAATTGATACTACCATCTGCTTCTTATTCCTAGTCTGGGGCTTTAAATCAACATCAAAAGTTTACTTTGAAATAATCTAATACATTGATTTGGTCCCTCTGTGAGATTGCACTTAAATTCTTATTTTAGAAAAAAAGCTCTTTTCATTAAATGACACTCAGAAGCCATTCTACGATTTGCTAGCTGAACTGTTCAGTAATTGGTTGACCTGTAGAAAAACCATAGAATTAAAAACAAAGAACAAAATCATTGGGGATGACTGGGTGACATTTAAAATTACAGCCTAAGTGATGTAATCTAATTATTATTTCCTTAATAAATGAATTGTCTTTGTTCTCAAATCTAAAAATGATGTTATCCTTGAAAAGTAATTGTTAAAAAATTCTATTCAAATGACATTTTTTAGGCACATGAAATTATCTGCTAAACTCAATAGACCTGAGATTTGGTCATCATTATTTGGTCACTAAAAGAAGTTCATCAAGGTTTAAATTTTATTCAGTTTCCATCATGACAAGAATAGATATGCCAGTGTTGATCAAACCTTAGGATGAATTTCATATTAGCAAGCACAACGGTAAAAATAAACAGCTTGATATGAGAGAAATGGAGAAATGTTTTAAAGCCAAGTTTTTTTTTTTCTGTGTTCCAGTGGTTAAATTTAATTGTAGCTCTCTAAAATCTGTTAGATGCTTTTGTTGTGGCATTGTATGTTTTGTTAAAGCTTTTCCTTTTGTTGTAGTGAACTACGTAATCATAACTTTGTTCCTCCATGTAAAATTAAAATGTAAAATTTTGAGCTAAATCATCATATAATAACCCAGCATTTTAGCTTTTTACAGAAGTTGTGATTATCTTATTAATGCTGCCCCCCAAGAGAAAAATAAATTAATCAAACTTTAATTGCTAAGGTGCTTCCCAGGAAGTGGAAGTTATGAGATGAATATTAATCTATCTCATTTGCATTTTGCAAGCAAACAGAAAAACTTTCCATTTCACTGTTTAGATTCACAATGTACTAGGCAAAAGAGGACAAATAGTTGATTGCTATATTTCTTAAAGATAATTTAAAAATGTCATGATTCTTAACATCATGAATTTAATTGTCATGAATTTGCCTAAAGTGTGAGATCTTATATTTCTTAAAAAAAATAGATTAAAAACAAAAAAAAAAGAATTCTTAAATCCTTCAGAATAAAAGCTAAAATATCCAAATATTTAGAAAGAAGATTTCATAATTAAAATAATGGTAAGAAAATTTTGTTCCTCCTTGTCAAGAACAAAATGAATCCATTGTTTTACTCTTGGAATTAACATAACAGTATTATTTGAATCAATATACATTTACTTTTATCATTTATCCTGTAAATACTTGTTCAGTACCTATAATGTGACTGACATTGTGCTGGGCAGTATGCAAGACTATTATCGTCAGTTCTCCTGAAACTTATATTCTAATAGAAAATTCTATACTTTGTAAGGAGCTATTTTGGGGTTAAAGGTCTCTGCTTTCAAGAAGTGTGCTTACTCTGCTCATCTCCATTAGCAATGAGGGAGGTGAGAGTGATGTGGATAGAGCATTTGAGACTGGGGGTGGTGGTGAGTGGAGTAGGCAGGAGAACAATGATTCAAAAGTGCCTACTTGCTCCAAAAAGGGGTGTCACAATCTGTTGTTATTCGCATCCTACATATTACTGATATTTTCTCTATAAATGGAAATAAAAGTTGACAATCAAGATCCCTAAATAGCAGATGTTGACTTGCTTTGATAAAAGCATGGCTGCAAGTCCATGGATATTGTGCTTCCGTACGGATGGACAAAAGACCCTGGAGAACTCCATGATTTGATAGATAGGGCTCTTTGTGGGTTGTTTCTATGACACCTACTCACACTGAACTCGCACAGCCTTGAAGACGAGAGAACAAACAGGACATGCTGCCTTTGGAAATGCCACCCTTATCTTCATAACAGTTTAACACCCAGGCACTTAGGAGTGAAGTAAAAACATAGTTTGAAAAGGGTGTACTATGCAGAAATCTAAGATGGCCCCTAAACTTTTTGTTCCCATGGTTTACAAACCCTGTTTAACTAACTGCTTGAAGAAATGAGGGTTTGTGTACTCTGAATATAATGGGCTATCACACCTGCTATGAGGTTACTTGTGGACTCTTGAGTTCATAAAAAGGGAGATTATCTTGAGTGGTCATGACCTAACTGTGTCAGTACTTAAAAGAGAGTGAAGCATCAGAGATGTTCTTCTGTTGGCTGTAAGCTTCCATGTTGTGAGAGGAGGTGGTTATATGGCAAGAAATGGAAGGGGGCCTCTAGAAGCTGAGAGCAGTTCATGGTCAACAGCTAGCAAGATAACAGAGACAGCAAGTATACAACCACAGGAAATGAATTCTGCCAACAGCCAGTGAACTTGAAAGAGGACCCAGAGCTCCAGATGAGGGTCTTCTGCTCAGAATGTCACACCTTGATTTTTGTGAGATCCTGAGCAGAAGACCTAGTTAATCTATACCTGGAGTCTTTCCTCAGAGAGACTGTGAGATAATATATTTTTGTTGTTTAAAGTGATTTAAATCTGTGGTGATTTGTCATGTAGCAATAGAAACCACCCATTGATTCAACAGATGAATCAATCTACATGATCTTGAGTAAGTAACTCAATTTCTCTGTGCCTCAGTGTCGTCAGTTGTAAAGTGGAAGAGAGGTGGTTTCACTTTTATAATTGGGGTAAAATTTATTCTTCTTGAGAACACATACTTAACACTAAAAAAGAATATAAAAATTGATTACAGAAAAACAATAAATGTAATCATGCTTCTGGCACAATGTCACACAGAGATGTGTGCTGTTTTTTAAACTCCATAACACTTAATGAGTATCTCCCATGTACCTGTCAGTAAGAGGAATTGCAGAACATACAAATAATTCAGCAGTGTAGAACATTACTTTTCTTTATCCATGTATGCACAAATTGTAGATGATGATGATCATAGTTTTCATGAGATTTAATTTTCTATGTTGTATCTTGACAATTTGCTCATTACCAGTTAAAGATATTTATTCCGATGTTTATCACTGCTACAAAGAACGAACCAATATCTAATTGTAGCACCAAGACTCTATTGTAGTGACTTCAACTGGATTATTTAGTTACATAAATTGGTATTTATAAAATATGGTCATTGTTAAATGTTCTTTTTCTCTATCCTGAACACAGAAAATCAGGAAGAAATGGGACCAGAGAGAAAGAAAACCGCTGGGGTTATTATGGGCCAGGTGGGTAACAGGACAGACTTCACATATGCCTAAAGGGATATGGAATCTATATAAGACTGGAAAACTGGACATATACTTCTGTGTTCTCTTTCTTCTCTTTTTGGGGCTGGGGGTAGACTGACAAAAAGCTGATTTCCTTCAGGAAAGACCCACTTGTATCTTCATATGATGTGTCATTACCTCTGAAGTAGCCATCCCTGCCTTGCATTACCACAGTTATCTACAGTTCCAGACATAGAACATTCCTATTGTTTCAGAAAATTGTATCGAATAGCACCAATTGGTAGTTTTTTATGTCCATCAATGGTACGTAAATTTTAAGGCCTGGAATATTTTCCTCACCCAAGAATAATGACTAACTATTACGTGAATAGAACAAGTAACTCTGAATTATTCCTCCCCACCCTCTTTTTAATGATGCTACCTGCTAATACCCGTGAGTTGCTACATATTACCTGCTATATTGCACTGTTTATGAGCATCATCTCAAAGTGGTTGATCTGGTCCCAAAATGCAGACTGCCCATGGTTTTGTTACTGAATCACAGGTCAAGGTTGAAGTTCGGACAATTTGCTTTCACTTGCAAGGGCATTGAATTGAACTCCCAGATCCCTTGTACATTCTTTATGCCAAATCACATAAAGCATGGAAGATCCAGCTTCAAATATCTTTATCCCTTTAATTTTCCCATATATTTCAAATTACTCCATCAGCTAATCCACTGTACATTTTTGACTATATGTAAATGCATTACACCTTTATTTCTAACTTCTGATTAGTTACATACTATTATCAACACATTATACTACATGTAAATTTAACACTTTCTTTGAAGACTTGCTCTCATGACTTCCACTACAGTTTGGTCTTCAATCTCTATTTTAAAAAATCTCTCAGTTCTTCTGTGAGTTATAACTAGGATAATGATATAATTCATTGTCTGAAACATAACACTTTTAAAAGAACAAGGAGGCACTATCAATAACACCTAAAAACAGTTGAAAACCAAGATTCTCCCTGGAAAACCGGGATGTATGGTCACTCTAGTAATAGCCCTTTGGGCCTTGTTACAGCAGGAGGCGTGATAGATATTTGCATATATCCACAAGATAAAGTAGCTTAATTATCTTTTTCCATCTAAACTTAAAAAATGTCCCTAATATACCACTTTCTGGACTTCTAGTGCCTCCTTGGGCCTATTTGATAGCTTTCCCAATAGTAAAAATTATAACTGTTATAGATCAGTTAACATTACTTTCATGAGGGGATTTTGGACAATATTGTAGATTATTATTTCCCCTGTTAATAATGAACAGCCTATAATAAATACTTGATAAACCAATGGGAGTCTTTACTCTTATATATTCTCCACTAGTAGAATATTATTCTGATAAAGATGGTTTTATTAATCTATTGTTCTTGTGGCCTGCTGTCATTACTTCAAAGAAAATAATTATTACAGCTAATGTTGATGATAAGCTGGTGATGAGAAAAATCGAAGTCTTTTTAAATTTTATGAACAGTCATTAGATTTTGGGGGAGTAAATCAGTGACTATAAATATAATGCTCTTAAATCAAACTTTTAGCTGAATAAAAGTAGAAAATATATTGATACCAAGAGACTGGGAAATAGTATCTGAGAGAAAAAAAATACTTCAATAGCTATACTACAAATGCAACTGAGTTCATCATAGGCATTAATTCTGCTGTGAAAATAAATTAAATTGTTTCATATTTCCATCTATTATTCCAGACTTCCATTTTTGTTCATGCTATAGAGCCCTTTAAAATGAGCACTAAACTCCTTAACAAAAGAATAGATCCTTTACAACTGATCCAAAGGTATGCAAACAGAAGACTAGTGCCATGTACTAGAATATGCATTGCCTTTAAATGCTTAGGTGCAGAGGGATAATGTAGTCCTTATATAATTCTAGAGGTAAGAGGTGAGGAATCTCAGGGTCATAACTTAAGGAATAAATAGTTCTCAAACTTCAGTCTTTGTAAAGGCATTGCATGCAGCTGATACCATGTCTTTAAATTCTCATATTGTTAAATTGAATGCTTTATATATACAGGAGCTCAGCCAAAAAATTAAAAAAATAAAAAGTCTAAGGTTCCAAACATGCTAAGGATGGCTTGTTGGATATCAAAAGAGGAGATAAATATATAGTTATTTTCTGCTTTCTCTCTAGGAGAGTAGTTTTCAGCATTTACAATGCATAAAATTCATTGGGACATATATAGAAAATGCAGCTCCCTAGATTCCACTTTTGTATAAAGGGAAGTATGAGGTTCCGGTGGGATATACAATTAGAGATACCTAGTATGTCCTTGGATATGTAAATCTGAAACAGAAATGAGAGCGTGGCTTAGAATGATAACATTTCTAGCCAAAGAAGTAATAGACGTCTAGAGCAAACCCATGCAACAATTTACAAAACACAAAAATCACAGACCGACACAAAGGAACCTATAATCTAACTGTGACAATTTCTCTACATTTAGATATTAAAAACTGGCCTTGGAATAAAATAATTTGGGTAGTTATTTTCCAACATTTTGGTTCATGGAATCAGAACAGTACAGATGGAAAGGAACTAAGAATTTATTTCATTCAAATTTATTAATTTATTAATGGAGAAATTTACCTGATTGGGGTCAGAGTTTGTTGTATAGCCAAAACTGAGTTTAATGTTTTTCTAATCTATTAGACAAAGTTCAAGTCACTTGGGTCATTGCCGAACGCAACTAAGTAAAAAGCAGAAATAACACAAGCACTTTTAATTTTAAAAAATTTAGCTATAAGAGAAGTACCTATGAGGCCAACACTAATCCACCTTAAAACTGTAAAAGTGTCTGGTCTGAAAGTAAGGCTTTGAACTGTAATAATACATACAACATCAAGAGCAAAAGCAGATTCGCTAACCTCACTCTGAACTGGGACTTGATTTAAAGTAATAACTCATGTGAATGCTCATATGTATGTGCATGCATGTGTGTATATCTTTGAAAACAGAATGAGCTGTGAGACTAAGAAGAGTCCAGTGGGAGAAGAGTAAGTTTAGGATATCAAAGCATATTACAAGCAGAGAGGTCACTGTATATTTAAAACAGCACCTATGCAGGTGTAAGGTTAACCTTGCAGGTGTAAAATACTATATTAATGAGAGTTTGTTTACTTAGAGCTCTGTGGAATTAAATTTCTAATTATAATTTATCTATTTACTTGATAAAATCCAAGTCAGGAGTTTATGCCAATAATAAAGATAACCATCTAATGGTGTTTCCTTTCAATAGCATCCAGAAACCTCCTCATAGAGATATAAGTGATATGTGGGTTTCTATTAATAACTGAGATTTTTTTTTTCCCATCCTCAGCGGCACAAAATGATAATTTTCTCAGAGCTTTAAACTTTCCATGTGAATGGTTCTCTAACACATGAGCTCCAACCGCTTTTCCCAAACTCTTCTAACAACCCGCCCTTTACCTATACTGATAAATTTATTCTAGGAAATTAAATTAACTCTAAGTTCTCAGTTTAAATATCACCTTCTCAGGAAAGCTTTACTTTACTCCTGTTACCACCCATTATCCCAACTAGGTTTTCATAACTGCAAAGTACTATTGCTATTATCTATTAATAGAAACAGAAAATCAGAGTTCCTAAAGAATGTTATTTTCTCAAATTCATTCTACTAATAAATGAGAGACTGAGAATTAAGGGATAAATATCTAAGTACAGTGTTTATGAACTTTTCTCTCCTTATACTTTGTGTTCTTTCTCATCACTCAGTTCACTTTATTTTTCATTCACGCAGGAAGTACTGTCTTCTTCCCTTGATTCTTGGTTAAATATTCCCTATTTCATTTAGCCTACAGTCTTCTTTCTCTGCTTTTGCAACCAACTGCTTTCCTTCTTTTTCTTTTTCTTCTGTCAGTCTTATAAGCTTCTCCAAAGAGCTATCTAGGGGGAACCCGTATCTTTTGTGTTTTAGGCTAAACTTCCTAAATTATCTATGATAGGTTGATGTGCAATTTCTTGATTGCTAATTTTTTGAATTTGAAATACAATTTTAGAAAAGTTGAAGCCTTAACATATCTGAAAATTTTTAGGAAGTGATAGCAATACAGGCAGTACTAGCCTTGCACAGTTGTATACTGTAAAATTGATCTTGCACGCTAAAATAATGCAAGGCAATATTAATAATAAATGCAAAAAATTAATTTCATCTGATAACCTTTAAAACCTTCTTTGACAAAATATTAAAAACTCTAATATTGTCAGTGATTAAATGTATGGGGAAATAAAAAATGGTAAAGCAGTTTTTATTTAGTACACTGTAAATTTAAACATTAGAAACATTGAGAATGAATGTGCCTTATTTGTATAAAACTTTTCAAGAATAATTGAACAGTGCTTGACTTATTCACATATATAAATCGTAATTCAGAGTAAGCATTTTTTCAATGCCTTGGCGAATTGTTTGAATCAGTTTACGACTGTGTTTTTTTATTGTTATTGTATACTATTTATCACAAACCTGGCTGCCTAAGACAGTCCTCACTTCTTATCTCAGTTCTCTAGGTCAGAATTCAGGGCATGCTTGGCTGAGCTGTCCATTTACATTCTCACAGGCCAAAGACAAAGTGTGTCAGCTGGCTTTGGGGAGGAATTCGTTTCCCAGTGTATTCAGGTTTCTTGCTGAATTCAATTTCTGTGGCTACAGGTCTCAGGTGCCTGTTTCCTTGCTACCTGTCAGCTGAAGACCACTCTCAGCTCCAAGATGCACCCAAATTCCTTCTCACATGGCCCCGTCATCTTCAAAGCCAGCAATGGTGCTTCAAATCCTTCCTACCTTTCAAAATCTCTAGTGTCTTCTACTATCAGATGGAGAATACTTTCTGTTTTTAAAGTGCTCACATAACAGAGTCAAGATCAGCCAAATAATCTCCCTTTTTTATGGACAACTGACTTGGGGCTTTTATTACATCTGCAAAATACTTTCATAGCAGTGTTTAGATTACTGTTTGATTGGATAGCCAGGTGACAAGAATCTCGAAAGACTGTCTTTAGAATTCTGCCTACTGTACACCATTTTACCATTTGCATTTTCAGTATTTTGAAATATTTCTAAAATATCCTTTAATGTCAAGTTTACTGGCAGCTTCACTTCCTCTGAAACGTCTTCCTTTTTGTCATAATCAGTTTCCTCATTTTTGTTGATAATTTCACCTTCATTAAGTTCCTCTGGCTGCATATCTTGGGTCTCTAAAATGTTGGCAGTGTCACCATTCCCCTGGTCAGCCATCTCTTCTAATCCCATCCAACTGCACTTTTCAGTGTTACTTTTTCTTTGCTGCACTTTCATCTTTCGATTATCTACTTTAAAAGGAAATAGCACGTGAGTTTATTAACGGGAGGCAAGGAAGCAACACAAATACACACTCTGCTGTCTGAATAAGTGAGCAAAATAGACTGTGCTTTCATGCTGATTCTTTTTTTCCTTTTTCCAATTTAATTAAACAATTTTACCTATATATTGAGTTTTTAATTTTATTAGTATACTTTTTTCATTTTCAGAAGTTCTATTACTTTCATTTTCATAACTGTATCATCATTCTCTCCTGTTTCTTGTTCATGTTTAAAATTCCATCTATTATCAGTGGTCCCCAACCATTTTGGCACCAGGGACCTGTGATCCTTTGATAATCTGATGCTTGATGATCTGAGGTGGAGCTGAGCTGGTGATGCTAGGGCTGGGGAACAGCTGCAAATACAGATGAAGCTTCGCTCGCTAGCTTCCTGCTGTGTGGCCCAGTTCCTAACAGGCCATGGACTGGTACCCTGTATTAACTTAAAGATTAACTTAATTTATAGCCATTATATTTTGCATCTATTAATTCTATTTATAAGAAATGAGTTCTAATTCTGTAGATTATTTCTGCTAACTACAGAATTAGAACTCCTTTATTGTAAATAGAATTAGATGCAGAATATGATATGTGAAATTTCTAAAAGAAATAGATGTTTCTTTTATTGAAAGCTTGTATTTTCTGAGAATGTTGAGGGACCCAAATTGTCATTAGGTATCTAAGAACTATATCATCTTTGACATAGTATATAATTTTTAGGTAGAGGTTTCACTGACTAGTAGGGTAGAGTAACTATGTGAAAGCAAGGGTATGGGTACAAATTCCCAAAGGAAATGATTTTGTTGATATTATTATTTTAGTTATTTCACCCCAGGCCATGGCAGAAGCATTTTTATCTGTTCTCTCTGTAGTCAGGAAGGTCTTTGCCTGTTTTTACCCATCTTTTCACTAAAGATGTAAAGATTATTTCAGGTATCTTGTATTTATATGGAATGTAATAGTCTCAGTTTGTCATGATCAAGGCCTATCCTCCCATTCCCATTTGGAAGTTCCTAGTATCTGTATGTTCCACAGTGTAGTCCCATGTTATTTTCACTTAAATCTCTAGTGCTTACTGTCTGCCTTTAGAAGGAAAAGCTGGGTATTTTCCTTACTTTCTTGGAAGGATAGAAAGGCACTTAATAGTACCTTTGTTGCTATTTATTCAACATCCATATATTTTTCTAATCTCTAGTCTACCATACAAATGGAAGTAGAAGTCCAGTTCAATGCTTTTGGTACACAGTACTTTTTATTACATATGCATATACCCCCTAACCATATATGGCATTGGTTTGCATATTGTTAAGCTTCAAATGAAAGGCAGCAAATTTTAAGAATATATGTTTTACTAAATATTTTACTTGTGAAGCTCTAGTTATTTTCACTTCTGTATAGTGACTATATTTTTAATAGGTATTTATATCACTTTCAAATTTTTTCTATTATAATTAATGCTACAAGAGATGAAACTGTTAGGGTATTGGTTTGCTTATCAATGGTAATACTTTCAAAATGCGTTCTAAAATATTTTTATCAATTTATAGTCTACCAGCAATGTACAAATTTTAATTGCCCCAT
>NW_011888790.1:8772144-8776681 GCF_000151845.1 Pteropus vampyrus | reverse complement strand
CTTTTTCCAATTTAATTAAACAATTTTACCTATATATTGAGTTTTTAATTTTATTAGTATACTTTTTTCATTTTCAGAAGTTCTATTACTTTCATTTTCATAACTGTATCATCATTCTCTCCTGTTTCTTGTTCATGTTTAAAATTCCATCTATTATCAGTGGTCCCCAACCATTTTGGCACCAGGGACCTGTGATCCTTTGATAATCTGATGCTTGATGATCTGAGGTGGAGCTGAGCTGGTGATGCTAGGGCTGGGGAACAGCTGCAAATACAGATGAAGCTTCGCTCGCTAGCTTCCTGCTGTGTGGCCCAGTTCCTAACAGGCCATGGACTGGTACCCTGTATTAACTTAAAGATTAACTTAATTTATAGCCATTATATTCTGCATCTATTAATTCTATTTATAAGAAATGAGTTCTAATTCTGTAGATTATTTCTGCTAACTACAGAATTAGAACTCCTTTATTGTAAATAGAATTAGATGCAGAATATGATATGTGAAATTTCTAAAAGAAATAGATGTTTCTTTTATTGAAAGCTTGTATTTTCTGAGAATGTTGAGGGACCCAAATTGTCATTAGGTATCTAAGAACTATATCATCTTTGACATAGTATATAATTTTTAGGTAGAGGTTTCACTGACTAGTAGGGTAGAGTAACTATGTGAAAGCAAGGGTATGGGTACAAATTCCCAAAGGAAATGATTTTGTTGATATTATTATTTTAGTTATTTCACCCCAGGCCATGGCAGAAGCATTTTTATCTGTTCTCTCTGTAGTCAGGAAGGTCTTTGCCTGTTTTTACCCATCTTTTCACTAAAGATGTAAAGATTATTTCAGGTATCTTGTATTTATATGGAATGTAATAGTCTCAGTTTGTCATGATCAAGGCCTATCCTCCCATTCCCATTTGGAAGTTCCTAGTATCTGTATGTTCCACAGTGTAGTCCCATGTTATTTTCACTTAAATCTCTAGTGCTTACTGTCTGCCTTTAGAAGGAAAAGCTGGGTATTTTCCTTACTTTCTTGGAAGGATAGAAAGGCACTTAATAGTACCTTTGTTGCTATTTATTCAACATCCATATATTTTTCTAATCTCTAGTCTACCATACAAATGGAAGTAGAAGTCCAGTTCAATGCTTTTGGTACACAGTACTTTTTATTACATATGCATATACCCCCTAACCATATATGGCATTGGTTTGCATATTGTTAAGCTTCAAATGAAAGGCAGCAAATTTTAAGAATATATGTTTTACTAAATATTTTACTTGTGAAGCTCTAGTTATTTTCACTTCTGTATAGTGACTATATTTTTAATAGGTATTTATATCACTTTCAAATTTTTTCTATTATAATTAATGCTACAAGAGATGAAACTGTTAGGGTATTGGTTTGCTTATCAATGGTAATACTTTCAAAATGCGTTCTAAAATATTTTTATCAATTTATAGTCTACCAGCAATGTACAAATTTTAATTGCCCCATATATCTGTCAGGGTTGATATCATTACCCTTTTTTAACCATACTGAGAGGTATAAATTGTTATTTCATTTATATTTAGCTTGCATTTCTCTGAATCTAGGTGAACTTTTCACATCTTTTTTTGACATTTGTATTTCTTCTATAAATGAACTGTCCTTTTACTTTGTCCATTTGTCAATTGTATAATTATTTTGTTAATAATCTTCTATCAGTTATAAGAACTGCGACACTTCTACATACTACTATGGCACAAGGTTTTGCTATTTGTTCATGTCTAGTATGACAATGCACAGAAAGTTTTACTTTTACTATAGTCCAAACATATCAATCTTTTCTTTGTATTTGCTTTCATTTACTTGTTTAACATATTTTCTCTTGCCTATGATTACAAACATACTCTATTTTCCCATACAGGTTTGATGTTTTATTTTTCCACAATAAGTCTTAAATCCACATAGAAATGAACTTTTGTGTCTGGAGTAGTTTTTTTGTTGTTGTTGTTGTTGTTATTGTTGTTTTATGGATAATCTATTCCAGAATGATAAATTGATAATCCATTGACTATAATAACAATTTAGTCATACATCAAGATAACATAAATGTTTATTTTCCCACCTAATTCTGAACTCTATTTTATTCCACTGTTTCTGCACCAAAACCATGCTATATGTAAGACATGTTCATCAAAAAGATCTTGTTTATTCTTGTATGTTGGTTTTCATATAAATCTTAAAATTAGCTTGTCAAGTTTCATAAAAATGTCTATTTGGATTTTCATCAAAGTTACTTCCAATTCATATATTTGGAGTGATGATATTGAACTTCTTATCCATGAACATCCTATCATTTCCCATTTATGTTTTTTTTCTAACATACTAGAAGAAAATTTTACCATTTTCTCCATATTATTCCTCTCTTGTCATATTCATAGGACCCTTATAATTTTTATTGCATAACATTACAAATGTAACATTGAAAATATTTTACTATTCTGATTTTGGATATATTGATCTTATATCCATCAATTTTACTGCATTCTATCATTACTTCCAGTGGTCTGTTCATAGATTTTATAAAATTATCCACTTAGATATGAGAATTAGAATTTTCTTCAGTCCTGATTTTAAAAGGAATACTTCCGAGTATTCATCATTAAGTAAAGCAATTGTAAAATTTTGGTATGTACTTCATCAAAGTTTTTTAGCCCTTGTTTCTATATGGTGAATAACTTTTAAATCAATGTTTGATATTAAATTTTACAAACTATATTTTTCTGTATCTACTGAGATGTTCAGTTTTACCCTAATGATGATGTGATTTTGAGTCAAAATCTTACTTTCCTGGGATTAAACTGGCCTGTTGATAATGTTTCATATTTTAAAGGAGTTGGTTTGCTAACATCTTCACTTTTTTTAAAATCTATATTCTAATACACATAGGCCGTAATGATTTTTTTCTGCTGTATTGTCTGAAAAAATTCTAAATGTCTAGTGTTTCTATGTGTGTACTGGACTAGTCATGAGAGGAGTTGGCTTTTCTAAATTCTAGATGTATTCTCTTATTAAAAAATAAAAATTCTTTGAGTCACTTTTGATGAATTATATTTTGAAATTTATTTTTCATGTTTTCAAGCTCAATGCCCTAAAGTTTTCATTAGTATCACAATTTGTTCATTCTTTAACCAGTTAGTCTTTGTTTAGTCTTTTCATTTATTAGATTAAATTTCTTTGGCTTCAACAAAGAGCACTGGCCTACCACCGGCATTCTACTTTTGGTTCTGTATTTTTGAACTGTGGGCAAGTCATCGTTGCTGAATTTTTCTCATCTCTAAAGTGAATATAGTATTTCTTTTTTAGCTCACATATATCCAATTAAGCTTAAGTAATATAGGATTTAAAATGTTTTCAAAATGGAAAAAAGGATTTACAGGTTTATCTGCAGTATCTTTTCGAACATGTTCATCACTTGTAACAAATGTTTTCTTCCAAAGCATAATGGGCATCTTTTAGAACATGAATGAGACTCAAGAGCTTGGGCCTTTCATAGAGTAAAACTTCCAAAGTCTGACGCTTAAGGTTAACTCTAGCTGATCTGAGCAGCAGCAATTCCCTAACGACAATTATTTTAAGAACTAATGTGAAAAGGTGTTTAACAAAGTAAAAATGTTGGAGTTTTAGCACATTAATATATCTTGATTTTGTAAAACCTTTTTTAAAAATTAATTTTAAAGTACTTCAGATAGGTCCTAATGGAAGTAATTATTACTGCGTGTAAATTATTAGTGTGTAAATCTCTTCCTGAATCCTTAACGAGTTGAGCATGGCTCATATTCTGTCTTCATCAAGTAACCATTTATTAGGTTCCTGATCTCATGCTACATACTGTACTTAAAATACAGTATCTAGGGAATTTAAACGCAGGAAGTTAAAAGGTATGCAATCTTTTTTTTTTCTTTTTAAACATAAAGATCATCAGTTAAAAAACATGAAAATAATCTTAGAAGTCCTACTGTCAAGTGAATTTAGTAAAGCACTAAGGTCTTGCAAATATCTCATTTCAGAAAACTCACTAGGTTAGCACTAAATATATTAATTCAAAACTAAACATACAGAATAGAATCCAAAAGTATTTGCCACAACTATATTTGAATGTTAGGTGACTCAATACCATGTTACAAGTCTTTAAGATGCCCTGAGGTATCCTGAGACAATTTTTACTCTGGCCTAATTTCTATAATTTTTATTCGTCTAAACATAATTTCCAATTTGTTTCTTAACTATAGCCTTTAGCAAACAAATGATTTTTATTAGTACTAAGGAGTAATATGCACAACTTTTGGGGAAGTACTCCAACTCTGGAGTAGGAATTGGAAGAAATAAAAATAATCTCAGAATTATTCTAAATATAAAATGAAAGACAAAGAATTGGAGTAAAATAAAATACATAAAGTATTAGGGAAAAATTACCTTGAGAAAGGCCGACTCATTTTTTTTGTTATGAATCATTTGCCTTGTTAGAGCAAAGGTATTAGCTTGAAGTGGTAAAGTGGT
>NW_011888790.1:8760964-8772094 GCF_000151845.1 Pteropus vampyrus | reverse complement strand
GTTGCTGAATTTTTCTCATCTCTAAAGTGAATATAGTATTTCTTTTTTAGCTCACATATATCCAATTAAGCTTAAGTAATATAGGATTTAAAATGTTTTCAAAATGGAAAAAAGGATTTACAGGTTTATCTGCAGTATCTTTTCGAACATGTTCATCACTTGTAACAAATGTTTTCTTCCAAAGCATAATGGGCATCTTTTAGAACATGAATGAGACTCAAGAGCTTGGGCCTTTCATAGAGTAAAACTTCCAAAGTCTGACGCTTAAGGTTAACTCTAGCTGATCTGAGCAGCAGCAATTCCCTAACGACAATTATTTTAAGAACTAATGTGAAAAGGTGTTTAACAAAGTAAAAATGTTGGAGTTTTAGCACATTAATATATCTTGATTTTGTAAAACCTTTTTTAAAAATTAATTTTAAAGTACTTCAGATAGGTCCTAATGGAAGTAATTATTACTGCGTGTAAATTATTAGTGTGTAAATCTCTTCCTGAATCCTTAACGAGTTGAGCATGGCTCATATTCTGTCTTCATCAAGTAACCATTTATTAGGTTCCTGATCTCATGCTACATACTGTACTTAAAATACAGTATCTAGGGAATTTAAACGCAGGAAGTTAAAAGGTATGCAATCTTTTTTTTTTCTTTTTAAACATAAAGATCATCAGTTAAAAAACATGAAAATAATCTTAGAAGTCCTACTGTCAAGTGAATTTAGTAAAGCACTAAGGTCTTGCAAATATCTCATTTCAGAAAACTCACTAGGTTAGCACTAAATATATTAATTCAAAACTAAACATACAGAATAGAATCCAAAAGTATTTGCCACAACTATATTTGAATGTTAGGTGACTCAATACCATGTTACAAGTCTTTAAGATGCCCTGAGGTATCCTGAGACAATTTTTACTCTGGCCTAATTTCTATAATTTTTATTCGTCTAAACATAATTTCCAATTTGTTTCTTAACTATAGCCTTTAGCAAACAAATGATTTTTATTAGTACTAAGGAGTAATATGCACAACTTTTGGGGAAGTACTCCAACTCTGGAGTAGGAATTGGAAGAAATAAAAATAATCTCAGAATTATTCTAAATATAAAATGAAAGACAAAGAATTGGAGTAAAATAAAATACATAAAGTATTAGGGAAAAATTACCTTGAGAAAGGCCGACTCATTTTTTTTGTTATGAATCATTTGCCTTGTTAGAGCAAAGGTATTAGCTTGAAGTGGTAAAGTGGTCTTATTAAAATACCTTGAATTCCATTCAATTGAACCGTTTTTCACATTGGACTTTTAGCAACAGGCTTGGATTATATTTATTTTACACTTTCTTAGCTCACATGGAAAAGGGTAGATGACGTATAGTTTACTGCATTACAGGTTGCAGAAAGCTAATTTGCAGGACTAGGTGGAAAAAAAAGTTGGGCAGAGTTCTATCTATTCTTATAAAACTCCCATTCAGGAAAGTGACTAAGGTTCAACAGCAATTCAACATTTATTTTACTATGTCAATACTTGAAAAACATATACAATTTAAATGATTAACATACAGAGTCCAAATAGTCATTTTTTAAAATTTTGTTTATTACTGTTTACCAATGGGGAGATGCAATTTATTTACACCAGCGGCCATAGGGGTAAGGGGAATACACAGTTAGCAATCTGTATAGGATGAACTACTTATGCAAAAATAAGAATCTCCAAAGCAAAGGATAGGGGTGAGTTTCACTACACTTCCCCAGCATGCGATACTGCCAGGCAATGGTGCCTGGGCATGCGGTGGTAAAAACTAATGTATGGAAGAATAAACCACAAACCACAGAAAATTTGTAAAGAACCCCCTTCCCCCCATACACACACACACTCAGATACATAATAGAATTACAGGGTGATCATTACACTTAATTGAGGAGGGAAGGATAGGAGTTCTGCTGTTAGAGGAAAGGTAAGTAGGGAAAGGGAGAGTTCCTAACCACTGTCAACTATATGGTAGGGAGCATTCTCTCTCCCAAAATGAAAGCAGTTTGTCCCAAACCCACATTATAGCTATCCAGGGCAAGGGGCTACTGCCTTAATAGTGGGAGACAAAAAACAAAAACCAAGAGGGAGGTAATACAAACTAACCATTACTCAAAACTACTTTCCACTTTTTCATCCTCTAACCAGGAGAAAAGGCGAGAAATAGTAATGTCATAATCTGAGCTGCCTCCCTGAAGAACAGACCATGACCCTTATCTTCAGCCTGTTTCCCAGACATTTGGAAGTAGGTCAGAGTCTCATTTAGACTCACCTTTCCCTCTGCATCCCCTTAAAGGGAGATGCCTATAAAAAGTCAAGGGTAGATAACCCAAAATTGTTTTACCTCTTGCCAAGGTTTGACTTTTTAAAAGGTTATCACAATTCTTGCAGACTTATAACTAGGCCCCAACCCTGACCAGGACAACTCTAGGGGGAGAATGCAAAGGACAGTCTTGAGACCTTATTACTCTGGTTTCCTGAATCTTCTAGAGTATGTAACCCAAATCAGTCCACACAGTCCAAATAGTTCCTCCTGGGTAAGGAACAATACATGCACAGCCAGGGTTAGATAAAATGGATCAGGACCCACTCCATCCGTGTGTCTTAGCCTTTGCTGTTCTGCTTAGGACCTAAGAAGCAATATCCAGGCAGAGATGGGAAGATATAACTCCTCACGAAATAAGACACAGCAAGGCCTATTAGCAAGGCAGTCCTATAGGAGAAAGGCTTAGGCATCTCACTGCCTTTCACATACAATTATGTTTTCTTTCCATCCTAATCCCAACAGAGGGAGCCATAAAATTCTGAGTCTCCCACAAAAACAAGAGGGAGAAAAAAAACTTAAAAGAAGCCAAGAAAAAGGAAACTGGACAGGCTTCAGAAGCATCAAGAGAGATGAACTGAAACTGGTCAATGTAAAAGTGGAGTGGCAGGCAGCACCTGGAGTCATGAGCTGCACCAGACAGGCAGTGGAGCAGGCAACAAGGGGAGCACAGGGCCAAGCCAGAAAGATGAGGCTAGGCCTCTTACTGGGGCACAGAATGAGGTAAGAAAACATTTCAAATAAAGCAGCACCGTTCCCACTCAACACGGGGCTCCCATGCCTCTATATTTTCATAAACCCTTCATCAGGGAGTAAAGTGGAAGGTAGTTTTGATACGTGGCTCACACTTCCCATCCTCCCTTATTCCATTCCCCGAAGCCAGGGGATTTCTGGGGGCCCTCCCCTGGCTTTCAATGTTGAAAGGACAGCTCTTGTATACAAGGTCCAAAGAGAACCAAGTGGAAAGGGCTGCCCTTTGTGAGGGGCAAAGACCGTGGCGAGTCTAGAGATTCACCACAGTAGAACTCTGTGACTGCACAACCCAAGTAACAAGGGCATTCAATAGGATACTACACAATCAGATGAAAGACCACCAGTCCTGCTTCGTGGCTCCTAACACTAACCCATTCACATTATCGAGGGAAGCTGGAAGCAGCTGGCCTCAGCTTTCAAACCACAGCCTCCTGCACAGCCACGATGCTCCTCTATAGTTCAGTCTTGTCCCTAGGGTAGGAGGCAGGTAGTGACCTGGTGAAATGACCAAGTCAGACCCACGGGCTGCCTACATAACTAGTAATGAGTAGGAAAATGACTGCCCCACATAACTGTTATCCACAGAATAATATATCCAGATATGAATCTTGCAATTTGAGAGATCGTGCATAGTTGCATAGGTCCCTGCTACCTCCCCAAGGTACCAAAACTAAATCCTCAAACTGCCTGGATAACCAAATTGTCATTTGCTAGGCCTACGACACTAGGTGGGTTGGCAGGATGAGGTCTCTGTTCAGCAAAAGGCTAGCCTTTGTCCCCAAGTCCGTTGAAGTCATTGTAAATGCTGGACCTTTGGGAAACTGGTGGCTTTGACCTTTTCTTCTTGTTGGAGCCAAGACCACAGAGCTTCCCCTATCAGATTCAGCTGGGAATTCTTTTTCTTGGTTTTCCCAAACTGGAATTGTTAATATCCAGATCTCACACCTGACTTTCATTTGTCTTGGAGAAGCCCCAAGCAGAGGCCCACAGATCAGAGGGGCAGTCCCACTGAGGCCCAAAGATAAAGGCCTGACCATCAGTTATTGTCCAAAGTGTCAGTTATCCAGGGAAGCCCTTGACATCAGGCAGACAGAAAGGCTGACGAACCAAAGGATCTTAAATGCTGGGCACACAGCTGCTCACCTGTGCACTGGGGACAGTACAGAGCTCTCCTGCACTTCCTGGTATGATCAACCTGCATTGCTTGGTGCGCAAGATGCACAGCTCCTCCTGCCCAGGGTTTCAAAGCTGATTACAGGTAATACACTTATAAAAGATTCCGAATTCTTAAATTCTCCACTTTGGGTTTTTAAAGGCTAGATCGTCAATGGGAATTAGGACTTACAGGTCTGATTTTTTTTTTTCTACTTAGCTACCTAACTTCTCCAGACCACAGGACCGGTCTATCTTGTTGTCCTGGTCACCCTCAGACTCTCTCATGTTGCAGCTACTGGAATTCCGGAGGTGAGCGTTGCAGCTGTTGATCAGGCCCATTCCCAGACTCTCCAGGAAGGGAGCAAAGCGGAAGGCGGCGCGCTCCTTTATCTTCTACTGGCTGAATGCCAAAATCCTTCACACTACCAGTGTCTGCGAACTCCAGGTAGAAGTAGCCACACTTCACTGCCCGGTGAACCTCAAAGCAGAAGCCCAAACAAGAATCCTCTATCAGGTCTACGTATATCTCCTGAGCGATGGCCTCTAGCTTGTTAGTATCCAGGTTAGCCAACGAAATTTCCTCCATTTTAATCTGTAAACGACTGTGGAGACGGCTCTCGTATTACTCACAGCAGCACCGGCAGCAACACGTCGGGCTCCGCAGGCCGCGCCTTGGCCTAGCGGCTTCTCAAGACCGTGTCTTCCGGGGGCGGGGGTGTCCGCGGCCGCAGGCAGGGAAGCAGCTGCCAGTGGCGACTGCTCCGGAACTATAAGTCCTTCCGTTTCTTTTGGCGTCTCCCGGGGTCTGGGGCTTTGAGCTCGGTAGGCCCCAGACTCACCGCTAAACCGTCTCCGCGCCTCACCCAGCAGCCGGGGCCTCTTCCGCTCCCAGTTCCGAGCTTAGCCCCGCCTCCCAGCTTCCGCTCCTCAGTGCGCCTGCGCACTGGCCCTGCTCAGAATCGCGGCGCTTCTACTGCGCAGCTGCCTGGGAAGCCGTGGAGTTTATGGAAATAGTGGGAAGAAAAAAAATGTGTTTTGATTTTAATGATCTCTAATTGTAAAAGGATTGCGAGGATGCTATTTTATATTGTTTTATTTGTGTGTCTAAACAGTTGCTAATGAATTCAGCACCCATGCTTAATTGATTTCCTCATGAAAAAGGAAAAAAATAATAATTACGTGCACATTTTTGATGTGATCTAAAGTGTACTTTTAGGAACAGTTGTCTGGATACGTTTGAAAATTTGACTTATATGATTAACTTGTAATCACTTATGTACTGTGCAGTTGTTATTTAAGTCCACTAGATGGTGCAAGGAAACATTTTTTGAATGAAAATCTAGACACTAAAGACATAATTATATATATATAGATAGATAGATAGATAGATAGATAGATAGATAGATAGATAGATAGATCACACGAATTTAAGGCATTTATCCTATTTATAAGACTATTAAGTCAGTGTGACCACAAATAGATAATACTATGTATCTCTAAAATAATTCAAAGAGAAAATTGTATGTATATTCTCAATGGAAGAGAGAATAAATCTTAAATATACTGGGAAATGAAGATTTTCCTAAAATTGAGGAGCATGAAGTCTAAGAACTAGGGCTACTCTACCTGAGTTTATATTTAAAGTTGCTCTTTAAAGATTTTTATTAAAGACTGAAATTCCATAAAAGATGTTTTTAAGAGCCACACCTTTCTATGTGTTCACAGAAAATAGAAGAGTAAGTTAGCAGAGTGCATCAGGGACAGACCTACTCAGTGACATTGAACAAGAAAGTAAATTCACCTTTATAAAAAACAGTTTCACTCATGTTTTCTGACTGTCTTTTAAAACTAAATTTCTATGAATTGAAGAATCTGGGGAAATATGTTTCATGTTAAGGGTAAAGTAAATTCTTATGTATTGGCTCACAAAGTTAAATGTTGGATCCTAAACTGGGTGTGTAAAGATTTTCTTACCACAAATCAGTACTCCCTAGGGAATCTTGAAGCATCTCCACAATTTAGGGTTAAGAGCATTACTCACCCACTGAATGCCAGCTGTATGTTGTAATTATATTGCCTAACATCTGAAGATATTACTTGCAGAATGTCATTTTTATTTGAAAATTTTAATTTATCTAGTGATTTTGACTCCTGTGAAATCCACTTTCACTTATAAAATATTCATTAAAACTTTACTTGTTTTTCTTTACTACCTAGGTATTTTAAAATAAGTGAATAGTAAATCAGAGATGGAGGGAACATTTTGCCATATTATCTTCTCTATAAACAGTACTTTCTTTGGACCATAATTTATGTCAGAAATAAGCTATGAAGTATTTTTGTATAATTTGCCAAAAGAAATATATGTGTGTCATAACAGTAAACACTTACATGTCCTACCAGGTATGGCCAGCTTGAAGTGTCAAATGCATTCTGTACTGAAATCTATATTTCAGGATTTGCATTTAAAGACTAATTATCATGCTTTTCATGAGATTCTGAGATGCCACAGTTTGATATTAGATAAGGGTGTCATGCAAAAATTGCAATGTCTAAAATAAATTTACGATTTTAATCTGCCCTACTAAACTGTGAAATCAAAGTGACAGTGAATTTTGGTATTTATGACAACTCTGGCTTATGATCTACTCAAGAGAAAGACTGTAATCCTGAACTAACTATAGTTAGTAAGTACTCTAGTATACTAATCTACTAAAACAACAATTTTAGTACTTAGAATAATAGTCTTTCTCAAAAATGATCTTTTGGTATATTAATTGTTCAGAACCACTTTGATTTATGAAAGGCCTTCAGAGGCTATCAAACTATTTCTACATGTTTATATGTAAAGCATGTTTGTAAAAATTTTTTAAAATTGTTTATGACACTGCCCTTGAAGGTTATAAGATATTTCTTAAATAAAAATAGAATAATTGTTGTTGGATCCTTTTAATGTGAGAGAGTCTACGTGGTAAATGTGGATATAATCCTTATATGTGGATATAAGGATTGGTCCAGAAAAATGTAAACTTATACACTTAAAATAATTTATGATTAGACAATATGGATGTGATAACAACAGAGACTTTTAAAAAACACTTTTTAAAGGAATTTCAAAATTACAGAAGAATTGAAAAAATATTACGAATAATTTCTATATGCCTACCCTTCACCTAAATTTACTCATTAACATTTTGGCACTTACTTTATCTCTCCTCTCCCAAGGTTTCCTTATCACAAACTAATCTGAACTATTAATTTTCCTAATCTATTTGACAGTAGATTGCAGATGTCATGCCCTATAACCCTTAAATATTTCAGTGTGTGTGTACCTGAAGAACAACTATTTTCTTGGATCATCACAATAAAACGATTGAATCAGGATTTTGACTAGGAATTGACTAATACTATTGTATAATGAACGATTCATATTCAAATATTACCAGTTGTCCTATTAATGTCCTTTATAGCATTTTTTCCTTGGACTTAATCAGAATCACATATTACATTTATTTGTCATGTCTATTTTGTCTCCTATAATCTGGGACAATTTTATAGCAGATAATTTAAAAAATGGTGATGTACATAAGTTTAAAGACATCCAATTTCAATTTAATATGGGCAGAATGAAAGTATTTTTGAAGACATGCAATTTCCCTAATTAAAGCTTTAATCGTGGTAAAAGTTTGATCTTAGCGATCAGGATGCTACAGCAGTGTTGCGTGAAAATGAAGATGATTCTGAAGAAAGCTCATTTACCAAAGTCCATAATGCTGATGAGTTAGGTTTCTTTTAGACATAGATGCCTTGTGGAACTTATGTTACATCAGTTTTTAAATATATTTAATGACAGTAATATTATTTTTGTCAAGCATAAGACTTTTCAGAAATCTAATCCTTAGAGCTGATGAGGAATTTCTGTCATGCCATGTTAACGTGGTTGGGCCTGTCTTGATTAGTAAAATATCCCTTTGGGTTGCTCGTACACATCAGAGAAAACCAATGGCAAAGGGCATCTGAACACAGGACTCAGTGAGAAAAGTTGATGGCATTTTTTTTTTTTTTTTTTTACTTAACCAGATGAATAGAAAAAGGAGGAAACTAAAATAATATTTTCATTTGTGATAAACAAACAAACAAACAAACAACCCCTCCCCCCCCAAAAAAAACCTAGGGCCAAAGATGTTAAATGCAGAGAGAGTTCTAGATATCAGGGCTTCCTACTCCTAATTTTTTCTGTTACACAGTTGTGTTTTCAATATTTATTTTTTTTACTACAAGATAACCAGTAATGACTTTTCTAGAATGTATTTTGTAAAAACACTTTAGAATCAGCATTAATATATACTACATGAAAATCTTACTGCCAGTGTAGCATGTACCAGTGGTTGAAAACATAAAATGCAATTTAAGCATTCTTTGCTTATCCACAAGGTACTAAAACTCATAAAATGATTCTCTACGCAATATGCTCTTTATTTTTTTATGCTAGAGGTTCAAAAGGAGAATTTTTTCAGATGAAGAATCCATGCATTCCACACAAAGATCATAAACTTAACTTAGAAATATATTTTGAGAATTTTAAGAATCAAATCTTGACACGAAAGTTCTTACTACCTGAAAATAATATAATCTTTAGAACTTTTTCACTAAATTAGTAAAATTGTTCAGTCCAAAATTAAGTCTCTACCTTTCTTTTTGCTTTATTTTTTTCATAGTTCTTTGCTTTCAAGTTATAAAAAGTTTTTATGTAATTAATTGAACACACTTTTTTTTCTAATCTGACTAATGTCCATTAGGTTTGTTTTTGTTTGCCTTCTCCCCTTAAGAGCTGTCTCATATTTTCTTAAGTCAAGCTGTTAAACTAGTGGGTGGGATGCTTTTACTTCTGTGTTCCACAGACAGGCATCTGGCAATTGCCATCGAGTGAGAGATTAATCTTCTTGCAAACATCTTGGCAAATGTAAAATTAAGAGCAAATTTAGGCACTAACATGAGGGCATCTCAGAATCACACATTAATTGTAGGTTTTTTTTTTTTTTAATTAAAGTTACTCTGTTTTCTTTCTTTGGACTTAACCTCATATTATATTACTTCTTTTCCTTTGTTTATCTGAAACTTCTCTTTGCTTTTCAGTTCTCAGAGGGATTCCAGAAACTTGATTTGTCTCCACTCTGAGATCTTTAGTTGACTTCTGGACTCACATTTTTTATATTTCCTAAACAATAATTTTTAGTTATCTTACTCTAACTTTACTTATCTTTACTCTTTATTAAAATCAATATCTATTTTTGCGACTCATTTTCTTAGCCAGCTCCGACTGCTGTTAAATTTTAGTCAACAGTGGGTAACATAACTCTCAAACATTTTTCTTTCACTTCCTGACTTGTGTGGTTCTCACTTGTTTCAGATGCCTAGGCCTTGTATTTTATGGAAAAGCACAAACATAGATGAGTGAACTTCATTGGCATTTAGCACAATGCCATGTACACAGGACATTCTTAATACTTAATATACCATAGGAACTGCAGCAAGTTTTAGAATTAAATTTCATTTTTGAGTATTTCCAACTATTAATACAATTGCTATTTCATAACATGTTTTTCTTCAGGACTTCCTCCAAAATGAAGTGAAAATCTAGTTATTTTAAAATAGAATATAGCTTATTCTGTCTTATAGATCTAGTAGATTATAGCTCATTCTATCTTATAGATCCAGGGGACTATCTCTAAATCTGAGTTACATCATAGGATCTTGATGATATTATTTTTTCTGTATCTTGAAACATTTTTCTATGTTACCATTTTAAGAAGTGTTGCATCAATAATCAATTATTCCAAGTTATGTTTTGAAATACAAAAATAATAAAACAGATGATGGAATCATCTAAATTCATGGAGATATATGGACTACAAGCCAAATTGATGTCACTACTTATTTTTGTTAAGTTGTATTAGAACAGAATCACATTTATTTATGTATTGTCCATGGCTGCTTTGCTTCAGTGATAGAGTTGAGTAGTTGCAATTGATCACATGGCTCACAAGCCTAAAATATTTACTATATGACCTTTTAAGAAAAAGTTTATGCTGTGATTCTTTTAGAAGGATAAAATAATAGTGAAAGAATTAAAATCATTCATTTTCTTATGGTTACTCATAATATTGCATCATCTTTCAAGAAGGTATAAAGAAGCCTGGAGACACCTTTAGTATAGTCTGCTTTTAGCTTTTATTGAACATAATTCAGAATTCAGAATTTTTCACTTTCTGCCCTTAATGGCACAGAGAAAAAAAGTTGACAGAGGAAGATGATTTGAAATCATGATTAAATCAATCAAAAGATAAATTTAAAGAGACAGATAATTGTACTCTAATGATGATGGTAAAATGGATCGTAGATGTAAAATGGGTCATGTAAGTGGAATCTCAGACAATGAGACAATGACTTTTCAGATGACGATATCTAAATAAGTTTTCTAGAATCTGTAAGTGAACAATATATTTCCAAAGACAACAGGAAATATGGTAATTACATCCAATCGGTCATTAAATAGGGGAGACTTCATAGGGCAGTGTTTTGCAGTAAGACCCTGGACTATTCTATTTTGCTAGAAGGGGGTGTGACATATTTTTCATTTTTATTATGTTTTGATGCCAAAATTTACTTATTACGAAAAGGTTTGTAATTTTTAAATGTATTTAAAATTTCTCTAATATAGTTATTTTCCACTGTCTCTTTACCCTTACTTCTGTGAATCATTTATTAAATGACAAAATTATTTTTGAAAGCGTTCATTGGACTCAGGTGGTAAATGATGGTGACAATTTTTTTTTGATAGATTGAGTTAAATATTAATAATAAGAAAGAAGAAAG
>NW_011888790.1:8756347-8760914 GCF_000151845.1 Pteropus vampyrus | reverse complement strand
AAAGAAGAAAGAAAAAGAAAGAAAGAAAGAAAGAAAGAAAGAAAGAAAGAAAGAAAGAAAGAAAGAAAGAAAGAAAGAAAGAGGAAAAGAAAGAAAGAAAGAAAGAAAGAAAGAGAAAAGAAAGAAAAGAAAAAGAATAAACTTAGGCAAGATAGATTTAATGGTTTTTATTTTTAGTTTAAAAATTAGAGTAATATTTCTGCATTTTCTATCTGTTTTTCTCTGGGAAATAGCCTGTTTGTATCCCACACAAAATCTCAAGCATTCATACATTATTTGAATTTTATAAAAAGCTTTTTAAAAAAACCATAGAAATGGCATGAGCCCTTGAAATGATTCCGTGCAGTGAAATTCTCTTCTGCTTGAAAACATAGATGCTCTTAGCATACTTCTCTAGATCAGATGTCTGGTTTCTAGAGTCATTTTGTTTTGCAGTTTTTCCTTTGGGTGTCTGCCTTTTACCTTTATTTTTAATTCAGGCAGATGTTTCCACAGATATATTGTAGTGTGCTTACCTGTGGTTTTGGATAATTTTTCCTTGGACGTTCTCAGAAAATAATAAAGCAGCTTTTTTTTTTTAGCCCCAAAATACATGCTCCTATAAAATCCCACATACATAAACAAGGCACAGCATAGAGTACAAAAACAAAACAAGATAAAAAAATCTCCTTAATATCAGTTTGAGCTCAGAGAAAAATAAATATTTTTTCAACTTCTTACATTTAAAATAATAAAGTTGATCTTTTGGCACTATATATTTTGACACTTGGTGATGTGAGGGAGACAAGTAAGGTTAATGATTTAGGGTTAAATTAGGTAGTTTGCAAACTGACAAAGATTTTCTCACTTCTTACCTACTTTTCCCAGCACAGAGTCCATTATAATTTTATACAAATCTCACAGTATAATGTAAAGTTTTGTGTTTTGTTTTGTTTTGTTCTAGGGACAACCACATAGAAGAGAAGAAATGGGAGAAAGGGTGAAAGATCTTGTTCGTTTGACACTTTGCATTAAGGTCTCAAAAGAGTAAATTCCTTACATCTACTCTCTAGTGTCATTCATTTATAACTTTTCCCATATCCACTTTGTTACATAAGCATACATATCAGTTAAATCTGAATTTAGATCCTGGGCCACTTATTGTTTATATGACCCTATGCAATTCTAGTAATAGTTCAGCCTTAGTTACATTCTCTGTAAAATGGACATTAAAATAATGCTTTTCTTATAAGATTATTGTGAAACTAAAATGTATTGCTTATAAGAATTTTGGGCATTAAGTAGCTAATAAGCATAACATTTTTATGTGTTATAATGATGTAGGAGAAATACTAGTCTTTCAACTCAAATGATTCTGGTTTTCAATTACTTATTCTAGTTTTCAGTAAAATATTGAAGGTTTTTTGTTTTCTTTGGCGCTTGAGGTACAACGATAAGGGGTTTAATCTCTCTTTCAAGGAACTACTTAGCAGAGGGACAGGGATAAACATAAACTCATACAATTAAGGATTATGAGACCTGTGATAAAAATATACACAGAATTCAGTAGACCTACCGAAATTGTAGCAGTCAGTTCTATGAGAAGAGAAAGGACATTTTTATGGGAACTTAACTCTTTATTTAGGACTTGGAGGAGGAATGTTGTTTGTCAGTAGATGCAGATACAGTGATTTTTGACTAGGAGAAGGACATGGTTAAGAGCATAGAAGTATAAAATAACACTGTATTTATTATCTGTTAAATTATTCCCTGTAGCTAGTGTGGAGGAAAAAGTGTTTATAAGCTAGGGATGAGATGGAGGAGAGACTGGAAAAAAGACTTTGGTCACTGAAAAGTTTTTTAGAAAGATTGTCTGATATCAATGTGGAGGATGAAATGGAATGTTATAAAATCATGGGCAGGAAGGGTAACTCATAGACTAATGTTGTAGTCCAGCTGAGAGATGGCAAGGTCATGAACTAATGCAGCAGAATTGAAGATGGAGGGAAATAGACAAATATGGTAAATATAGAGGGAGTCAAATCTGTTTGAGTTGCACCGATAAAATTCTCACAGTTGGCAGAGATCATTTAAATGAAAGTACTTCATAAGCGATAAGGCTCTATATGATTTTCAGTTATCCACATTCAGACATTTACAATCAATGACTTTAACCTATTTCCATTTTCCCTAGGAATACTCGCCGGTGGCACTTGTGGCTATAATGTTTACCCTGAGATAACTCACGGATTACAGTCCTGACCTTACCCCCAAAGTTTGCCATCTTTTATCTCGCTTTTATTATTATTTTTGCATCAATCTAGTGTACCAATAGTCTTTGGAAACAAATGACATCATTCTATTTATAGCATTTTGCTTTTAGTAGTGGTATTTCCATTTGCAAAATATAATAATTCTTGATTTTTGAAAATGTCAAATCCTAGAAAACAAAGCATTCTTATGTGTAGTGTTAAATTAACAGTGGCAGTGAGCTGCAGTTTTTTTCTAAACAGAAAAATGAGTTAAAAGCACAATTAATATGATCTACAAAAATGTAACTGTTGTCTGCTCTTAAACAAAAACTTTTAAGACTTTAAGTTGTATTATTAAATACAATCTTTCAATCTTTGGAGACTGTCCTAATGATACTAGTATTTTTGTGGAAACATATCTCACCATAACATGTGTTTTCATAGAATCCAAGTTTCTTGTATATTTTATAACATCAGCTTAGATTGACCAAATCTTAAAATTTTACCTTTTCAGACATGTGTACACATGTACACTTATAAAATCGGGTGAAACTAAAGGAATTTTTGAGACAGTAGAATTATGAACAGATTTTATAGTATTTTAGCTGTTTTGCTAAAACATAGGTTAAGTTATATAAACAAATATTTAAAGAAAGAATAAAATTGGAAACATAATCACATGATATTAACTTTTTAATTGAAGCCATATGCACAGGTGACTGGGAGGGATCAAACTAATTTTTAAGTGATAATCATTCTTTTCACAGAGCTAGTTAAGACTTTTGGTGGCCAAAGTCCTATAAACCTTGACAAACAACTGTCCTACATGCACCCTAGGTCTTTAACTCATTTATTGTTGGAGGAATCCATCCATCCTTGGCATGAGTTTATAAACATTCAGAGATCTAGTTCTCATATTCCACATTTTGGGGCTATTTATCCATTGACATTAGGTCTGCCACATCTGTTCATGCATTTAAATGAAAGTTAAAGACCTTCTTTTTTGATCAAGTTGTAGTATTTTCATAATTTATATGCACCACACTATTTTAGAAGAGTTTGTTTAGAGCAATTTTCTCTGTTTTATCTGTCATTGGCATTTTTATGCCTTTTATTTCACAGCCTTTAAGATGTGATGTGAATAAAAACAGCTCTCTAAATAAAGATTGACTGTCTGGTAACAGTCACCCAATAAACACTAGTCTTCATGTGAGACTAAAAATTACTACATACGTTGGTTTAAGTGATAGAATAGCATATGTCTTAATACATTGGCATGTACACAAAGCAATATCCTCATATACGTGTTGATGTTAAATTGGGAATTTTTTTGAGAAAAAATATTTTGACCAATATCTTGTTCAAATGGCTGGAGACATCTGTGTACAGTGTTGTCTTAATATGGAAATTGGAACCACCATTTTTTCCCCACGGAATTTGATTCTGCTCTACTGAGAGGAATGGGATTGGAGGGAGTCATTCCCAATCATGTCCATAGGTCAGAAATTTCTCTTACATAAATTTCTTTTACTGTCTTAATTTCTACCAATCTACCTCGCACTTTTTCATTCTTCTGACAGAGAGTAGAATGTTTTGAAGAAAAGCTACTAGCCTTTCCTATACAAACAAATTTGTTAGATTTATATTCACATTACTTCATTTTAAAAATATGTGCACCGAAGGAGTTAGATTTTAAAAATTGATCTTCAATGGAGAAATGAACTTATGTCTATTGAAAAATAATGTAAAATTACTTTTAAAATTTGTGGTAAAATGTGGTGCTCCTTAGAAGAAGTATAAGGAAGCACAATAATAAAATAATGTGAGTATACTGTGCATGGAATTGTGTCACTAATAATTAGAAGAAATAGAATATGTCCCAGAGACACTTTGGTGAAACAGCTCCTCATATAATAAACACATGCACACTTACTCTGATATACTGTTCTGGAGTTTAACCAACTTTTTTTTTTTTTTTTAACTTAAGAGAGTTCTAAATAAGGTTTGTATTTTTCCTCTTTAAGTATCCCAATTTATAAATTTAAGCATATATTCAGGTCTCATAGGTGCTTAAAAAATATAGATAAAGTATCCAATTTCTCTTTTGTTCAAATAATTTCTAAATTGGATCTCTAAAATCTTGAGCTCCAATCACTGTAACTGAGCTCCAGCCTTGAACATCTACCTGCCTGCCTGACATCTCCATTTGGTTGTCTACTAGGTAGCTCAAACATTTTTACATGTATAAAACAAAACTTTCAATTTTACCCCCAACTTTCTCATAAAATGTCTCCCCTACATTTTACCTTGTTCATTCAACCAATCTAAAAATCTGT
>NW_011888790.1:8750746-8756297 GCF_000151845.1 Pteropus vampyrus | reverse complement strand
AAAATGAGTTAAAAGCACAATTAATATGATCTACAAAAATGTAACTGTTGTCTGCTCTTAAACAAAAACTTTTAAGACTTTAAGTTGTATTATTAAATACAATCTTTCAATCTTTGGAGACTGTCCTAATGATACTAGTATTTTTGTGGAAACATATCTCACCATAACATGTGTTTTCATAGAATCCAAGTTTCTTGTATATTTTATAACATCAGCTTAGATTGACCAAATCTTAAAATTTTACCTTTTCAGACATGTGTACACATGTACACTTATAAAATCGGGTGAAACTAAAGGAATTTTTGAGACAGTAGAATTATGAACAGATTTTATAGTATTTTAGCTGTTTTGCTAAAACATAGGTTAAGTTATATAAACAAATATTTAAAGAAAGAATAAAATTGGAAACATAATCACATGATATTAACTTTTTAATTGAAGCCATATGCACAGGTGACTGGGAGGGATCAAACTAATTTTTAAGTGATAATCATTCTTTTCACAGAGCTAGTTAAGACTTTTGGTGGCCAAAGTCCTATAAACCTTGACAAACAACTGTCCTACATGCACCCTAGGTCTTTAACTCATTTATTGTTGGAGGAATCCATCCATCCTTGGCATGAGTTTATAAACATTCAGAGATCTAGTTCTCATATTCCACATTTTGGGGCTATTTATCCATTGACATTAGGTCTGCCACATCTGTTCATGCATTTAAATGAAAGTTAAAGACCTTCTTTTTTGATCAAGTTGTAGTATTTTCATAATTTATATGCACCACACTATTTTAGAAGAGTTTGTTTAGAGCAATTTTCTCTGTTTTATCTGTCATTGGCATTTTTATGCCTTTTATTTCACAGCCTTTAAGATGTGATGTGAATAAAAACAGCTCTCTAAATAAAGATTGACTGTCTGGTAACAGTCACCCAATAAACACTAGTCTTCATGTGAGACTAAAAATTACTACATACGTTGGTTTAAGTGATAGAATAGCATATGTCTTAATACATTGGCATGTACACAAAGCAATATCCTCATATACGTGTTGATGTTAAATTGGGAATTTTTTTGAGAAAAAATATTTTGACCAATATCTTGTTCAAATGGCTGGAGACATCTGTGTACAGTGTTGTCTTAATATGGAAATTGGAACCACCATTTTTTCCCCACGGAATTTGATTCTGCTCTACTGAGAGGAATGGGATTGGAGGGAGTCATTCCCAATCATGTCCATAGGTCAGAAATTTCTCTTACATAAATTTCTTTTACTGTCTTAATTTCTACCAATCTACCTCGCACTTTTTCATTCTTCTGACAGAGAGTAGAATGTTTTGAAGAAAAGCTACTAGCCTTTCCTATACAAACAAATTTGTTAGATTTATATTCACATTACTTCATTTTAAAAATATGTGCACCGAAGGAGTTAGATTTTAAAAATTGATCTTCAATGGAGAAATGAACTTATGTCTATTGAAAAATAATGTAAAATTACTTTTAAAATTTGTGGTAAAATGTGGTGCTCCTTAGAAGAAGTATAAGGAAGCACAATAATAAAATAATGTGAGTATACTGTGCATGGAATTGTGTCACTAATAATTAGAAGAAATAGAATATGTCCCAGAGACACTTTGGTGAAACAGCTCCTCATATAATAAACACATGCACACTTACTCTGATATACTGTTCTGGAGTTTAACCAACTTTTTTTTTTTTTTTTAACTTAAGAGAGTTCTAAATAAGGTTTGTATTTTTCCTCTTTAAGTATCCCAATTTATAAATTTAAGCATATATTCAGGTCTCATAGGTGCTTAAAAAATATAGATAAAGTATCCAATTTCTCTTTTGTTCAAATAATTTCTAAATTGGATTTCTAAAATCTTGAGCTCCAATCACTGTAACTGAGCTCCAGCCTTGAACATCTACCTGCCTGCCTGACATCTCCATTTGGTTGTCTACTAGGTAGCTCAAACATTTTTACATGTATAAAACAAAACTTTCAATTTTACCCCCAACTTTCTCATAAAATGTCTCCCCTACATTTTACCTTGTTCATTCAACCAATCTAAAAATCTGTGTCAGTCTTAATTTCTCTCTATTCATTACATTAATATCTGTATATTTGCATCTTGTGGGCTTGAAACTCAAAATATATCCCAAATCATACCACTCTTCACTTCTTGAATCACCACCATCATTGTTACCACCCCACCATCATGACCATGCCACCATCATGTTTCACATCAGTTGTGGCAGTAGTTCCCTAACTTTGCTTCCATTTCTTTCCTATAGTTCATTTGATCTGGAGCAGCCAGAGTCTCACACACAGACACACAGACACACAGACACACAGACACACAGACACACAGACACACACACACACAGACACACACACACACACACACACACACACTTTAAACTCTAATATTTTTTATTTACTTTTAGTGTAAAATCCAAACTCTTTACTTTGGCCTACAATACCCTATATACTCTGATTATTTTCTCCCTCTTCTACCCCATCCTCTTGACCTTTATCCACCATACTTTGTCCACAGTGGCTTTTTTGCTTTTCCTTGACAAGCTCATTCTCATAAAAGACCAATCAATCTAGTTATTTACTTAGTGTGAAATACTGTTCTCTCACAACTTTATAGGGTTCTCTCATTCTCGATATTCAGGTTACATCTCAAATATCTCATCAGAAAGATCTTTTCCAATGAACTTATCTAAAAGAGGCTCTTCACCATTTTTTCGACTCTCACTTGCTCTGCATATATTGCTTAATTTTTTTATATACCCAATTTCTATACAAATAGTATGTATTTGTTTCTATAGTTATCATTTATGCCCTTTGTTAGAATGTGTCAGTAGGTCAGACATTTGTCTTGGTAACTGCTATATCTTTAACACTTAGAGCAATATCTAGAACATACCTTATACTTAAAATATAAATGCTGAAAGCCTGAATGAATAAGTAATTCAAACTTTACCTGGAATTAATTTTTCAGCTTTTTTCTCTTATTTTTATATTCTAACATATAAATCAAGCATGCAGGAAGCATGTGCAGTGAATCACGTATAGGTGTCTTTGGTATATTACTCTGTAACTGAATGTTGATTATACTAATTTGTCTTATTTTATCCATTTTAAATAATGTAGATATAATTGTTTGAGAGATGAGAAATTAACTTTTGTTTCAAAATTACAATAAAAGTAGTATTTCTGAAGAAGTTGAATATATATGGGGAAAACTGATCAGTAATATCGTGGTTAAAGGTGTATAAAAATGCTTATCTTTTTTTAAAAAGCAGACTAAAGTCCAAAATGTTTACCATTCAACTTTATGTTTATGAGAAATGAAGAATAAGATAAAAATATTTTTAAAGAATAAAACACTTTATCAAATAAATAACATTCCAGACTATACAGTCCTTTGGCTGCTTATTGAGAATGCTAACAGCTGTGTAGGCTCACATTTCTCTTCCTGTGAGGAAGATTTGTTACAATAATGATTTTTAAAGTATTTTATTAACCTTCAACTTCTACTTCCAATTTAGTAGTTTACTTCTGTTTTGAAAACTGCTCTCTTTGAGAATTATCTTATCAAGAAAATGATTTGTGAAAAAGGGACTCTGATCTTAGGCATCATTGCCTTAGCCTGTCATGACTTGACTCACAATTTAAAGAGGTCATTTTCTCTGGGGGTTAAAAATTGATCCACAAGGAAATATATGTATAGATCCTTTGAAACTCAGAGTTATGTACATAAACTTTCAAAAGACATTTCATCCAGCTCTGTATCTCATGATCATTGCTTTTCATATCACATTACCAATGTTCAGTCTTAAGACTCAAGCAAGGAATCACACAACTTGAAGTGTTGTTCCCTTTGGAGAAAGTTTGAAGGAAATCATTGTTTTCAACTATCTTTAGGAACTTGAAGTAGATACTGGTAAAATGTTGTTTGGGGCTTGTTATTATAGTGGTGAAATGTTGAGCTAAACTTACTAAGTTATATTTATTATCTCTAAATATAGTTGGAAAGGCAATACAGACTGATAGAAACATTTAATTTAGGGCAAAAATGATAGCTGGAGCATTACGTAATGGGCGACTCTAGACATATCTCTTCATAAAATGGCAATAACTTCATCTATAATTTGGTATAGTTATGCCTTGTTTATAGTGTTTGGTAAATATTAAATGCTGACTATAGAACAAAATTTATAGATTTTAATGTACTACATAAATGTTTTTATTATTAGAATATATTTCAACACTTCATTGTATTTCTCACTAGATCTTTTCACTCATAGCTACACTTGAATTTAAATTTCAATGGCCCCTTCAATATTCTCCATAGTAGAAAATTTTACCTTGGGCTAGTTAGAAATAAAGCAAAAACAAAGCTAACGGCTTATTGCCCATATAAGTTTGTGTTATATTTCTTATCTGTCTTTTCTCTAATTTCTTGACATATAAAAATGTGTGAGAAGGGAGAGGTCATGTGACTGCTTATTGGGAATAGCTCATTCATCATTGACCTGCTTATTGCTGTAACACCAAATCTTACATGTATAGTAGTACAGGTTCTGGGTTCGTGGCCATGCAGAGAATGAGAGTTCTTCATGGGGCTTCAGTATGAAGCAGTTTGTAGAGATGCTCTGCCTTGGATTGCCTTGCCTGAGGATGTCATCAATTCAATTGAGAATAGGTTTGATAGGGTAAATAGGAACTAGAACCCAATGTCAGACTTCTAGTTCAGATTACTAGGGTCATATATTTCCTTTCTGCCCAAATACCCATCATCATACCGTTTTAGTCCTGGTAATAGAATTACTTCTTACTAGGATTCTTTGTTTAGGAGTTTAATAGTAGTTACCCAGTTGAACTGTGATTCTAACATGGGACTTCATGGGAAAGGTCAAACTGTGTTTTTTCTGCATCTCACCTGCAGCCTTGAAACCATAGCCTTGAAACAAATCCATTACTTGAACTTAAAGTTTCCCACTCCCATTTAAAATAGCAGGACTCTGTTTTTTCAAGTTGTATATTCCCTACATCTGTTATATCATAACTGGAAATGTTTCTTATTATTCAGCATTTTAAAAGTCTCCCTATTATGTCAAAATATAACAAAACAAGACGTATCATTTGAGTTAATCAATATTTATAATTTCTTATACATACATATATTTAATATTTGTTTTTCATTAGGGTAGGATAAGCCCCACAAAGAACTTTTTAAGATTATGTTCATATATTCTTACTGTAAATACAATCTCCCAAGAAAAACTAAAGTTCTCTCAGTATTTTAGTTACATTAGTTTTATTTTATGGTTTAATTTTAGGAGATCTTACATCTTTACAAGATTTAGTCTTCCTCTCTAGATAAAAAGCCATATCTGTCTTTTAAAAATCAATTTTTATACCCTTTAGCAAATTTTTACAGTTTTTCCCCCATAAGCTCTATAAAAGTCTTATTATAATTATAACTAAGAATTTCATTTTTTGAGCTTTTTTTAAAGGGCATTTTCTCATTTACATCTGTTT
>NW_011888790.1:8737219-8749729 GCF_000151845.1 Pteropus vampyrus | reverse complement strand
CTGTGATAATAAAAGTTGCCAGCAACCCAAATGTTCATCAGCTGGGTAATGAATAACAAAAAGATATATATGCACATAATAGAATATTATTCAGCAACAAAAAGGAACAAAATAATGATTCATGTCACAATATGGAAGACTCAAAAACAGCATGGCAAGTGAAAGTAGTCATATGCAAAAGACTGCAGATCCCATGATTCCAATGATATGAAATGTCCAAAAAAAAAAAAATGCACATTTATAGAAACAGAAAACAGACCAGTATTTACGTGGGGCTGGAAGTGGGAGAGGGAATTGACTCTGAACAACCTCGAAGGAATTTGGGGAGGGACGAAAATGTTTAAAAAATGGATTGTCTGGTATTTGCAGACTCTTTAAAGTTACTAAATATCATTAAATTGTGTGTTCTCTTACAATGTGCTAAATTTGTGATGTGTAACTTATACCTTAAGTTGTAAATAAAAGAAAGGAAAACAAGAAGAGGAAAAGAAAACAATGTTACAGTAAATTATTGGGTGCATATTTCATTCTACACATTTTAATATGTATATCAAATATAATTTACTAGAAGTAGAATCATAAGGTAAAAATTATATGCATTTTTCATTTTTATAGATAGTACCAAATTACTTTCTACAGGAATTGTAGCAATTATAATCCCACCAGTAAAATCTAAGAATGCCTACTTCTCTAAGATTTGACCATGTTTTATATATCAGACTTGGATATTAACATTCTAGTAGTCTGTACACACTTTAAATTTTTGTTTACCTTACTCTTAAGTAAAGATAAGACTCTTTTCATATATTAAAAAAAATCTGTAATTTCTTGTATTATGCATATTCTATCAGTATCTTTTATTTTTGTATTATGTTCTTTTGTCTTTTGATTTCTAAAATTTAGGAGAAGAGGGATCCCCCTTTGAAAAGCTGATTTAACGAGTTAACCATAGACTTATTGTATTTAATGGGACATTTTAAATTTGTCACCTTCTGATTATTGACTGAGGCTGAAATTAGGTTTGCTTCTAAACACTACCATTCCTGTAAGGAATCCTGGCTATGGGAGAAAAAAATGATGCTATTTGGCCAAGCCTTATTCTATTACTGCTACCCCTTCCCATCTATGCCAGTACAGCTTTTTGCAAATGAATTTTTCCTGCGTCCTGCCAGGCACCATTTTAAATTAAACCTGCTGCTCACTACTGTGACTATGCTTGAGAGAATGCTTTATGTTGATTCCTGATAATCCTTCCTAATTTGATCAATAGCACATCATTTTTTTTTTGGCCAATATCCCTGCATTATGTATTTTTTGAGATTTTTTTTTTTTCTCTCTCATTCTCTCCTCTCCTCTCCTTGGGTTGCTGCTCGCGCCTTGGTAGAACCACCTATTTATTTCCCTTAGGAAACTATATCACTTTACTAGAAAAGGCTTGACTTCCCAGTAGGAGTCAAAAATGACAAACCCTCCAAGAAATAAACTCTCTGGGTACCAGTATATTTCATCACATTAAAACATTTTTGACTGCAACTGCAGAGCTGGAACCAAAGGGACATTACAATACAGCAAAGACTGTCAGCTGTCGATGGATCAAGAGCTCTCTGTAGAAACTGGAAAAAAACACTTTTTGTACTTTTAATCTGTTACTCTCTACAAAGTGTTTATTGTAAGAGGAACTATAAGATGCTTTAACAGAGGGAAGAAAAATATGAATGGGGTAAACATGATGAATTATAAGGAAGAAACATCTGAACTGATAAAAGATAATTGAAATAAAACATAGAGACAGTGTCTAAGAATTACCTACAAAAACTTTCCATGTTTTAATTTTATAATCAATACTTAACATCAACCACAACTCTGTTATATGGAGACTGAGCCTACTACTAATTATAAGGGCATGCTTGAATTCAAATTTATGAAAATGATTAATGAGAGATGCTTATGCTTTGAATCTCACTTATCTTGCTCTGACGATTATGTCACCCTGACATGACCATAGTTTCAAGTGGGGCTGGAAAGGAAGCTGTGCTATGAAATCAGGTCACATTCTTCCCTGGCCTCCTACTGCGAATACAGTTAATGATTAGGAAATAACATTAAATTGAAGAAAGTTTTTCTTTAATTTTCCCTTACTCAGAGAACCCTTCTCTAAAAAATCACTATTAGTAGGTTTCCTATCACATTTTCTGTAATAACACCATAGACACCTCCTTTGGAGCACTGATTATACTCTTCAACTCATTAATTTAATGCAATGATTTGCTGTTGCCATCATAAACCAGATTTTAAGGTCCCGAGGTCACTGAGATTTCCTTCACTTTTGTATCTGAAGTTGTTCATCTTTCTTGCTGTCGGCATGTAATGAACATTTATTGCATGAAGGAAAGGACACAATTCACTTCTCCACTCTTGTAAATCAAGAAATAAGCACCCAAGTTATAATGGACAAATGTGAGGGTAAATATTATGCTGTGGATATTTTTTTTGTTTCCATGACCTCTGGCACACATTGTCTTTCTGGATAATACCCTGATTTTCCTCATGTGAATATCTTCTCCCCCTCTGTGCATGACCTGAGAGGGGCTCTCAGTGCAGATGCACTACTCTCACATGCAAAAAAAAAGGTAGACACAAGAATGGAGAAAAACAAAATAAGTGCACATAAAAGAGTCAGTCAGCTCCAGCTATCTGGAACATTGAGACACTTCCTTTTTGAATCTAGTTCTTGTGTTAATTCTTCGATTATGTGACACAGGCTCTTACCTTTCCATAAATTTCTTTTTAGCTAAGGTATACACAGTTGATTTCTATTGCTTACAACAAAAGTATCTCAATTTATATACTTAGAGATGTAGTCTTAATATAACATAAAAAAAGTTATTCCATTTATCAACAGCTTGACTAAAAAGCTAGAGAAGAATTAAAAAGGGAAACAAAAATTAGAAGAAAGAATATAAATAATTTTCAATGTGAGTCAATTATTCAGTGTTAGTTAAATTTTTTTCTTGAAGCGCAGTCCTAAATATCAAATTATAATCACATTTAACTGTAAATATTAAGATATAGTTTCTTCTAAGGCTCAATTTCAATTAAATTGAAAACAATATTATTATCTCCTTTGTAGGTTTGTTGTGGGATTACAAGGGATCACATATACCACCATATTGCCTCTTCCATCCTTTACCCTTACTCGCTCCTTTCTTCAAGAAGAGAATTGTTGCTATTTGATTGATCGGAGTCTGTTGCATTAATTAGGCCTTATTTCTACAGTGAGACAGATCATTGCATTGCAACATGTGCATCTGGGGCTCTCCCTGTCTACTTCCTCTTCTTATATTTATTGCCAGAAGGCTAAGTGGCCAGGATGATGAGTCTGCCGACTTTATCACATTAGATAAAGGGGTAAAAATAGGGGAAGACTAGCTGACCTTCAGTTTGGTAATAACTTTCTAGATATAACACCAAATGCATGATCCACGAAAGAAAAGAAATCGATAAATTAGTGCATTAGTTTGCTACGGCTGTTGTAATGAGGTATCACACACACAGTAGAAACAACAGCAATTTATTTTCTCACAGTTCCGGAGGCTAGATGTCTAAGATCTAAGTGTTGATAGGATTGGTTCTTTCTGAGGGCTGTGAGGGAAATATCTATTTCAGATTTCTTTCCTTGGGTTGTAGATGGCCGTATTCTACCAGTATCGTCATATCTTCTTCCTTCTGCACATGTCTGTATACAAATTTTCTCTTCTTATAAGGACATATATTGAATTAGGCCCCATTCTAATGGGTTTATTTTTACTTACTGCTGTAAAGACCCTGTCTCCAAATATGATCACGTTCTGAGGTACTGAGGATTAAGACTGATACTTATGAATTTGAAAGGGGGGATATGCACATCATAACAATTGGAATTTGTTAAAATGAAAAACTTCTGCACTGCAAAAACCAATCTAGAAAGGGTACTTACAGTATAATTCCAACTATATGACATTCTGGAAAAGGCAAAACTATGGAGACAGTAAAATGATCAGTGGCCATCTGGGATTCTAGGGGAGGGAGAGAGGAGTGACTAGGAGGAGCACAGGGGATTTCTAGTACAATTAAACTATTCTGTAAGATACTGTAAAGTTGGATTCCTGTCATTATACTTTGTTAAAACCCGTACAATGCAAATACAAAGATTGAACCTTAGTGTAAACTATGGGCTTTAATTAATAATAATGTATTTATTGGCCTATTGATTGTAACAAATGTACCACATTGATGTAGCATATTAATAATAGAGGAAACTGGAGGGAGGGAATGAAGTGGTATATGGAAATTTTGTGTGCTTTCTGCTTATTTTTTTCTTAAAATGGGTCAAGAAAAATCTGAATTAAAAAAGTGGGAATAAACAAAACATCTATTTAATAAATAATAATATCATATAATGGAATACTGTACATCTATTAAAAACAGTAAAGGAGATCTGAATTACTGAAATGGTAAAGGTGTATGAACAAAAAGATAAGGTGTTCTTATCGTATTTATGTAAATATAATTTATATGAAATGTATGTATACATAACTTTTTTTGGAAGGATGTGAAAGAACTGTTTATAGTCTTAAACTTTAGAAGAATAACTGTGGTTTGGAATGAAATATTTTACCTTTTTATTGTTTGGATATTCTGCCTATGCAAAATTAAAATTTTAAAGTTGAATATAAAGTATATACCTAAGTTATATACTTTTGCAAAGTTTAGTACGGAATACAAGTGATCCATACTAGATTTTAGTAAATCTCAGTGCATATTGAAACCCTTTCCTTTGCTACCAACTTAAATGGATAATTTTATAGTTAGTTCCTGTTACTTATTTGACAGTTCCAATGCTCTGAAATACAAAATCTGTGGGCATGGGACAGATCTGAGTTGGGGTGGGAAGATGGATCAAGGAAGAAGATGTTAGCTGAATTGGATGTGAAAATGTTTTGATTTACTCTAGATTCTATCTTTTGATACAGAAAGTGCTGAAATAGACTATTTCTTTACATAGAAATGATCAAGATGGAAAAAAAAGGAGAGTGGGCAACAAGAAAAAAACACTGTGGGATCTACCATAATTATATCTTATCAAGAAATGAGGAAAGGAGAGCCAATAGATTGTACAAAGTATCTTTGAAAGCAGTAGCTGCAGAAACCGTCATTTCCCTGTTTATATCCCTATTGGATTTTAAGTGTCAAGTAAGTTCAATTAAGAAACAGAAACAGTATAAATTCTAAATTTCTGTGTCAGGAGTTCAACAAATGGCTGAATACTATCTATCATGTGGCATGGTGTTCTCTAAAAGCCAGATCAAAACAGAACAGATTTTTTTTTTCTCTTTTGTTCTATTTTCTTATGGAGAACTTTTATGATCTCATGTTACATTTCATGATTTAAAGCTACAATGATGCATCATTGTATCCTCAGCTAATGATTATGATCTAGAAAGAAGAGGGTAGTTTTATTCAAAGTATAGGAAAGATAACAACAACAAAGAATATAAATTTTGGATGTTCCCTATTTGCATGGATATGTTAATAGACGTTTTTAAATCTATATTTTTCTGTAAGACATATCTGTTATTTTCTTACTAATACAAATAGAAGTTATTTATGAGGCTTACTTTATAGCCACATTTCCAAGGTTGAAGATAGAGCAAAATGGAGAATTTCTCTATATATGTTTTCAAGCAGCTGGTGATCTACCATCAAGGACCATTGCTGCAGCAGGGCTGCTTGTGCCTAGCTAACTGTCAGTGTTTCTATTTTGTGTTACTTCCCTGGGGTTGGATGGAGGAAAAATCCTGACCATTTTTTCAGGCAGCGATATCAGCGCGAGGAGTCCCAGCTTAACATCAAAGTCAACTTGAGAGTAATGTATGCAAGTAATAACACTTTAATTTATGGCTCTGATGAACCCTGAAATAATAAACAAGGAAATGATACTGCCGAAGACAAAAGCAAATCAAGAAACTAGTTTTTAGTAGTTGTCCCAAGCACGGGTCTTTGGCTCCGCTTCTGAGGTTTTATGTATATATATCAAAATATAATTAAACAAGGCCTGTTATAGGCTTCTCTATACACATTTAACTCCTAAAATTGTTCAGTTAATATTGCAACCTGTATATTACATCTTGTAGTTACATCTTGTAGACAGAAGATAATTGTTCAAGCTCTCTGCTTTACTGATTCTTTTCAGACAGACCTGTAGGACTCCCTAACCTTCAGTACTGAATGATCAGAACTTGGTACATATAAGGAGGAACTTAAGTCCTAGCATCTCAAGTTATAAATTGAGATAAGAGTGTTTATGTGACTTACGTAAAATCAGTGATGTTTGCTGTCAGTCTGCACTATACTCAAAAGGATTGCATGACCTGTTGCAGCTTTGGTGGGTAACTAAATGGGTAGAATGAAAGTCCTCTATTTTTTTCCCATTGTAAATTAATTTCTTTAGTCTAGGCAGAAGTATCTGAGAGCGGAATGACACTCTTCACTCACTTAGTAGACCAGCCAGTCAAATATTGCCATCTGTTGCCATGTGGTGCATTGTGGAGCTGATACACATTTAGCCTTTAGAGAAAGGACATGTAACTGCATCAGTATGTCATGAAATCCATTTAAATCTGGCAAATGCACTGCAATTCTTTGTTAGCAATTATAAATTCACAGTAGTATGTGATAGGAACAGAGACAGAAATGGAATGTCAGGAAAAATAAGGATCGCTTGCTGGCAACTGTTTATTCAGTTGCCAGAAATTAAACATTTTGAGTTTCATTGTGGTATTAGTGCTACTGCTTAGGAATTAGCCATTAATTTTGATGTCCCCTACCATCTCCACCTTTGTTCTCATGAATCAAACAGATTTAGTTTCCAATGCACAGAGTGATGCCATAATGAGAAAGGGTATTTCTCTAAAGGAAGGTATATTTAAACAGGACGTATTTCTTTATAGGATTATAACATTTTAAACTGCACCAACAGAACATAGTCAGGAAAGTAAAAATAAAGAATTTTTTTTTTTAACCCAAAGTATAACTGTCCAATATACAGCATGGTGTGTAAATGTTTTTGTTTGAAATTATGGAATTCTCATACAGACTTTGGCAAAGCACATATATTCAGAACTTCCAAGTTATTGAAAAGTAAAACTGGTGGGGCTAACAGTGAAAATATTGTTTTCCACTGTATTTAATTCATAAATAGCATCCTGTTTTTTAAAGTCAAACATAGGGATGCAGTCAAACCACATGTCTCAGAAACATGAATCATTTTGCCTCTCCTTACACAGACAGATCCCATGATTGCTAGATAAGTGGGCAATGGCAAGTGAGTTTAATAGGTGAAGTAGCATAATGCATTATGTAAATCTCCTGAACACATTTAAGTCCCAATTATTTTATATGTGAATGTAATTCATAGTGCAAAACTTAGGGAATACTAGAGGAAAGTTCTTCAACATCTTTTTTTCCTCTTTTCTTTCTTAATCCTAACTCTCAATCAGCTCATTGGCTTTCCTAAGCACCCTGAAGCGGGGTCCAACCGTTTCTCCAAAAACTCCCTCAGAAATAAATCATTATCTAAAATCGCTTCTACTTCTGTGCCAGTGCAAATCCACAGCCCTTTTTCTCTTTTGAAATTTTCTACTTCAAAATGCCTCCTTCTTTCCAATTCTCTCTCAACATATTTTTCCATATTTCTTCTGTAAGAATCTGAAGATGATGACAATAATTGCTAAATGAATAATATATGTAGTAAAATGTGATTAGCTGAAATGCCAGTCTTATTTTTATTGCAAATCAGCAACTTAAATTGTATTGAAATAGACCATTTTCTTATTTCTGGATTTGGAGAAAGTGCATATTTATTTGGAACTCTAATGAGAAAATGAGAGTTAGATATCTTATTATCTAATTTTGAGAATACATTAAAACTAAATTAGGTATTTTCTCAGTATAGTGATATCATATTTCAAATTATACACCTGCAGGACTTGCAATGATCATTGAACTTACATGTAAACATTCTTCTGTAGAATTTTTAGTAATCTTAATGGCAATTCATGATGATGAATTGAAGCTCATGGTGAACTGAAAAGCAGGATGAGCTCATTAATCAATTCAATACAGTATCTGTCATAGGTAACTTTGGAATTATCTATTTCCTTCTCATATCTGGAAAAGCCTAGTTGCCAAATGACTATTGATAAAATGTCACAGTGAAAAAAATATCTGAAATTGAAGTATACCTGCTTTGACATAAAGTATTTGAATTATAAAAGATCAGCAATGTTTAGTATTATATTAACTCTCTTAGATACCAACAAGTCAGTGTTTTATACGAAATTAGAAAGAAGACTTGAAATAAATAAGATGCTAATTATATTATTTAACTGAATGAAGAAATTACAGTATAGGCACTGAATTAATATGTTGATGACTCCCAAATCTAAACTTAGATCTGATTCCCAGATCTGTATCTTAAGTCCTGGAGTTCTCATTAGAACTCCAGCTTCACAGTCTGTGTGTAACATCTCTGCATGATGTGTGCTAAGTATTTCAAATTTAGTGTTACCAAAAAGAAATTCTTACCATTAGTCCTCAAACCCACTTATGCCTCAGCCCCGCCCCGCCCCCCGCCCCCGCATTTTGGTAAGGATACCATAGTCCACCCAATAGCTTAAACCAAAAATCATAAATCTAACCTTGATTACACTCTTTTACTCCCTTCTCAAATCAAACCCATGAGCAAGTCATGTAGACCCACCTTCAGTATATGTCCATGCACTTCATACCATTCCCACTCTTTTTACCCTAATCTAAATCATTATGATTTCTTGGCAAGATATCATGGTAATAGTTTACTAATTTTCCTGCTTTATTTCTTGCTCTCTCTTTGCATTGTCCACAGTATAATGGCTTAAGAGTTAGATCATGTCAATTTCTACTTAAAAATTCTTATATTTTTTTCACTTATAATTTTCAAAATCTTTATAGATTTAAAGTACACACATGTAGTGACTCCTACTAAATGTTCAGCCACAACTTGTGTGCTAAGTATTTCAAATTTAGTGTTACCAAAACTTGAATCACTCTCTCCTTTACTTATTTTTTCCCCCAAATTACTGAAATTCTTTTGGTTTCTTGATAATGGCAAGCTAGCTTCCATCTCTGGGTCTTTGCAAAAATTATTCTCTGCATAAAAAACATTTTTGCTTGATTTTCTCAAGTCTGGCTCCTTCTTGCCATTCAGACCTCTTTTTAAGTATCAGATTCCTTCCTTAACATCTCAAAATATGTCAATCTCCCAGATGATCACCATCTCATTGCTCTATTTTCATTCTTTACATAGCACTTACCAGTATCTATTATTTCTTTGGTATTTATGTATTTTATTTCTATCGACTGTCTCTCTCTACTAGAGTACAAGCTCCATCAGAATATGAAACTTACCTACTTTGTTTATACTTCTATTCTCAAGATGTATAATTATGGTTGGTACATTTAGGCATTTTTAAAATATTTTTTTCAAATAAATTGATTAACGAATTTTCAATTGCATAATTACTAACATGGCAAGTGTGAGCCAGGCAGGAAACCATTTGGGAAAATAGTAAAAATATTGACTCTATATGCCAACATAATGTTTTAGAAATTAAATTCATTATGTGTCCCATGTTTGGAACAAGTTGGAATGTTTGTCAGTTTACCTTTTCCTTTTGAATTGTAAAAATTTTAACATAACAACAGTTAATACATCTATATATGATAAGGTAAAGCTTATTATTTCCTATGCAATATTGGAAGTGCTTTACATATGTTAACTCATATAATTTTATGAAACCCTAATAATAGAAATATTATTGTATAGATGAAGAAATAGGCACAGAAAGATTAAACAGCTAGCCCAAATTACATGACAAATATAATTAAGAATCAAACCTGGCAGCCTGGATTATCTGTGTTCATAACCACTAAATTATATTGCCTGTTACCTTCAAAATGCAACTTAACTCATTCAGCCAATATTTCACAATTATTTATTGATAGATTACTGTGTTAATAATGGCAAAGTATTAAATATTTTAAATGGTAAGACAAATATTAAAACAATATTCTTTAGGAAACTTTTATTCTTATGGGTTAGCAGAAAAGTTAACAATTAGTGAAGTGCAAGTTATCATGAGTGTGGAAAATGTTTGTTAAATCAACGTGGCAGGGGCTAAGTGAACTTATAAAAACACCTTGTAGGGGCATCTGACATATTTAGAAAGGGAATTTGTCAGCCAAGGGACCATGGCTGACCTTATGTTTAAGCTAAATACAAAAGCATCAGTGGGAATTACTTAGAATGGGCAGAGGGAGAGAGGGAGAGAGGGACATAGCAAATAGTAAAGTCTTAAGTCAAAGTTTAACCTGGGAAATGTTTTATGTTACATGGTCACGCTGAGATATTAGACATTCTCAATGTGACTCTCCTTCTTTCTGGCAGCCGGTAACATGTTTTCTAATGTGAAGTGGTCTTTTAATTCTTACATTCAGTGGCTTTCCTGACCGACTGATTACAAAATCAATTATAGGTCATTGCAACAGAGCTATTTTTTTTCTTATCCTATACAAAGAAGAAATGAAGGAGGTGAAAATGACCTAAATAAGGACTTTAAAACTTGTGAAAATAGACTTTAAAACACTTAAACAATAGAATTAATTTTAAAATGCTACAAAATAGGAACATTCTATTTTTAAAGAAATTGTTTATATAAAACATTTTTATGTTTAATGGTGACCATTAATATGATAGTTAATATCTTTAAGGTAATTTAAATTAGAATGAGTTTTAGGAACTCCCCACAACCAAGCAGCCTTAGACTATTTTTTTTTAACATATAACAACTGACATTGAAAGAATAAATATTGAAATAATCACCATTGACTTGAATTTCTATTTTTTTATATTAGTAATATCTATGGATTATTACTTTATGACATTATTCCTAGAGAAAGTAATTCTACCCATCTCAAATTGTGTATGTGTGTTACTTTTATCCAACACTCTATTATCACAGAGGAACTCTCGGTAGTTACATTAATCAAATAAGAAAAAAATAAAGATAATATTGAAATAAGTTCTATATCGGATTTCAAGAAATCATTAGAATATTAAAGACTAGTGTAACAAAAACCTTTAGAAGGGCTAATTTCTTTCTTTTGTATTAGCTTATTTTTTTTATACGTTAATATGTGACTGAAGGAGAAAACATGGTTCATCTCTCTACTACTTATTGGTTCATTTCTTTTTAAGATATAAAGATCTGTCTCATGATTAATTGTAACTACGGTTGTTGCTAAAGAACATTCCATCAGAAACTCGAGAGAAAATTTAAAGACATTCATCAAAGTTTCCATTTGGAGTCTAGAGAAACAATAAAGTAGATATTGACTTCTCTTGAGGAATGGATCATGATTTATTGATCCAAAGAAAGAGTCAATATTTACCTTCAGTGAAAATAATTCTTAATGGTCAATGAAATGTAAAATTTAATACATTATTTCTAATCAGAAATATCTTGAAATCTATTAAATGATGACATAGTTTAAATAGCATTTATATGTTTCAGCTTATAAAACTATATGTGCATTTTAAAAACTGTAATATTTAGAAGACTAAAAGAAAAAAAATACCAAAAAAATTCCCATCAAAAGAAAACAGTTGTTAATATTTTAGTGTATTTTGTGCCAGTTATTTTTCTATAAAAATATTTGGATGTGTTTATAAATGTACATTTTTATTTTGAATATAATAAAAATAAAATATGTAGTCTTTGTTATTCTTCACAAATATGCATTTCTGCTTCCTGTAAAAGGATTATATGTCCCCACCTACTGACCTGTGACTTGCTAAACCTTATGTGCACTGAGTGCACATCTCCGGTTCACTGACGTGTTTGTGCATGAAAATTGCTTTGACCAGTGGCATGGGGCATATACACAACACCACATCCAAACCTTAAGAGCCGTTACACATTTTCCACCAGCTCTTTGCTGTTTTGTCTCTGTCATGGAACTTGTTATGTGTCATATAGGGGCTTCTCTTTCAATATGGATCCAGAATTAGAAGATGTAGAGGAGGATAGCATCATCTCACAGATGCTGACATGTAATGTGTACGAGAAATAAATATTTAGTGTTGTAAACCACTGAGATTTTGGCCTGTTGTTACTGTGCAAATGTGACTAATACACTCAAGTGTATTAATAAATATTGTTTTTAGACAATATTTAATTACTTAAGTTTTCTAATCATAAAGGATACATTGATAAATTCTACTACTTCAAAATTAAGAATTTTTGTTATTTAAAATACACCACACAAAAAATGAAAATAAAAGTAACATTCTCAGAGAAAGTATTTGTCACATATGTAACTGAAAAAGAATAAGTAAATTAAAAACACTTTTAGATATTACACATAAATAAT
>NW_011888790.1:8732996-8735214 GCF_000151845.1 Pteropus vampyrus | reverse complement strand
TTTTTTTTCACTCTTAACCTTTGAACAAAGAGCTTCATGTAGGGCCCAATGTTGAAATTCAAAGATTGAACTCAACTCTCTCATGAATATTAAGGATGTTGGCAATTTCTAACTGCATATCTTTATGTATTAAGAATATAAATTAAAATATTAAAATATAGAATATTTGGTAAAATTTCAAGAACACTTTTATTCAAACTATGCTCCTTGGAAGCCCAGCTGAGTCAAGAAAGAAGCAAGAGTCAGGGAAGCAAAAGGATGAGAGTTCCACGTTCTGCCTTTCTGTCAGAGCAACACGACTTTATCTTTGTCATCTTTTGTGCCTCCAAATGAGAGAGAGAAAGAGGAAAAGCAAAATAGAAATTATGTATACAGTATGCAGCAGATTAGGAGAAAATAATCTATTTTATACCTGTGCGATAAAAAGAGAAAAAAATGAAAACTACAGCAATAATATAGACTGTCACTAAGCTGTAAGCATTGACCAATTACAGGTAGAATTTGAAAGTACAATGCAATTTGTAATAAACTTTTGCTACAAAAAATAAAGATACTGATTGGAGAAAAAGATATGAACAGAGCAATCCTAGGGACATTTTCCTCAGCCACATCTGAGTGTTACCTTAAACCCAACATGAAGGGTTTGGAAGTTAATTTAAGAACTACACTGGAGATTATTTCTGATATGTTTGTGTATAATTATGCTAAGTGAACTTTTCATTCAAATTATACCTTTATTTCATGGTATGGGTCAATGATTCTCAATTAATCCTTTCATTATAAAGTACTTAGCTGAAGAAAATCTTTGGCAATTTGTGCGTAGGTATCTGAATGTGCTAATCACCAATCAATAATTGATTTCTAGAATTCATTTCCCAAAGTAGACTTGACAGCTAAGCCACACTTTGTATGGATTGCTAAAGGTACCAGGCAAATTTCTGTTGGTTGTGTCATATATCTATATGTACAATTTTATATAGTAGAATTGTTATATGATTTGTAATATCTCGGACAAACTTTAGAAATATTAATTATATGAAGAGATTCACAGCATCAGAGCATATACATTTATTCTCTAATAGATTATTATATAAGGTAATTGAGAATAATAATCTTATCACTGATTTCCATTAAAGATAGAGAGGCTTCCAGATATGCCAACAGTTTTCAGTCCCATTTATCATTCCAAAGACAGAACTATTACTATATATAATCTATTAATAAAGGTGCTGGAAGATGGTTGTTCTTGTAAAGAATACTGCAGTCTAAAGATAAGTGGCATTAATGTTAGTCAGAAAACCTAAAGCTTCAATATACTCTTGGGAACAATTAGGATTCTGTCATATAAGTGCTAGACTGTATCTACTTAAACTGGTTTTTTATATCATGGAAAGTAAAAAGGTAATTATAAAAATGAATGTAAATGAAACATGCATTTTAGAAAATAGTTGAACCAATTATTCTCAAAAGATATATAAGGGCTGGAAAATCTTTCACCCAATTTACTCATTCACTCAAACTTTATTTCCAAAAGTAAGCAGAGATCATCTCATAAATATTTATTTATTAGATTTATAAAGTGTGGCCATCTCAAGCTGTAGAAAACTGAGACAAAAATAAATTAACTAATGGAAGATCATTCTTAAGAGATATTTATGCTGCAGAAGTAGACTAAAAACATATCTCTGATGCTATCTTATGAAATGCTATTATAAAAGCACGAAAAATTTTTTCAGACAAAGTGTACTCATTCTAAACTGTGACAGTGCAGGACTGGGAACAATAAATGGGATCACCAAATTCTGTAACAAAGCAATACTATGCAGGTCCCTATTCCTATTAAAATAAGTAAAATGCACACCTAATCACCTAAGGGCCACAGGAATATGATTATTTTATGTTTGACATTTGGATTCCTCACTTATAGCCTCTATTTGATGCCTTATAATAAAACACTGTGCTTCTTGTAGGGATAATAGGAAACAAGAGAAGGTATTACCTTTCCTTTCTCTCTGACTTCTCTGCCTTCTCTTTTTAAATTTCATTACTTTTGCCATGAACATCATTGTCATTGTAAGCTAAAAAGCAAAATGTAAAAAAAAAATAGATGGTTGAATGTTAAAATGATGATGAAAGGAAAAGTGAAAATGATAAAGTAATGCTACTGTGCATTCTATTTTCAATAAATTGAGTCTTTAAGGTAGAAATTATATCCATT
>NW_011888790.1:8727979-8731936 GCF_000151845.1 Pteropus vampyrus | reverse complement strand
TCACTGCTGGGCTGGTTGTTGTTTATTGCCTATACAGTATACATTAAGTGTATATATAATATATAAATATATCATGAGTTTTATGTTACTAATTCCCAATATTCCAATTCAAATTTACTCCTAAAAGATATTTACTTAACCTTGTTAATCCTACATCTGTTCCTTCATATTTCCATGCAGAAAATCCTAGTTTTCAATGTAGTCATTTGCATTATTGCACAGGATACACAATACTCTCAAAATGCCATTGACAACTCTATTGCTAACAAAAGATTACTATAAGCAGATAAAGTTTTTTTTTAGGTTTTTTTGTCCTTAAAATATATCCTGCCAGTAATACACAGAAAAATACTTTGTTTTAAATGTTCCTTACAGAGTTAAATCTACAAGCAAAGTATATTCAGAGTAGTCTGATAGTGATCTTCATTCCTCTTCCATTTTCTTCTTTCTCCTAAAGATGCTTATTTTGCTTTTATGCTATTGTATGTTTTTGGTAAATAATAGCGTGGTATAGTACACAAGCTTTTCTCCATGTTGCTCTTTCTCTTAACAATACATCTTGGGGATCATAACAATATCTTGACAATATGTAGACATATGTGTCATTTATTTTTTAGCTGTCTAGTACTCAGTCGTATGAATATTTGGATATAACCTAGTTTATTTAACTACAATGATGGACATTTGTAATTTTGTCTGTTGTCAAAATGCTATTATTACTAGACTTACAAATTGTAAATACATTTTTCTGAGATTTCTTTGTTGTTGTTTTGATTATTTTGTTGTTGGTGGTACTTTTGCCAGTGTGCCTTTGGGAAGTATTTGTAGAAGCAAGGTTACTGGATCAAAGGGTAAATACCTATGTAATTTTGCTAGATATTACCAAATTTCCATCCAAATTTTGTATTCCAACCTGTTATGTATGAATGCCTCTTTCCTCTGCTAAGTTAATAGAGTACGTTGTCATTTTTTTTTTAATATTTGCCAAACTAATAGTTGAGAAATGGTATCTCAGTATAGTTTAGATTCACATTTTTTTTTTATTGTGAATGAGATTGAATGAGAGTGAGACTGAGTAGTTCATCTATAGTTAAGGACCAATTGCATTTCATTTGTAGTGAAATGTATATTCATACATCTAGCCCAATCAGCACATTAGAACATTTGAACATTGCTAGTATAGATACATTTTAGGACACAATTTTCTTTCATGTGATTGGAGTTTTTATCCATGTATAATCCTTCTGGTAGCTCTCCATTTTGATACTCTTTTTCCAAGGGCCATGTCTTAACCTAACTGGAAAGTTAAGAAGGAGAAATTGGTTTTAAATAGGTGGCTTCTGCTTTATCTCTTCTTCTGAACCTACTGCAGAATGTGCGTACTCTTCAGGAGTTTTATCTTTGTGTAAATTTAGTGTTAAAGACCTTTCATATCCTGCAACTGGGCATAGATATTTGTCAGTTCTCATATTAAGCATATAGGAGCCCAGTCGTTTCCTACAAATATAAAGAGGCGATCTCTATTCCTTGGAAACACATGCTAAAGTATTTAGGAGTGAAGGACCATAAAGTTTGCAACATTTTCAAATGATTCCATTAAAAAAAAGTTTACTACTAATGCTTACTATTATAGTTTTATTTACTTTTTTTCAGGGATTAAAAGGTAAAGAAGGTAAAATAACATCGAGTGAATCTAGGTGAAGAATGATATATGGAAGTTTGTTGCATTATTGTTGCAATTGTTCTGAAAGCATAGTTTTCAAATTAAAAAAAATAAAACAATAAAAAATAATTTGAACATAAAATAAAAGAATAAAAATAGAAAAGAAACCTCATTGGGAAATGAGAAAAAGAGAGTTGATAAAAATAGGCTGATGGGATGTATATACAGGAGCATTGACAATAGAAGTCACTAAATAAGTCTTAGAATAATAAAATATTATATTTGTATTAGAAAGTTGAGCAAATACCATGAATGACAATTATATATTTATTTTTCTGTAATTAATAAACTTAAAACTTCTCATGATGTGGTGGCATTAACATTCAGAACCAATAGTCAGCAGTCAAAAGTGTTTATTTTTTAAAAAAATTCTTTTTATTTTCTACTGAAGATAATATTGATGTTTTTCAGTTCTCAACCTGTGAGATTTCTTTCATTTTGTTTTAGATTTCCCCAAGGTCAGACAGGAGAGACAAATACTTTTATTTCATGGTCAAGTTGTGTGGATACAACCTCATCACTGCTTTCAAAGAGAGGAGTTGATTAGAGCTCATGATTTAAAACCTAAATGATTGTCATTTCATAATATCCAAATGCAATTTTCTTATTTGGGGCACTGACAGTTGGTCTTTTTCTATTATTTAATGAAAATATTAGAAAGTAGCAAATGTGCATAATTTGTTTCCTTCTTTTATTGTATCTAGCATAAATTATCTTTTAGAATGCAATGCAAAAGGCCATATAGTATTAAGTCCTAAGATCATAGTTGCAGCTTATCAGACACAACACTGTCAGAAGTAAAGGAATGATGATTATATAACAAATGTCCACAAATATTGGCTTATAAACAGGATATTTTTAGGGATTTACTTTCTTCCATTTACTAATATGTTATCAAAACACTGCTATTTTCTTGTTATTCCACTTGCAAATACATTTAGAATTATTAAGAATGAATTAAGTTCTGCAACATTTAAGTCCATACCAGGCAAAAAAATGCAAGACTCATTCTAGCTCCAGTATCTAAGTTACTTTGTTTCCTAAGCTTTGTCTCTCTTGGTTGATTTCTTTGGAACAATCCCTTTGGAGCTCCTCCCAGATTTGCTCCCTCTTTGGAACAATCCCTTTGGAGCTCCTCCCAGATTTGCTCCCTTCTTCAGACACAAATTGGATTTCTGGGAAGCAAGCATCTCTGCCTTGCTTCTGTGGAAATGCAGCACCTCCCAATACAACTCTCTTTACCCTGCACTCAAGTCAAATCACACTCAGCCACTGTCCTGCCCTCAGACTCTCATGTATGAGTTAGTTATAGCTCCCGTGTTCCTCAGCCTTCAGGAAACCCTTGTTGATGGCTCTGAATGGTCCCTTTGAAGCCATTCTCATTTATCCCAGAGAGGAAACATACCCCTCACACTGAGGAGGTTACACATCACTCTGGTGACTCGCTCCAAAGGAATCCTTAGGAATTCTTCCACCTCCTTTTTTACAGCCTAGTACAGAGAAAATCTAAGGGCAGAAGAACCAGTTGTACCTTTCTTAACATTCATGTCTTTCATAGGTGATCCAGCACCCCAGGCTATAGGTCAACTTGGCATCTATTATACTATTCTTATCCTTTCTATTTACTGACAAAACACTGTTCAGAGTCCAGTTTGATATCTTGTTACCTTTACTTCAACTAACCAAAGTCAGTTTCTATTGTACATGCTTGAAAGAACCTTATTATAAGCAACTGCAGAGAGTATAATTTTGCTATGCAGCCAAGAGGTGTATTTGGGATGCATGCATATGACACATTGTTCTCTCAGTAATCACAGTCTAAGGGAGAAACAACCTTGAATTGTACTGGATGAAAATTCAAAGTTAAAACAACCCAACAAAACAAAACTTAAAGGAACTTTAGGACCAAAGGCTAAAGAAATGAGGTATTTAACAATAATCCAGATAGTAATGTGTTCAAGTCTGCTTTAATAAGCAAGGTTGTGTTATTTTAGACAACAAATACATGATTGTGATTTGGGTAATGTACATCAGGGAACTGGAGGTTCCAGACTAAAAGTCAGATGCTTGTTGAGTCTTAGTAATCAGTTAGACTCAAGATATGATGCTTCAACTTCAAAATGAAAAAATGGGTCAAGTGGTAACTATAATCTCATTTGATTGAAACGTTTTAAACATTCTAGTGCTTTGTGACTTATCTCAAGATGTGCCTGTGTTATAGTTTTAAGTCTAAC
>NW_011888790.1:8724732-8726849 GCF_000151845.1 Pteropus vampyrus | reverse complement strand
AAGGACAGTAAAGAATTGTAATAATATTTTTGGTACCTATTTATTCTCCCAGTCTTTCACATTGATGAAATATACTTAGGAATACAGTGTGTTAGAGTATATGAAAGGAGAGGACATTAATTCTGTCCATAAATATTTAGAATTAATGCCTCTGTTTTAGTAATATATACCATTAACTTCATTTCCAGTTATCCTTCCATCTGCTTTGTAGATTTATACCATTTCTGGTAGTGTCTTGAAGCAATGCTGAACACCTCAATGCATATATATCAGTGTTAGCTATGCCCATTTTCCCCAGTTACAATCAATGTAACAATCAGTAAAATATTGGAAACGATTAACCTTAAACGATTAAATACAATTAACCTCTGTATTTAAGATGGATACATCGCTAAACCATTACATAATATTATTAAATATTGCATTAGTTATATAGACAATATTGTAGTCTTGAAATACTGGTTTAATATACTTACTAGAACAAAAATATTGTTGCTTCTGTACTATCTTAAATATTCATGTTTCTTTACCTGGGAGCCAGTCCTCTCCATGTGTATTTGCAACCTTAGTAAAGAAACTCCAAGATTCCCATCCTGAGTTAAATTAATGCTCTGATATCAACTGATTTTATTCTTATTTTTAAGAAACGTATATGTATAAAATCTCTACTAATATTAAAAGATTAAAAAAAACTCTGAAAATATTTCAGAGGAGTTACTCATTAGTTTGCTTGGCATATCTAACTTTATTTACATTTTCTGTTTCTATATAAACTAAAGGTTCATAGTATATTCCTTAGAATGTCCTTTTCACATTATTTCCCCTAACTCATTGTGAGAGAGGATTTGTTTTCATACTGGTTTGCATTCCTTCAGGAAAATATTATAGTTTTATTTGCAGGAGGAGGGAAAATTATAAAATTAACCAAATAATTTAGTTTAGTGTAAAAAAGCTTTTTAACCAAAAATAAATTAGATGAGCTCTCGTGTGGGGAGTAAAAGGTTTTGGCTTATCTTTTGCTTCTGAACTAAGAATGTCTCCCATAACTAATTTCCTTACCAAAACTTAATGTCTCTAGTATACCAATGACTTGTCTAACATAAAGAAAAGGGAGAAAATTAAAGACACATTCCTTATATATCTACATTATGAAGGTGTATGTTCCTGAGGGTTAAAATAGAAAAAGCCGAAGAGTGCATCTTTCACACGTCTATTTTAATAAAACCTGTATTTCTGAAAATTTCCTATGAGTATATGGCTTCATTATTTCTTTCTTTGACAACATACGGATTTATTGAGAAGCTATTTGTGCCAAGCCTTGTTCCAGGTTTTATAAAGTAATACTGATAAAGTTCCTAGTTCATGGAGCTTACTTTTCAGTGGGGGTAGATTTGATATTCAAGGATCAATCTTCTAGCTGTTCTGTCTCCACCGCCATCTCTTAACATCATAATTCTTTTCTACTTAATTATTTCAAGGCTTCAGGTGAGGACAGGTATTGTTTTAGCATGGCATAAAAGGCACTTTATATCTGTCATCTACTCATACCATATCCTGCCACCTCCCTATATTCCATGAGTTGTTTTGCATGATTTTATTATTCTTCCATCTTTCCCATCTTACACCTTGTTTCTTTTGTCTAGAAATTCAGTTCTGAACATATTTTGTATATGTATATATTTATATATGTATACTTGATTATTTAGATGGCAATATATTTTATAAAATTGCTTATTTTTACTTTTTGTATTTTCTGTAACATATTCCTGGATTTATATATTTCTTATTTTGCCAATAGTGTTCTCAGAATGGGTCTTTGAGTGGCTAATTTTCTGATCTCTCATATATCTAACACTTAAATTTAGCTGGATATAGAATTTAGTTTCAAAGTTATTTTTCATCCACCACTTTAAATTATTACTCAATTTTTGTTTTCAACATCTGATGTAGCTGTTGAGAATTTTGATGGCAATATGAGTCTTACTGCTCTGTAGGTAATCTGTTTTCTCTGGAAGCTTTTATTTCTATTTAAGTTTATAAGCGTGCATTAGTTTTATTTTATATAAGATGTTTTGCATTCTATGAGTCATTTCAACCTGAAGTTTATAATCTTTTAA
>NW_011888790.1:8717973-8723202 GCF_000151845.1 Pteropus vampyrus | reverse complement strand
CACACACACACACAGATGTAGTGGGTATTTTTGTGGGTGTAGCCCAGATCCTCCAGATGCTAGGATATAGGCATCCAAAAGACTGATAGTTGAGTCCCTTCTGGAATTAGGAGCAGCCTCATCCTAAGTCGGACCCCTTCCCTGAGGGAACCCACAAACAATGATCGATCCCATGCTGGGATACAAAATCCCACCCTCTCCCTCTATGTATTATGTCTTTATGCAGGAATTTGTCAGTTTCAGAGTATCAGTGGGATTGCCTGAGACTTCTGTCTCAATTGCATCAGTAGTTCACTTTCTCCACCTGCTCAGTTCTGTTTCTTTTCTCCTTTACAGATAGTGTTCCTGACAGCACATCCCCCCAAATTCCTGCATTAATATTCTTTCTCATCAGATTTTGTTTGGGAAGAACCTGACTTACAATACACTGAGTGACATTTCCCACTAGAATTCATTGTGTTTTTGCCATTGGAAGGCTTGAGCTTTCTTCTGAGATTACAGTATTTCTTAGCCCTTATATCTTTCTTCAGTAATGAAGGTTGTTGAAATATGTACAATAGGCAATGAGAATTACCTTTTGTTACAGGGGAAGGGTACCCAGATATATAAAATAATTGTTTATGACTATCTTCTTCTGACATTTGTATTTGCTACATAGTGTCACATCTACTTTTCACCTCATACCATAAGCACTTTTGGGGGATGATAGAGATCTACTGACTCGAACTGTAACTTCATTGGTTTTATGGAACTTTATAGATCAACACTGTGATACTGAAAAGGGCATAAGAAGTTCATATACAAAACTACATCCACAAGATTGAAGGATTGGAGCACGTGTTGTGATTGATTCTTGCTCTCAGAAAAAAATAATTAAATTGTTTTCTAACCCTGAATAGGGTATTTTCAAGATTTCTGAGCTTGGTACCTAGGCCGTCTACCCGGATTCTACCAGCTTCTATATCCTGTTCTATTCTCCTTCCCCTTTCCTTCCCCTTCCTGTCAGCTTCAGTGATGGTGTCAGCCCCACACCATCTCCCTCCTCTAGGAATTCATTGTTCACTGGCAATCCCAGGCCCTCAGCACATCCAACGCCTTCCTCTTCTGGGGTGTTTGGTCATAACTTCCAATCCATTGGAACAACTCATCCTCCCACACCTTGTTTCTCAGGTTAATTTTAGTTAGTTCTCTGATACCCCTTGCTAGAGCAAATTTTTCTATTAGATCTAGTTTATCATTTTTACCAGATCTGCAGCTTTGTGACCATTTCTGTGATTATTTGATTACTAACTGCCTTTCTCACTGGACTACGTGCTTCATGAAAGTAGAAACCAAATACATTTTAGTTTATCATTACACTCAGTGTCTTATGAATGTCTGGCTCATTATAAATTCCTCAGATATATTTATTTCTTAGACAATTGAGGATTTTTTGAGAGTGTATATATTTTTGTTAAAGACTGTTCTCTTTTTGCTTACTGTTGCATGTTTGCGTCCATAAGAAACATTTTTCAAAAAATATTCTTCTCCCTCCTGTGGCTCGGCCTCAGTTTTATTTTTATATATCATTGAGATGAAACCCCGACTTTTCTCCTTTGACAATAAATGCTTGCACCAAATATTGGTCGGTAGCATTTTGAATCCTAAATAAATTATGTAATGTCTCTGTGTAGTTGCATGGATGGCATTGCTCTCAATTTAGGCAGGATTACTGATAACAGTTATTCGATAGAAGAAGTTAATTTTTCTCACTGAAATTTATTTACTCTGGAAATATCAGAAAACTCACTATTCAGAAGTTTCTTAATCTCTTGCCATTTAAAATGACAATTTATGTGGTAGGAATGGTGGCACAAGGGAATGTCATTTATTTCCACAAGGTTTATGTAATGGACAGAGTGCAGACAGCAGATAAAGCTGAATATTTGTGCCTGGGATAAAAATATTTTAATTGCAAATTCACCAGTGGAGGAATTCTTGTCACTACCTTAGAGGAGAATAAATAGATGATCTCCCTCTTGCTTCTTCATGCATACTTATGAATTTTATCAGAGAATCAGGCTAGACATAACCGTGCTCTTTTTAACTATTTCTATGCTTTTTATCCCTGGAAGTGTTTAGCTAATTCATTAGCTACCATATATCTTCTTTGGGGAGGTCTCCGTAGAATTTGCTACTGATAATACCTTTGCCAAATAAGGATGTGGAGTTTGCTCTACTGGAAAGTGATTTGCAGAGAGAAAATAAACAGCTAGTGCATGAGATTAAAAACACAAACACTACCTGTCAGGGATTTTGCTGCCTGAATTTAGAAATGTTAATATGTTTTTAATTTTCTAGATTGTAGTGTTTATGATGTTTCCGGCACTATTCTATATCATATTAACTTATTGAATCCCCACAACTAGTTATCAGCCATTATCATGACCCCTCAGAGGAGGAAACTGAACCGTGGAGAGGGTAACTTGCCTGAGGTCATACAGATAGTGAATGTTGGCTCAGGACTGGAACTCAGCAATCTAGTGTTAGAATCTATGCCTTTCACCACTGTCTGGTGTTGCCTCTAAGTTTATTATAGATTCATTTGTTTTGTTTTGGGCTATTCTCTAAGACTTGCCTTAGCTTCAAGTCAGATACAAACAAACAAACAGACAAACAAAAGAAACCTTAAGAAAAGTACAATCCAGTTAATGTTCATTTTGTTTGCATTCATCCATTTTAAAAATTACACAAATATGTACTGCTTGCTTCTCCTCACCTTGTTAGAAAATGAGGCAGAGTGCATTTTCCAAGAGAGTTGCAACTTCATCTGCCTTCCTGCATGCTTTTCTTCCATACGACGTTGACACTCTCCATGAGAGATAAGGCTGATGTTGTCACCCTTTGAGTCTACCTGTGACAACAGTGACCCAGAAGAGGTCATTAGAGATGATATTACTTCTGCTTGACCATCTTGAGGTGCTAGCTCTTGGAATCTAGTCACCAGGCTGTGATGAAACCCAGACTACATGAGAAACAAACATGCAGTTTTCCTAGTATTCAACCTCAGCTGAGACCCCAGCCAACAGACAGCATCAGCCACCAAGTGTATTTGTTAAGGCTACCCCAGATGTTTATGGCCCTCAGTTCTTGAATCTTTCCCCCTGAGATCTCAGATATTGCAGACCAGAGACAAGCTATCCCTTCTGTGCCCTGTCTAAATTCCTGCCCCGTGAAGTATGGAGCATAATAAAACTGTTAATTTATGCTTTAAGGTTTTGAGATGGTTTTTTACTCAGTAATAGATAACTGAAGCAGTAAAATAGGACTAATACCTCTGGCCTTTTTAAGGCATACAATTAATTAATTTTTGAATCAGCAGAGTAATTAGAATTATTCATTATAGTTAAATTCTAGAAGAACTTTAAACTCACTTTATATCAAAGGCATCTAATTTTTTAAGAAGTCAGAATGAGAATTTAAATTTGAATTCTAGTGATGGCTTTTTCCTTTTGCTGTTTATTCCTTAGGTAATTTCTGTATTCTCCTTAAAGTTTTGTGCCTCATTTTCTTTCTCTTTCAAATTCTTAACTGCTGACATCATGATGCCTTTATTATTATTTATAAACTTTTGCTGAAAACACTTGCATGGCCATGTGAGTATATTACAGTGTTAAAGTTTTAATCATATGCTCTGATATGTCTTCCAAATTTTAATATGAAGAAGTGGATTCAAGGTTACTAGACTCTAAAATTAAAACTAATTTTATTTCTAATATTATCATTGGAAACTGCACCTCAGTGAGGTACTTTTTTCCAGCAATGGGATGTCGTCAATAGGCAGGCAATATTCTGAGAGAGTGGGAGAAAAGTACCAAAGAAAATTCTCTGAATGATTTTCAACTGAAAAAAAAAAAATCATGACAGTAGATGTATGTGTGTTTCTGTGTATGTTTTGGCACCTGATCTTCTTGGGCAGAGTATCTAAATTTGAGATTGTCTGTGGCTTCAAATATTAAAATAATTAGGGGTTACTGAACTTGAATTTTAGAGCAATTTATAAGGTTTTACTTGAATATATTAAGTACCTGATTAGACACACATGAATACTCTATTTTGATATATGCAATATTAATATTCCTCAATGACTAAAGTTTTTCCAGTGTGTTGACAATTTTATGTGGTATATTCTTATGCCTTAATCTTTTAAATATATGTCTTGACATTTTTAAAAATGTGAGATTTAAAAAAAAAATCACAAATATATTTAAATGGCTATAATACTATTTTTTTAGCTCATGACTACAAAATGACAGACATGTATCCTAAAACAAAAGCCAGGAAGAGAAAGGAAAGTGGAAAGTATGAGATCTATATTGTAAAACACACAAGAAAAAAAAACTCCGTTTGTTTATGTGCTTAGGTAGGTCCCAAAATAAGTGGCCCTATTAATTAAAAACCAATAACAATATAAATAAGCAGTAACAGTTTTAAGAGAAGCAGAAAACAGCCTGTTTTCAACACTTCAGTTAAAAAAAAAAGGTACTAAAGAGTTACTTTAACCAGTGATTGGAGTAAGCTTTGGGGACTCAAAGATATCCTCTTCCTCAAAAAATTTAAGTTTTGGAGAGGGACACATTTGCCATAAACACATGATTGATAATGCATTGTGTAAGTACACAGGTATTAAGTACAATAGTGGGCATAAGGACCAAAAGAACTAAGTTTCTCTGTATGGGAATCTCACAAATAATTTTGAGGGAGGAGTATTCCTCATGAACATTTTGAAGGTTAAGTTAAAATCGGATTAAAAAAAGAACATTCTAGAAAGAGGCAGCCTCATGAAATATAGTCCAGACAGAGAGTCATTTACAGAGGAACTAGAAACAATTTAATAGGGCTGTAGCACAAAATATGAACCAGGGTGCACTGAGTGATGAAGTGTGAGCCATATCAGACAATTTCTTGTATATGATGAGAAACTATGTCTTTTAAGATGGTATGGGGGAATGAAGAGACATTGGATGGAAGGAAAGTGGTAGAGTCAGATGATTGTTCTAGATAGAAACTTTATAAAACCTGGTTACAAATGGGAAGAGATTCTTTCAGTAATGAAAGGCAGAGACTGAGGTTTTCACTAGGACGAGGTTGGCCAGAGGTAAGCACTGATTCAAAAAGAGCAATTTGATACAGTTGTTAGTGTTTGGTTGAACCTAGTGGTTGGGCAATGAAAAGAAGTAAAGAATAGCT
>NW_011888790.1:8691949-8717923 GCF_000151845.1 Pteropus vampyrus | reverse complement strand
GTGAAGTATGGAGCATAATAAAACTGTTAATTTATGCTTTAAGGTTTTGAGATGGTTTTTTACTCAGTAATAGATAACTGAAGCAGTAAAATAGGACTAATACCTCTGGCCTTTTTAAGGCATACAATTAATTAATTTTTGAATCAGCAGAGTAATTAGAATTATTCATTATAGTTAAATTCTAGAAGAACTTTAAACTCACTTTATATCAAAGGCATCTAATTTTTTAAGAAGTCAGAATGAGAATTTAAATTTGAATTCTAGTGATGGCTTTTTCCTTTTGCTGTTTATTCCTTAGGTAATTTCTGTATTCTCCTTAAAGTTTTGTGCCTCATTTTCTTTCTCTTTCAAATTCTTAACTGCTGACATCATGATGCCTTTATTATTATTTATAAACTTTTGCTGAAAACACTTGCATGGCCATGTGAGTATATTACAGTGTTAAAGTTTTAATCATATGCTCTGATATGTCTTCCAAATTTTAATATGAAGAAGTGGATTCAAGGTTACTAGACTCTAAAATTAAAACTAATTTTATTTCTAATATTATCATTGGAAACTGCACCTCAGTGAGGTACTTTTTTCCAGCAATGGGATGTCGTCAATAGGCAGGCAATATTCTGAGAGAGTGGGAGAAAAGTACCAAAGAAAATTCTCTGAATGATTTTCAACTGAAAAAAAAAAATCATGACAGTAGATGTATGTGTGTTTCTGTGTGCGTTTTGGCACCTGATCTTCTTGGGCAGAGTATCTAAATTTGAGATTGTCTGTGGCTTCAAATATTAAAATAATTAGGGGTTACTGAACTTGAATTTTTAGAGCAATTTATAAGGTTTTACTTGAATATATTAAGTACCTGATTAGACACACATGAATACTCTATTTTGATACATGCAATATTAATATTCCTCAATGACTAAAGTTTTTCCAGTGTGTTGACAATTTTATGTAGTATATTCTTATGCCTTAATCTTTTAAATATATGTCTTGACATTTTTAAAACTGTGAGATTTAAAAAAAAATCACAAATATATTTAAATGGCTATAATACTATTTTTTTAGCTCATGACTACAAAATGACAGACAAGTATCCTAAAACAAAAGCCAGGAAGAGAAAGGAAAGTGGAAAGTGTGAGATCTATATTGTAAAACACACAAGAAAAAAAACTCCGTTAGTTTATGTGCTTAGGTAGGTCCCAAAATAAGTGGCCCTATTAATTAAAAACCAATAACAATATAAATAAGCAGTAACAGTTTTAAGAGAAGCAGAAAACAGTCTGTTTTCAACACTTCAGTTAAAAAAAAAGGTGCTAAAGAGTTACTTTAACCAGTGATTGGAGTAAGCTTTGGGGACTCAAAGATATCCTCTTCCTCAAAAAATTTAAGTTTTGGAGAGGGACACATTTGCCATAAACACATGATTGATAATGCATTGTGTAAGAACACAGGTATTAAGTACAATAGTGAGCATAAGGACCAAAGGAACTAAGTTTCTCTGTATGGGAATCTCACAAATAATTTTGAGGGAGGAGTATTCCTCATGAACATTTTGAAGGTTAAGTTAAAATTGGATTAAAAAAAGAACATTCTAGAAAGAGGCAGCCTCATGAAATATAGTCCAGACAGAGAGTCATTTATAGAGGAACTAGAAACAATTTAATAGGGCTGTAGCACAAAATATGAACCAGAGTGCACTGAGTGATGAAGTGTGAGCCATATCAGACAATTTCTTGTATATGTTGAGAAGCTATGTCTTTTAAGATGGTATGGGGGAATGAAGAGACATTGGATGGAAGGAAAGTGGTAGAGTCAGATGATTGTTCTAGATAGAAACTTTATAAAACCTGGTTACAAATGGGAAGAGATTCTTTCAGTAATGAAAGGCAGAGACTGAGGTTTTCACTAGGACGAGGTTGGCCAGAGGTAAGCACTGATTCAAAAAGAGCAATTTGATACAGTTGTTAGTGTTTGGTTGAACCTAGTGGTTGGGCAATGAAAAGAAGTAAAGAATAGCTTTCTGTTGCAAATCTTAAAGTAAAAAAATGAAGTGAAGCAGGCTTCACTGAGTGATGAGGATGGAGCCATTTCAGACAAGGTCGCATGTATCATGTAAAGCTTAAATGTTTGTTAAATAATGTTGTCACTGACTGAGGTAGAAACCATAGAAAGAGAACTGATTTTGGGGAGTAATTTTGTTGTTAGCAATGATAAATTAATAATCGTAAGCTCCAACTTTGAGCTTTTGACTGAGGTTATTATGTAACTGTGGAAAATCAGTACCAAAAGGAAGAAATCAGGATTTATATTACCATTTTTTGGAGTTATCAGCATGAAAATCTTAGTAAAAGCCATTAGATGACCCATAGAAAGTAAATACAAAAAGAAAAGAAATGGGCGCAAATGGGAACTCTAGTAATTAAAATTATTGTTGTACTGGTAAATGTCATTAAAAAAAAAGTGTATCTATAAGTGTATAAATTTACCATAAATTTTACTGATATAAAAGATGTGTAACAAAGTTTTCAAATAATAATAAAATCTGCACTACTCATTATAGAAAATTATTTACAGTCAATCAATTCTCACAGAATGCTTTTGTTGATTTTTGCTGAACTCTTGGTATCTATAGATAATCCATGGTAGCAATTGATGAATGATTGTAGTTTCTACATGAATGTTGGTTGATCGTCTCCTCATTCATAAATTCAAAGAGAACAGGGAAGATGTATCTTGGAACTTGACTCATGTCAATAATATGGAACTTCTTTGCTGAATCAGAAAATAGTTTTTGAAAATAGTAAGACTATTTTCTCATGTTTTGTGTTATTCACAATGTAATGGCTACACACACACACTTTTAAGTTTAAACTGTATTATTAACATTGTATCCAACACTTTTTGGAAGCCTATAAAATTGACAAAGCAAATAATCATGATTTTAATTTGTAATGCTTGCTGATTTCCATGGGGCAAGTACTCCCATTATGGCTAACTCCCAACATATCACTGAGCGCAGAGTTGGAAAGAGATGATCAGTAGCACCTTTCAAACATAGAGATAAAATAAATGTAAATAACCCAAAAAGCAAAATGTAGCAAAATAATGAGGAAATAATGAGTTATGAGTATTTGTTACTCATAATTTCTTTACGAATAATTACTTTACTTTAATGCTACAGCAGTTACCCCACTGTGAAGTTAGAAGAATGAGTTCATATAGACCACCTTCACTTCTGACACTAATTCCAAGTTTGGAAGATTCCCAAGACTGGTCTCAGGTTCAATAATTCACAAGAAGGACTCACAGAACTCACCGAAAGCTGTTACACTCACAATTATATTATACATAAGACTATATATTTCTCCATTGGTTCAAAAACCAATTTTTTGAATTGGTTTTTGAGTTGCTCGTCGTGTCCTTCGTGTTTTGATCTTTCTTGCACTTTAGGTAATATTTTTGACCAAAATAAGTTCTTAACTCCTTTGGCAATTAAAAATGCCATTTGTAGTATTTATTTACAGAAATATGACATATGGAGTCACACAGGATAGAGTTAAGAGATTAAGTTCGAATTGAGGAATTACTTAATTGTGAGTCTTTCTACAATAACGATATTAAGATTTGCGTTATGTCAGTATAATCATGTGCAAAAAAGCGTTTTGACTTTATTTTGACAGATACATGACATGTATATGGATATATTAACATAGAATATTATTGAGCTTTTCTTTTATATAATAGTGTTTTATGGTTTCTCTGTTAGTGATTCTTTCTTCTTGCTAATATGACAACTGAGGCATAACTTTCTTCCACATAACTATCAAGGAATGTCTACATGTCTACAGGCATAAATTTAGTTAAACCACATATAGCAGGATAAATAAAAACCCCTATGACAGAACATAGTATTGTATAGAGTCTTGTACATTTGAATATCTCCAGAAGTTTTTTTTGTAGTAACTTTGAAAATCATCTCTCCCATGAACTGATATATAGGAGATGAATATTGAATTTAAGGTCTCTTAAAAAAAGAGACCTTGTTATATATCCTGTTTATAGTTTTAGTTTTGTCTAACCTATATTTATAGTTGTCAATTAATATTTGATTTACTAAGATAATACAGCATTTTATAATTAGAATGTGGGAGTGACAATATATATGTGTTCTGTTGTCAAATCGCATCATAGAATTTGCCATAAAGGGGAACAGGCCTCAGTCCCAGCTCAACCATTTGGTAGTCATAACCTGGCTCTCTGGGCCACTGTTTCCTCATCTCTAAAATAGGAATAATGCCTTTTTCATGAAGCTCTAATGATTTCATAAGAAGTTGTACATAAAATGCTTAGCACAGCTCCTGACTTAAAGTTAGATCTCAACAAATATTAATTTTCTCCTGGCCCATTATTCCCCAGAAGTTAAATTATATGCACACATTTTAGATGAGTAATTAATAGCTGATGCTGCTAACATCTTAAAGTGTTAGTTACAAGATCATCTTCTATTCTATAAATGCCAGAGGATAACAACAATTTAAGGCAAATGCACCCAAATAACTTGACAACAATCTTACTACTAGAAAATAAATTATAATGGTAGTAATTCCCTATGAAATTGGATTTTTAAATGATGATTTGGGAAAATACATGCAACTTGAATATTTTTTGAATTTCATTTTTTTTCCCTATTTTTCACTTCTTTGATAACTTGAAAATACTGCTATTTGGCTGAAAATATATTTATGAGTGTCTTCTTATTTGTTAGTAATATCTTTCATATTTTAGATTACTCCAAGTTTTTTTGCCCTTATCACATATATGTTTATAGAATTGCCAGTATTAAAACATGCCCCTTCTCACTTAATATAACTGTGTAAGGGGGTTGTATAATATATAACATTACATATAAAATTATCTATCTATCTATCTATCTATCATCATCATCATCATCATCATCATCATCATCATCATCATCTATCTGTCATTATCTATGCCATACATAAGCTCAATGTAATGGACTTCCATTCACCAAAGTCAATCAAGGCATAAACGACTGAATATTCAGTTTACTAGTATCAGAGGCTAATGCTGAACCCCTAACTGGGTACTTTTTCATGAGGTGGAAAATCAACTCCTCAGTCACAGTTCTACCACACTATCATTCTCATCCTAGAATGTCAGTGGTTTCTCCTTATAGGAATAGGTACTTATTCTAGTATAAGGTTGATTTTCCTGCCTACAGAGTCTAAGCCAGCAACACTGTCTGGGAGATTATGAAATGCCTTATCACAGACTGGAATCCCACTGCCTAGTATATAATTAGAGGATTCACTTTACAGAGAAAGAAGTATGGGAGTGTGATCTATGACCTGTGATAGTGGTATTCACTGATCCTATTACAAACTGCACCAGCCGGAAGCAGTCAGTCTAATACAGTCCTGGGATGGCCTAACTAGGGCACAGCTGAAATACCACTAATATGCCATGGCAGTGTATTAGTGCATCCCTTTACTGTTAGTGAAAGATTTATCTAATGAGAAATTTTTGCTTTGGGATTGCTCATCAGCCTGGCCAAGATGTTCTTAGCACTGTGCTGCAATAAGGCCCCTTCTACCCAACCATTATTTTCTTCTCTTTTTGTAAATGAGACCTGTTTTGTGGTCTGAAGGCTGTCCCTTTCTGCTTCTGCTCCTTTTATCTTTATCCTTCATAAATGGTTCTCCCAAATAAACTTCTTGTACATCAAATCCCATTTTGGCCTTCGCTTCTTGGAGAATGCATACTAACTTGGAGGTCATCAGCTCCTCCTATGTGCTACTTCTGTTTACTTTTATATTTACTACAGGACATTAAAATGTATTCATTTACATGTCTGTGCTCCTATTGGACTAGAAGGTCTAAGACTGGTAAATGAGAATGGGTCTAACTCACAATCTAACATACTAGGTTATTAATACCTGTTTGTTGGATAGGGTTTTATTAAATTTATGTTCTCTTAATATGACATACATATATCTAATTGAGCTTTTATCATATTGTATTATAATTATTGATGAGCCTCTCTCCAATGACTACTACTAAGCTGTGAGACATTTAGAGAAGATCATTTTCATTCATCTTTGTATTTCTACCTCATAGTAAAAGCTAAATACATGCTAAAAATACTAATTTTACTTATTTTAAATGGTAATAGTCCATATAAAATAATAGAAGATCTACACCATAAATTAATGATACACAGTCATTATTTCATAATACTTGGATATGTAAAACATGAAAACCAAGATTCTAGAACTACTTTAGATTACATCTACTGACATTTTGGGAAAAACTCATGAGAAGATAAAAAGCAAGCATCGCTAATTGATTGCAAGGATAATAAAAGTACAATGGTGGCTCTTAAAAATGTGGCCTATGGTCACTGTATACCCTAGAGGGCTGCTTTTGGTAAAGGAAATCATTTCTTTATTGATTCAATTCATTTATCATATGCATCATATGCATTTCCTAAATGCCAACCACTGTATTGGACACCATAATATTTTCTTATCTTAGAATGTAATTGTTTATAATGGACTACATTTAAACATTTACTTCTTTATTGATACTTAATTTATTATGTATTATTTATTTATACTTTTTAATAATTATTTAGTGATATTTATTGATACATAAGTAAAACATAATCTCATAGATATTAAAACTATATCAATTTATATATTAATCTTTATTCTCTTCTTATTCTCTGTTGATTTCTCATTTCACACTGAAAAATAAAAACAAACAAAAACAATAATAAATCAAAGAAACAAACAAAAAAGATTATTATATCTTCCTTATATTAGAAAAGACAAAATATTCCCTTTTATTCAAAAAATTATCCAAAAAATTAGCATCTCATTACTCTTCTTACTGTCACAATTAAAAATTTCACCTTACTGGCCTTAACTTCCGTATTTCCTTACTGATGAACTAAGGATTGGTCATCCATTCTACTGAAGCTATTATTTCCAAGATCAAAAATAGCAATGTTAATTCCTAAAGAGTGTTAAAAATTCCCTACCATGAGAATCTGTGATATAAGATCATATGATCTATGAAGTAGTAGGGGATAATAATTGAATAGAGAGAATCACAAGATGAAGTAAATATTTTGAGAATAAAATGGATCTGTTTAAAGAATCTAGTAAATGATTAAGCTAGAAAAGGTAATTATAGAAGCTAAGCTCAAACACCAGCATGGTAAAGTCAATCAGCTCTTACTAGGCATCAATTTGAACAATAAATAAATAGTACAAATATTTTTTAAAAGCCACCCCTAGGAGCAGAGTATATTTAGAAGTACAGTATAGATATAGTAGAGGCATCAGAAATTATCTAGCTACTACCTTTTCACTACCTATTGAAAAGTTTCTCAGCTTTGCCTCTCATCATTTTCATCACTCTAAGTTTGATACCTCTTCTTTGTGGGACATAATTCATTATCTTTCTAACCAGCTTTTTTGCTTCCAGATAGTTTCTCATCTAATACATTTTCATATGAGCAGACCTTCTAAATCTGATTGTGTTACTCCCCTGCTCAAAAGTGTTCAGTGTGTTCCCCCACCCACCCACACACACACACTTTGGGGAAAAATATCCAAATTCCTTAATACAGCATTCAAGAATTTTATAATTAATTTTTAACTTGCATTTTCATCTTGACCTCAGGTCATATTCCTTAATACTTTACATGCTCAGCTTGCTGTTTCCTCTAATTCTCATTAATTCCTTCTCACTTTGGCTTAATTTATCTATCTATCTGAACTATCCTTGTTTTTTCTCTGATCGTTCAGTGATATATCATTCATCTGTCAATAACAACTAGAATATAGTTCCTCAGTGAAGCTTGTCTAGAATGAATGCCACTGAGTATAACTACTGCTCTCTAGTAACACAGGTATCGGTGAGCATTCTGAGCACCCCAAGAGATGGTTCATGTTTGAATCCCTTTCCCTAGCTCAGTGCATGACAGAATAAGCAATCCACAAATATTCATTAAAGGTATTCAATGAGTAAAGTTTTTGTCTCAGTACATTGTGGTTTTCAACATTTGAGCATAGGATTAATAAATGTATAGCTCTGGTGTTAGGTAACTCAAGGTGAAGAATGGGTTAAGGTAATGGTTAGACCCGCTGGATAAGTCAGGTCATTCTGCAGGGTCAGGCTGAAATACAAACGAGGTCTCCAGGGCTGGATTCAGTAGAGGACAGAGCAGGGCAGAGTCACATTAGATTCTGGAAGGTTTTTAACAATGCATCTTTCTTTTGTACAAAGAAATTGACCCAAACATGCCATAAAGTGCCTATAGAGTTAGAAAAATTGGAAATGGTAGAAACGCAGATACTATGACTAACATAAGCCCAGAAAAGGGGTCAGCTTTGAGAATCTCAGAGTTAAAAACTTCTTGGAATGGAATCCAGAAACAATTTTTTTTTTTTTTTTGTCATGGGTAAGGATTGAAATAGAAAGACTTTTGGTATAAGTAAACAAAAGCTGTTATTTCCTAAAAATCCGATATGATCCAGTCCAGGAAAAAAAAAAAAAGTTTCAAGTGCATCTGTCCTGTATTCCCCAGAGCTTCATGTGACCTGCTTTTCATTGAGATTCCTTAAGGGAGCCATGACAAATTATGATGACTCACAGAATAAAAACTAAGAAAGCATTCCACATATTTAGAATAAGAGCTTCTTTCCTTTTTTCCTTCCTGAGAAATCAATCATTTCAAAAAATTTAAATGATTTGCATGATTTTATGAACAACTTTTACTTAGTCTTTGTAAAAACATAACAGAATATTTTTTTCTTAAATATAAGAAAATAAGTGAGCACAGAGAAAACTATCATTTTAAAGCAGATAGTAACTTTAGAAAAAGTAAATTTAACCTCATTTTACAGATGTAAAAATTCTGCTAGCTAGGTAAAGGTTTTCCCTAGACAGCTAATGTCAGAGATTGTTCTTGAACCCATGACTGTTGTTCTCCTTTCATAGTATCATTTCATCAAATATTAATTATAATCTAATATAGGAGTTGGCAAACTATGGCCCATGAGCCAAATCTAGCTTGCTGACTATTTTTGTAAAGTTTATTGGAGTACTGCTATGCTCATTTGTTTATATGTCATCTGTGGGTGCTCTCATGGTACAATGGCAGAGACCGTATGGCCTTCAGAATCTAAAATATTTACTATCTGGCTTTTTACAGAAAAAGTTTGCCAACCTCTTATCTAAAGTGTCAGTCCTCTTGTAATAACCTTATATACTTTCCTGATTCCTCTCTCACTTTATTTTTCTTGTAACTACCCTCTCTCTGTCAGGATCCACACTCTCCTGTAGAACATGCACATGGGAAGGAGACAGAGACCTTTATATTCCAGTAAATATTGTCTGCCTCTATCGATTATTATTCATTTTATATCTAAAATCTAAATTTTCCTAAAGGAGATTGTTTTCAATGCCTTTCTAAAATTCTATTATAAAAACACAATATACATTCTAAGTTGGATGATTGGTAAACATTGCTATTGAGCCTAGTGTACACAAGCAGTAGAGCAGTCACAAAAATAATATTTTGGGGTCTGCTGTGGAGAATGGCTTCAAAGGTTTTTTGAAGGGTGTGCAAAAAGATGAGGCAGACATCTTCGAGATTAAAAGATTTTTGTATTGACTTCTTTTCAGATTACCTTTGTGATCACAATTTGCAACCACAATTCACATCTTTGTGATGTGAATTTTGCCTGAATCATCTGCTGAAGATCTTTTCACCATATGAGTTGACAATGGTGAGCACATTGGCTAAGAAATCAAAATGATGTTTTCACTGGAAAAAAAAAAAAACACAGAAATAATATATGAACAGGTACTCTGAAAGAGCAGAGTAACACTCATAATTAACTGGTTATCTTTCATCTGGAAAAGAAATCTGAGACTGAAATGAATGATGATGATGATCAGAGAGCAAGAAAAGTGGTAGTAAGGAAGGTAAATTAGCTTTTCAGGTTGTAGAGATAAAGACGGTGATGGCAGACAAAGAAAAATAACATGAAAAAGACAAACCAGAATTACATGATAGGAAGCACTGAAAAAGATTATAGTCACCTGACCTCAAACTCTGATGATAGTAGACAGAAAAAAAAAATGGCAAATTCAACTGTAGCCTCACAAAAGTAGGAAAAGTAATTATTTACAATACTGGTATGTGGGAGTTCAGCTGTTATTAAGGATATTATTGACAGTCCTCTGCTGGACTTCCTTTGAAGCTACTGAGGCTAAGAAGAATAGGATCAAGGTGTATCTGCAGCTGCAAGATCATGCATGATTCCTGCAAATTTCAACTTGGACCATGGTTTGACAGACTCACATATCTAACAGACTCTTAATATTTTCTGACAAATGCTTCAGCCTTGTAGGACTAGGAAGACTATTTACAGGAATATGGTCAAGAAATGCCATGAAATTTTTTCAGCTGACCAAAGGCCAGTGATGACAATACGTTTTACCATGTATATCCAAATCTCTGGAGCTGAGAATCCAGGCAACTTGTAACACCTATCCAAGATACTGCTCAGACTCAGATAATAGGAAGACTTCCTGGTCTGAAAAGCACTATGTAAAAGAGGCACAGGCAATTTTGAGGATAAGCCACATCTGGGAATCATTGAACATAGTTTAGATCAATAAAATACTCCAAAATTTGGAGCTCTCAAATAATTGACAATTTACCTACTATTTCAAGAAACTGATTTTTTATCCTCTATCATATGCTAAAACTATTTAAATTCAATTGAAGTAAGCTCTTATCTAGACTCCATGTCCAGTGTTCATGAAGCTTGGTTTTGGTCCCAGCATGTCTCTGCATTAAGCTTCCCCTTTTTTAATCAAAAAACAAAGAACAAAAAAACCTGAATGCCTTAACCAATCCGAAAAGGGTTTTTTTTTCTTTTACTAAAGCTATAGGTGTCTCATTTCTCCTAATTTATTCCCTAATATGATTAGAAGAAGCTTCCAACCCATGAGCATGCTCTTCACATAAGCTCAAAAAGAGATCTTTACTATGTATTTGTCCCCAGCTTTGTCTTTCTGTTTAGTCTCAATATCAGTTCAATTACAATAGTTTTAAAATTAGATGTGTTTACTAATTTTAGCTACATTAGAGTAACTTATCAGTCTACATATAACTTGGAATGAAGAAGTTCAGTGTAAAAAAAAGTAAGGTAGAAACAATAAGAAACAGAATAATACAAGAATTAATCTTTTCTGAATGTCTGAAATGACTTAACATTTGCTTTAGAAACAGCTGTTGCATTGCCAATGGAAAATAATTTTACCTATGCCTAATTAATAATAGACAATGTAAAAAATAAGACCTTTAAGTTTCTAAAAAAAAGATATTATAATAGAACCTAGTATCTAATCCCTTGTCTTTTATTTAAACAGTGGAATGCTTTTCTATTGACTGAGTTTAAGTTATAAGCTCTTTTGGAACTGAGGTTGTTGTGGCTATTGCAATATGTAATGTAGTGAACCCTGAGGTCCATAAGGTGGCATTAACCCACCAGAGTGAGCAGGGACACTTCTGATCACATTTCAGGTGACTTTGGATCTTCAGCTTTTCCTAAAGTTGTTTTATGCAAAGGAGAAATTCAAACATCTTAAAAGTTTCCTTCAGATCTAATACCTACTGACTTACAAAAAGAAAATCTCAGATAAATCCAAATTTGTGATCTTGTAAAGACCCTGAAGTTCAAGTGTTCAGCTAAAGCTTATTTGAATCTCTAGTTTTCCCTGGCCTGCAGACTTAGGCTTGAAATCCTGCAGGGAACTCTGTGCTTCTGGAATTTCTGACATTTCAACTTTTGGGTTATTGTCAAAAGTGTAGTCAAATGTATTATGCAGACAGTCATTTTCTTAGTTTTCTTATGCAGCAAAGAAACGTGGGGAATGATGAAACATGTAAGATATTTAATATTTGAGTTTTCTGTCTTTTTACAGGTTGAATTAAATCTTATTTAAAAATAAAAAAAATAATAGAAATAAAATGATGCTGCTCTTTGAACTGTTTCTATAGGAATATCAGAAACACAAAATACAGGATTAAAATAATCAAATAAAAATGAGGTTAAGCTGCTTAATCTTCGTGTGATAAAACTAGTTTAATAAAGGGTGTCAAATATACGGTGACAGAAGAACAGCTGGTTATGGGTAGTGAACAAACAATGTAATACACAGATGATGTGTTGTTGAATTGTACACTTAAAACCTATATAATTTTATTAACCAATGTCACCCAATGAATTTAATTTAAAAAGTCAAAACTTAAAAAAAATAAATGAATAAAAAATAAACTAGTTTAATAATAGATGTAAGGAAGAAAGAAAACAATATATTTGATTCCATATTGACTTATTAGTGAATGTTAATAGAGCCATTTGTTAATAAATGTTAACTAGTTTCTATAACTTGAAAAACAAAATTGAATTTTATTCCATATATCATTAAAATACCATGTTCTGCCAGTATAAAATACTATGTTCTGCCAATATAAATGCATTTGTATTCCCAGTTATTATTTCAAAAGGCCATGTTAGGGAACATTTTTACAGTTAAATATGACAAAATCTGTTTAGTTCTCAATTCTTAGTACCAGTTATCTCTGAAGAGGTTCTTGTAATATGAGAAATAATGACTCAGCATTGCAATAAAGGCAAGCTTTTATTAAGCAGTTTTCTTAACTCATCTTTTTGTGGCTTGGTGACATAATATAAGTCAATAATATCCCCACGTGTAGATTGGAAATTTACTTCCCATTTTTACTTTATAGCAATGTTAGGAGGATTAATTGGATAATGAATCTAAAGGCTCTAGGCTCAGTAAAGAAAGACACAAATGCAATGTATTATTTGCTAGTGAAAGAAGACAATGAGAAAGTACTTTCCCACTAATCAGAATAATTCTTACTGAGATAGTGAATGTTAGTAAGTAAATTAAGACCATTTTTGATAGAGTTTCTAGTCTCGCATATCCTAGGGCAACAAACAAGGAGAGAAAACATGGCTCTCTGACAATTTAGGTATATTTCTTTCATTAAGGAAATGAGACCACTTCAAAGGCAGAAAGGAAAAGATTTCATAAGTCATTAAAGCACAAAGTTGGACCAGACCTAAATGAGACACATGTTGAATAAATTTAAAAAATAGTCATTCAAATGAAGGTTTCTTCTTGCATTCTTTTCCCACTGTTTTCTTAGAACAAAGACCACAGCATGGTGAATAATTACAAAGTAACGTAGTAAACAACTATCCTGTATGGTAGAAGTTACAAAATATAATTCCCAGAATTCATGATACATGCAAATACCTGTGAGTGTCTGTAAGAAAGTAGGCATCAAGGAGTTCGTTGAAATAGAATTGAATTGAGAATAAGATGATCTGAGGTTGTCTCCTTAGGAATTATTTCTCTCAAAATGAATTTTTGTGGTGAGAGGTCTGCATTATATCTAAGTTGTTTTCTAGCTAGTTGTTTTCTAGCAGAAAGATGAAACAATTACAATTCGTATCTGAATTAAATCTCAGCCAATAGGAAATAAAAACAGCTCTGAATTTCGTCCAGGTGCTGAATCTCCACGCTGTGCTAGGTTTTTCTAAATTGAGGAGGATGATGTTTAATAAGTTCATCACTATTTCAGACTGGATCTCCACTGAGACTTGGGTTGAATTTAACCACTCTTCAAGCGTGAAAACAGGTTTGAGGCAAGATTAATGAATTTGTTCTATGAAACCAATACTCTCATCTTGGCAATCTTGGTAGTCTGTGAAAAAGGTTAATGCATTAAAAAGCAGAGTTCTTAAGACCCAATACTGTCTAACTTTATCTTTGAATAGTCACCTGGTTTATGAATTTGAAGCTTTAGCAATCATTTGTCAACCTCCTTCAATCAATGTGATTGATGGCATTGTGGTTAACTAGAGTTCCTTTTTCACTCTTTGTAATTGAGTTGTAGCAATTATCCTGGTCTTTAATTATAAGTACCAATTGAATGATCTCATTTCTTTTGAGGAAACTCACAGCCTTTTCATAGACAAGTAATTAATTTAGTTTTAGAACATGCTAGATACATTCCCAGAGAACAGATGACCCATGTTCATCAAGACAAGAAAAAAGAACATGCATATTTGCAAATACTTTAATAAATCATGTTATCTATTGAATAATAATTCATATTTGAATTATATAGTTTGTATTATATAGTTTATTATAACTGCACATTTTAAAAAATTATTACAAATTATAAATTGTCTTATAATACATGCAATTTCTTATTACATTAATGTAGCAGCTAAATCTAATTTTAAAGTTTTCAGAAAGTAACCAATGAAACAGAGAAAGGTTTTGAATTAATTTTTTATCACATATATTTAATAGAGATTAAGGTGATATTTTCTCAAGTTTGACGTGTCAAACTACTGTAGAATAATGGGGAAAACAGATTTTTAATCAGAGATAATATTTTTATATCTTTATTGAAATCATAGCAAAATTATCTATTGTTCATTTGTAATTTCTGGCCTTTCTATTCTTTTTTAACCAGGTTGAAAACCTGTATTTTTTTGACTGAATTTTGTTACTTTGAAAAATCAACCACAAGGTGGCAGCCAAGAGAAGGTTTTAAAATTTAATCTTGGAATGTAATTTATGAGGTGCAGGCTCCAAATCAGGTTCATTTGAAGAGTTACCACATGTCTGACATGTCAGTGGCCACACCAGTACATAAAAGTTGATGTACACTCCAATTAAAAATTATAATTATTCATAGAGGGAAGGCAACAGGCTATGAAACCGAATGCTCTAAAATTGAACTAGGTATCTTTGATGGACACATTGGCTCTAACAGTGTAAAGCTTGGCAATCATGTTAACTCTTTGTGTTAATAAATTTTCATTTCTTCATGCCAACCTAGCAGTGATTTTGTATCTAATAATGAAAAATAGCTGTCTAAGCATTTTTACTCCAGCTACCTCCAGCAGTGTTAAGCAGTGCTGAAAGGAGCTTTCAGTTTAAAGCAATTCAGTTCAATTTACCTCACCTAAAGTCCACTCTCAGAGATTGACCAGATAAAAACATTGTGCTGGACACATTGGCATATACGCAGAAAAACAAAACACCAATTCTTGTCCCTATTAAAACAAACAAAAATATAAGACATAAAGAAATACCCAGGAATTTCTTCACTCATAAAACTGAAAATGTACACATTTGGTAATACATGAAATATTCAAATTTGTTAAACTAGCTAAAAATCATCTTTGTCATTTATACATTTTATATTTGAGACCGAAACAGCATCGAATTATTTGGTTATAATTTGTTAAGAAGTCTGTAAAATTAATATGCTGCATACCATGTTTTTCATGGGTCTATCATTCATGGAAAACATAGCAGTTTACGTTTCTTATTTTTCATGAGAGGTAAGATACTGCAATGGTAAAACTAATATTACTTTTATACGGAAAATAATTACCATAACATGTATTAGTCCTAGCAAATGGTGTTCAACAAATGTCGGTTCCCTTACCGATAACTAACATAGTTGAATATTTGCTTTGTTCCCAGCACATGGTCTCATTTGATCATCTATTATCTTCATGATACAAATGAAAAAACTGAGACTGAAAGAGTCTATTTGACTTTCCCAATGCCATACAACTTACAAGGGACAGGGGCAAGAGTTTAACCTAAGCCCACTTAACTTCAGTGTCTACAGTCCTAGTAATCACATGGAGATGCTTCTTACATGATAGGGTCAAACTGTCTTCAAAGAGATGCTATGATTTACATTTTTTTTTTTTTATCTAAACTAAACTGTTCTTGAGCCAAACCAAACCCTTTTAACTTTAATATAAGAGAACTCATCAATAAATATTTTTTGTCTTTTTGCCTCATGGTTTTGTTAGAAAGTAAACTTAACCAGAAGTAAACTTTAAACTATGGTCCTAAAAGTACTGTTGAACAATGGATTATTCTGTTCACTTTTTAAGACTTTGTAGCTCCAAGTTTCCTGCACATAGCGGGCACCTGCTCCATGTTGGTTTATGTACTTTAGAGCAATTTAGTAATGTGGATCAATGACAGGATAACTAGTAAATAGCTTTATGAGTTATGTTTCTAGTTTTACAGGTAATTTCTGTTACAATTTTCTTAGGAATAATTTTAAAACATACACTTAATTCTAATTTGTAAATTAAATGAAAGACTGAAAACAACAAATGTCAGATTCATATATCAGATTATCAACTAAGAACTTCTCTGAATAATTACTTGTTTTATGTGTGCTAGGAAAACTATAGTAAATACATGTCCAACATTTACTCAGTGTCTTCTGTGTTCAATAAATTACTTTTATGTGTAAGTACCATATCCTTTTATCTCTTTCTCTTTCTTGTTTACAATTTATCAGAATGGACCCCCAATTCACATTATTTTAAAATCAGTTTTTATTCTAATACAGACTTTTCTAAATTTGGTCCAGTGAGTTATCTTTAGAAATTCTCTACCAAGGGCAATTTTGCCACACAGGAAACATTTGGCAATGTCTGGAGCCATTTTTATTGTCATTGTAGGAAAGGGAATTGCTCCTGGCATCTAGAAATAGAAGCTAGGAATGCTGCTGAACATCTATAATGTACTATACAGCTCCTCATAACAAAAAATGTCAATGGTGCTGAAACTAAGAGATCCTGCTGTTTGTAACCCTTATATTCAAAGTTGAATATAAGTACGTTTATTTGCATTTTTTTTTCTGAAGAGAGTCTATGGCTTTCATTATATTATTAGAAGGGCCCCTAATATCAAAAACTATAGTAAAAATAAGTCATATATGTTTTTACTATTCAATTACATTGTTTATTTCAGTTTTAAAACTGGCATTTTTTGAATATCTTATTTATCACTGAGTAATTGTAATCTTTGCTCTAAAGCGCTAACAAATCATTAGGAAAATATAATAAACACAATGGCACAATAAAGCAAGATATTAATGATAAGGGAAATTGTGTGCAGGAGGAGAGAGGGTATACTAGAACTCTATGCTTTCTGCTCAATTCTTTTGTAAATTGAAAACTGCTCTAAATAAAGCTTATTAATTATTAAGAATATGGTGTTATATATGCAATAATAGCAATGAGATAAGCAAGGACCAAACAGGAGGTGATACGTTAATACTTGAGCAGGCACACTATGAAGAAGAGGTATTTCCAGGCAAAGAAAAAAGCCCACAGACATGTTTCACAATATGAATGATTCATTTGAATGTGAACATTCTCTGGGGACTTTTCACTGGCATAATTAATAGATCCTTTAAGTCATGGAATTTCTGGCATTCTCATACCTTGCCTTTCTTTCCAATTTCTGCAGCTCTATTGCTCTCATATTCCTTTTCCTATGCACGCTTATGGTTCCTATACTACTTTTCTTGCATATATTTCTTTTCCTTTGAGAACTACTATCTCATATATTTTTTCTATTTTTCTTATTCTACAAAGTCTTCTTTTTCTTTCTTCTCTCCATTCTTCCACTTCCCAACTCCATTTATAATGTTGGTTTGGAATAATCTAATTCCATAGGTGGATGGAGAAAGATTTCAAAGGACCTACAAAAAAATATCTCCTCTCATTTCAACAAATTAAGAAAGTCTACTTGAATCATTCTCAGACTCATTCTCTAGATGATCTTTTCACTCTGTGCTACCTAAAACAGGCTCAGGGTGAGAAATCTAAATCTGCTGACTTTGGCTTCTAACAAATGCTCTTGTGGATTTGTATATCTTCTTTTTGTTATTGTATATTTAGCATTGGCTTTTTCTATGACTGGATCACGAACATTATGATTTTAGGTTCAGTCTTCGAGATGGAAAGCAAGCAAGGCAGATCTTTAGCTTGTGTTCATTCCAGTCAATTCTACCTTTTTTTTTTTTTCCTAGCAAAAGGTAGGCCTACCTACATTCCATCCTCACCCTGTGGAGTTCACCACTAGAGTTTGGGGAGAAATCTCAGACAGACAAGCCATCCGTTCCTTGCATTGCCTCCTTCAGGAATTGTTGGGGAAATATAATTAAAATAAAAGCTCTTCTTAACCCAGACAAATCTCTCCACAAAAGTTGAAGAGAAAAAAAAAAAATTAACGTGTTGTATTATTGAATAAGTATTAAAACAGAAGGCAATGAACATCACAGGCAATCTGCCACAGATTGCAAAGACAGAAAGAAATCTCACCTCTTATATAGCCAAGCAACCCGTTACTTAACATATTCTCAAAATAAGCAATAACTAGTCATCAAGTAAGGGAATTGACATCGCCATTTGTCATACATGGTTTATCCTAAATTCACATGTTAATTAGGAGAGCCACATGTATTTGCTAATTGCTTTTATAAAAAAATTATCATATCTTTATGATCAGAAGTAGGTTTGCAACTTGGAGTAAGCATCAGCTGATGTTGGGCTTCTATTAGAATATTACATAAACTTAGTTCATAAAGCAGCGGCAAGATTCGAGAGGATTGACTCTAATTTTGAAAGAAGTTTTGTGTGTAAAATGCTATCAAACAGCACTGCAAACTACAGAGAAATCGTTTGTGAAAGGAAGAGTCAATTGATACAACAAACTTTACTGCAGTCTTATTTTAAGAAATTGCCACAGTCTCGCCAACCTTCAGCAACTATTAATTATCCTCATTAGTCATCAGTATTAACATCAAGGCAAGATCCTCCACCAATAAGAAGACTATGACTTGCTGAAGTCTCAGATGATAATCAGCACTTTTTAGCAATTAAGTATTTTTAATTCAGGTGTGTACATTGCTTTCTTAGACATAATGCTATTGCACATTTAATAGATTACAGTATAGTGTTAATATAAATTTTATATGCACTGGGAAACCAAAAAAAATGTGTGACTCACTTTATTGTGGTGGTCCAGAACTGAGCCTGCAATCTCCAAGGTATGCCTGTACATCTCCAAAAATCTGAAAAATGTGGCCTCATGAGAACTATGAACTATTGTAATTTTCAAGAGAATGAAATGTATTGATTTTCAGATGATGAGAGGTACTTCAGCTAAAATTTTTCATTTCAGATTCCAATGCAATAGTCAAGAAACCAATATAAATTACATGATTCTGGTATTAGAAATAAAGGCCCAGCGAATATGATAAATGGGTATTTTGAATGCCTTATGTTTATATTTCCAGTGATCTACTTGTACTCCAATGCGCAGTCTATTTAAAGTACTCTGTTCAAATAGAGGAACCAACTGTTTCAACAAAGAAATTTCAACGGGTCGTAAAAAAAATCAACCTCGACTAGTATGACGTGTGAAGGCATAATACTAGAATTTTATGTGATAAATGTTCAGGTGTCACCATGGTACAATTTTAGGAAGTTGATGACTTAGTATTTGAACCATATCAGAGGAGCCTACATTTGAGGACATTCTTTTCTACAAGAAAAATGTGGATAAAAGAATTTATTAAATATTAAAGCAATTTAAATATGTGGATGGTGAGAAGGAGACTATATGAATGTATTTTTCTTAGAAATTTGTAAACATAAATTTAGACATATGTTTAAGCATATTACTACTGTTTACTTGCCTAACTCTCAGGATTTCTGCACATTTGATAGCTTCTCTTTAGATTGATGAAAATAATGTGTCAATTTTCATAAAACTTCAACAGATTAATTTGTAAGTTTCTTTTAGAAAGTTTATTATATAAAATATAACCTGAGGATGCGCTATACGGTATCAGGTTTTTTGTAGCTTTCAGTATTAATTTAAATTTTAAAATTAAGTAGTCTACAGCCATGCCACCCTGAACAAGTCCAATCTTGTCTAACCTCAGAAGCTAAGCAGAGTCGGGTCTGGTTAGTACTTGGATAAAAGACCACCTAGGAAGACCAGGTGCTGTAGGCGTAAAAAATAAAAATAAAATAAGGGATTATAAACTGACAAGGTACTTGCAATCTGTGAGGTCAACCAAGGGTTGCCTCACCTAAAAATAAATAAATAAATAAAAATAAAAAATAATAATAGATAAAATTAAGTCAAATCTAACAATTCTAAAATTTCATTTCTGTATTGATGTATAAGACTCCTCCATTACACACCACTTCTCTATATGTGATAATCTGAATAATTGGCCACTGCTTTTCACTCTACTTTCTCATGTCCTTTGTCATGTGACTTTATATTTCTTTTCAGAAAATGAAGCAGAGTAGTTTTTCTACTTAACTTCAGATTAAGACGTGTTTTGCATTGGCCGATATAAGGAAACAGAAGCAACAAATGCCAATTCTCTCAAGGGACCATGTGTATTTCCACTTGCTCCCTTGGGTCTTTGTCACCACCGTAAGAAGAGCTTCCCTCGGTAACTGCAGTTTCCTCATACTTGACCCCAGAATAAACACATAGAGGAAACATGAAACCAAATCTCAGCAAGGAGAGGAGCCATGCTCTGAGCAATCCATAGCTTTATGCAAAGCCATCCTTCAGACAAATGTAATCAAGATCAGCTGGCACCCAACAGTGAACTAATTAAATGCTTCTCAATGTGTGCCACTGAATTTTTGTGCTAATTTTATATGCAGTATTACTCTTTCATGTACATGTGAATATGTTTCATGATCTGAAATTGTACATGTCCACCTACCCAGATTGGAGCTATGCATTTGACCTGCATGCCATCAGTTGAATTAGAAAATAGAATCTGTTGTAGCCTGTAAAACTGACAATGTCTCTTTTATTCAAACTGCATTATATTAGATGATATGAATATGAATAAAAAGAAAGTCTTTTGCTTAATCACTCTCAAGGGAGCCTTGTACACAACTTGCAGGTGAGGGATGACTTTGTAGTTGAAGGCATGAGGTAACTGTAAATGATAAGTCACCTATTACTTGAAACAGAAATTATGGCACAACCACAAGATAAATGTTTGTATTCACACAATATTCTCTGTAAAATATAATATAATATAGAGTTCAAAATGACTTAAAAATTTAAGTGATCTGTATGCATATGTGTGTGCATTTTTGAGGAATAAGGAAGAAGATGAAAAAGTAGGAAATAATTTCTTTTGAATTCCTGAGATCAAACTTAAAATTCTGATTTATCGTACCACTTTCAGTGCAAAATCTGTATTATTCAGAGTTCTTCAGAGAAATTAAACTAATAGACTACATAAATAGATATATAGAAATAAATTTATTGTGTGGGATTGGCTAACATGATTATGAAGGTTAAGAAGTCCCACTATCTTCCTTCTGCCACCTGGAGCCCAGAAAAGCTGCTGGTGAAATTCTAGTTCAAACCTGAAGGCCTGAGAACTAGAGGAGCCAGTGATGTAAGTCCAAGTCCAAGAGCCCAAGAATGAAGAGTGTCAATGTCTTAGAGCAGAAGATGAATGGAAGATGGAAATTTACCTTTCTTCTACTTTTGTATTCTTCACCACCCCTTCCCCTGCCACCCCAGGTTTATTGAGATACAATTGACATATAACATTGTGTAAGTTTAAGGTGTACAATGTGAGAACATTTAAGATTTACTCTAGCCACTTTCAAGTATATATACAGTGTTGTTAACTATAGTCACCATGTTGTATGTTAGATTGCCAGTCAGAGAGTGCATAGATGTCCACATTTTTAGAACCAGTCATTGGAGCCTTATTTGGTGGTATCCTTTGTTATTCCCCTCCTGGCCTAGCATTGGTGTCTGTGCATTTGAGAAAGTAGGCACCTCTTCTAGTCTTCACAAACTGACTTTGGAAGGAAAAGCCTTTTACCAGTCTACTCATTCAGTTTCTGAATGGACCCTCTGGTGGTGTCAGTAGGTAAGCTTGCTGCTAGAGTCCTTGGCTGAGCAGGTCTGGTATCTGGATCATCAGGTGGGCAGGCCTGGTGCTTGGGTCCACAGGGACTGAGCTGGGTGCTTGGGTTCATGGGGAAAAACCTGGAACTTAGGTTCATTGGGGTGGTCCTGGAAGTTGATGGCACTTGATCTGCAGTAATGCATTTGGGAACTGTGTCCATGTGAGCAGGCCTGAATCCCTGGTCTGTGGAGGGTGACCAGGTGCTAGTGACCATTGGAGTGTGCCTGAAATCTGGGTCCATGGAGTTGACCTGGTGCTAAACTAGGCCAGAAACCTGGGTTTGTGGAAGTTGACCTGCAGGCTGGACCCACAAAGGTCAGCTTGGCACTGGAGTGAGCCTAGCACCTGGGACCTCAGAGGCTGGACTAGAGGTTGGCTCTGCAGGGGTTAGGCTGGTATTAGGATGGCCTAGGAGACTTTTTGTTCCATTTAGGTCCTCAAAGGATTAAATAATGCCTGTTCATATTAGTGAGGGCAATCTTTTTTATTCGTCTACTGATTCAATGCTTATCTCTTCACAGATGCACACAGAAATAACACTTTACCAACTATCTGGCCATGACTTAGACTAGTCAAGTGAATACATAAAGTTAACCATCACAGTACTTTTAAAACCAAAGATGCAGTCTCTGGTAGTTGTGGGCAATAGAGGTAGAATAGAGGTATAATAAAGGACAGATGTAATGACAGCAAGAAAGTTTATAGTTTTGTCTTAACGTTCTTCCTGGCAATATCTTGATATTTTTATTCATCCACAATAAGTATTTAATAAGAGTTTATGTGCAAATAGAATCTATGGAAAATAGAAAAATATAAAATATAATTTCTGACTGATGGAGCTCTGAAATCTGTAACAGATGTCAAAGCCCTTACATAGGAAATAGCTAGCAAATGTTCAATTAACTAGAATATGCTGAGTTGGAATCCACATTTTGCACAACTAAACTTGTGTCTAAAAGTGTCAGATAGATCAGTTCATGATCAAAATCATTTGGATTATAAACTTGATTAATTTGGTTATGAATAAGGGACATTAAAAAAACTAAAAAACAGAATGAAAGTAACACTTTTTCCTTCATTTATGATATGAGTCTGACAGAAACCCCTTCTTCTTGCTGTTTATGAATAAAAAATAGATAATTCACAATTCCTACAAACTGAATAAGACTGAATTTAAAAAGATTTAACTAGTGATTAAGCCAATGAAAATGGGCCATCTTATTGTTTATACTGGAGCAAATGAGGCAGATGTTTTAGAATGGTTCTTCACACAAGAACAGACTCTGAGACTGCACCAATCAGCTGTTCGATGAGCATATACCCTTAGCTGACTCAGCCTCGACACCTTAATGACTTTGGAGGGATTTTAAAGCCTCTCTGGCCTGTTTCCTTAGCTATAAAATAGGGACTATAACAGTTCCTACCTCATAAAATTGTTGTGAAGAATAAACTTTGTAGGCGATGGCATGACCCCTGTAGGTTCTCACTGGGAAGGAAGTGCTTTGCTCGAGGCACAATTTGGGGCTGTAAGTGGTGCAAGCGGTGGGTCTATAAAGAAAGACAAGCTAAATAGTGAATCTCTGAATATTCTGGGGGTGGGCGGTGGGGAGTTGACGATAGGGGGAACTACTTGCTAATCTAAAAAATTACAATTAGCTGTTGGTAGGCACACAAAAGTTTGCTATCTCTTGGCTGAAGTAAGGAATTGCCACTCCAATTGTAGTTCTCTGAGTATGCTACGAATTTTTCAAAGAAGAAATAAGAAACCTACTGAGATGCAAGAAATGAGATCAAAAGTGATTTGCTGAACCATTAAATCCACCACCAGCAAGCATTTACCAAGCTGCTGCCTGAGGCTGGGGATGTGGTCTGTAGCCAGGTACTTAGTGTAGGAAATAATTTGTGGGAAACTCCTGTAGGCTTTTTGCTTCCCAGCAGAAAGGGCTAACGTTGGGGTCTGCAATTGAGAACCATTGTTAAATCGGAGTGGGGCCATAGACATAAAACAGAATGCATATTTAGAACTTGTTTAAGATTTCAGTGGCAATTAAATTGAAAAAGTCACAGTATTTTGCACAGAGAAAACAAGGATGATGGTGACTAGGTTGGCAAATAATCTTAAAAAATAAGAAAAATGTTATTTCCAGGGTATTTGTAAGAATTTCATGTTTACTTGTTTTCCTTTCTAAGAGAGAATTGAATTTATCAGGTGGAGAATTTTGTCTCTTGAAAAAATTGCTTCTCTGGAATGGTTAAATTGATTTCAGAAAAATGGTGTTCAGACTTTAAAAACTATGTACTTAAAAATATCTGCATTCCTCAGTCAATAGTTTAATTGTTTTATTGAAAAAATAAGCTCTGCTAGATAAACTAAGGCATGCAAATTTAAGACACCTAATAAATATTTAATAAATATTAATTGAACAACATTATTATTAATTATGTCAATCATAAAGGATATAGGGTGTGTAATTCTGTGTATATGTCTCCAAACTAATATGACTTTTCATCTGATGTATATAGAGATTAATTTGTTTTATGCTCCAAAATAACATTTTTTCATGAAATTACAAGTCACATGGTTTCAACAGTTTTAGCTACAAGAGTGAAGAGTCTGTGTCTTTCAAAGAGTATTTATTAGTAAGAAAGAAAAAAGCCCATGAAATTACATAGATGAAAAATTCCAGTATTTAAAAAAAATCAAAATAATGGATTGACTTCTTTATTTTTATATTCTGTATTTAATGTAGTGCTTCTTTTTACTTTTCTTTCTAAAAGAAGAACATAGGGGCCACTTTCCCCCCACCCCCTACTCACACACAATTTCTGATGAAGGGACCAATAAAAAATTCTTTAGCCATGAGATGAAAACTGAGATGGATAACCAGGGGCTGGTGAGATAGAAAACTGACTGTTTTCTGATAAATTTTTGGATGGGAGATGACATTGGGAATTTGGATACTATTTAGATAGGAGAAGATATGTTTACTGAGTTGAAAATATTTTTTATAAATTTATAAATATGTATCTTACCCAGATTTGGTCAAAGTTTAACCTTAAGGGTACAAAACTATCAGGGCTGGGGAATTGTATTAAAGTTAGAATAAAATGGCTATTATATCTAGTTGTACCCTTAGAAACTATGAGTTAGGGTTTGTGTAACATACTTGATACATTTTAAATAGGCATAATAAATCTAAGTTAGGAACTTTAATCAATAAACTGGAGAAAACATGAAGATCTAAAATTAAGTCTAATCAAATATGTTCCTCAGAATGAAAAGAGTTATTTATTGGTGATGCTATTTGAATAAAGAAAATGTTTTTATCACTAAAATAGTTTTTGAAATTTAAATTTTGGAAATAATAATATTTGTACTTAAATAGAAATAAGAAAGGTAAAATAATGTGATTAAAGTTAAAAGATTTATTTTTGTCCGTAATATCTATGTTTTCTATGAAAATGTTTGCAATTTTGCCAAGGGCAACTGGATATATCTTGAAAAGCGATTGATGGATATCTGATATGCCAAAATATACTAGGGGCTATGTACCAATATGTACTGATATGGGCTATATTTGCCTTGAACAATCAGTAAAGAGGAAAACATCTGTATTTCTGATGTTTTTATATAATGGGTTTTTTAGTTTGACTTTTGACTATCATTTATGATTTGACTCTCAGGTACTAGGTAATAGTTTGAAGGGTGTATGGACTTGAAGACAGTATTAAACTTTACCTATTTGAGTAAGTAAGACCAAATTGCAAGTATTTAATTGTTTCTTTTGAAATTTTAAATTATCTATTTAAAAAATTAAGTTCAGAAATAAGACAATAATTAAATGGAAGTTTTGTTAGAAATTTGTTAGGAACATTCTAAATCTTTATTATTGGCTTTATCTAACCTTTTATCATCTCACAAAAATAAGAACTCTGCTTGGTCTGAGGCTGTCATGATTGAGGACATACTTTTTTATACTAGATAACTACTGGAAAAAAAGCCCTCTTTTTGGTATAGG
>NW_011888790.1:8653523-8691899 GCF_000151845.1 Pteropus vampyrus | reverse complement strand
AAATATACTAGGGGCTATGTACCAATATGTACTGATATGGGCTATATTTGCCTTGAACAATCAGTAAAGAGGAAAACATCTGTATTTCTGATGTTTTTATATAATGGGTTTTTTAGTTTGACTTTTGACTATCATTTATGATTTGACTCTCAGGTACTAGGTAATAGTTTGAAGGGTGTATGGACTTGAAGACAGTATTAAACTTTACCTATTTGAGTAAGTAAGACCAAATTGCAAGTATTTAATTGTTTCTTTTGAAATTTTAAATTATCTATTTAAAAAATTAAGTTCAGAAATAAGACAATAATTAAATGGAAGTTTTGTTAGAAATTTGTTAGGAACATTCTAAATCTTTATTATTGGCTTTATCTAACCTTTTATCATCTCACAAAAATAAGAACTCTGCTTGGTCTGAGGCTGTCATGATTGAGGACATACTTTTTTATACTAGATAACTACTGGAAAAAAAGCCCTCTTTTTGGTATAGGAAAAGGACCATTGCCTGAAATACCACAGTTAAATCTAGATTTCAAAAGGATGTTTTGAATGAGTCATGTTTAGAAGATGCCAGGATGAATGGAAATGTGAAAGAGAATAAATAGTGGGATTGCAGTGAAACAGTGGAGCATTTTGGTCATGTGGACAGAAAAGTGCTGATACAGAATTTTCAATATCCTAAAACTGTTATCTGTGCTTTCATTTTTTAAAAAATTGATCTTTACTAAATGTAAGGGGGCTTCAAGATATGATGCTAGATGCTTTGTATATGTGTTCCATAGCATTCCTCTGGAGAAGAAAGATGAATTTTCACTTTCTTTGTTAATTTTATTTTTTCAGTTCTGGTTGTTCATGCTTTTACATCTGCATAATGCTATAAATGGATTCACCAGTCCTGAATACTATGCAGTCAAATTTAAATATTTGTGTCAGGTTAACTGAATCATTTCAGTCTTCTCTAAAGCTTATACTATGCTTGTGAGAAATATACAAGTTGGGAATTTTGTAGCTTTTAATATAAATAGTATCAGACTTATGAGAAAAAAGAAATATTTCTGTATATGAAACCAAAATACTTAATCTCTTACATATGGCAGGCACTTAATTTACACACAGAAGTAACTAACTGAAAGAATGAGTTAAGAATGAGGATTATGTGCTGTGAGAAATTAGTGTTCAATAAATGTTAAGAATTCTTGTGTATAGTTTTTGAAATGTATTTTGAATTATCATATTGTGAGAAAAGAGGGACAGGGAAGTATATAAAAGAAAACACGCACTGATGGCTTAAAAATATGATGAACTTTTTAAAAGAGATGCATTGTGAAATCAGTGAAATAAGAGAAAATTAGCTTAGAGTTGTAAAAAATTATGTTGTCAAAGGAGAGAGACTAGAGGAATTGAAAGCAAATAAATCAAAAATAAAACAGCACAATGATGAAATCATAAAACTCTTAGAAGAATTCATACATGGTAAGCTTCTTGACATCGGTCTTGGTAATGATTTCTTGGACTTGACATCAAAAGCAAAGGCAACAATTGCAAAAATAAACAAGTGGGAATATGTCAAACTAAAAAGCTTCTGTACAGGAAAGAAAATTGTCAACAAAATGAAAAGGCAACCTACTGAATTGGAGAAAATATTTACGAATTATATATCATAATAGGTTAATATCCAAAATATATAAAGAATTCATAGAACTCAATAACAATAGCAAATAATTTGATTTAAAAATGGGGAGAGGATCTGAATAGAAATTTTTCCAAAGAAAACATACAGATGGCCTAGCCGTACATAAAAGATGCTCAAAATCACTATTCATCAAAGAAATGCAAATCAAAACCACAAATAGATATAATTTCACATCTGTTAAAATGGCTATTATCAAAAAGATAAGAAATAATGTGTTATTTCTTGTGCACTGTTGGTGGGAATGTAAACTGATTCTACCACTATAGAAAAATATAGATGTTCTTCAAAAAATTAAAAATAGAACTACCATATTATCCAGCAATTCCACTTCTGGATATATCCCTGAAGAAAACAAAAGCACTAACTCAAAAAGATATATGCACCCCCACATTCACTGCAGCATTATTTACAATAGCCAAGATATGGAAAGAACCTAAGTGTCCATCTATGAATGGATGGATTGAGAAATTGTGAGATCACAGACACACACACACACACACACACACACACACACACACACACACACACACACAGAGAGAGAGAGAAAGATATTATTCAGTCATAAACAGGAAAAAAAAATCTTGCATTTGTGACAACATGGATGGACTTTGAGGGTGTTAGGCTAAGTAAAATGTCAGATAAAGACAAATACTGTATGAGCTTACTTATATGTGGATTCTAAACAAACAAACTGCCAAAAATAAGCTCATAGGTATAGAGAAAAGACTGGCTACCAGAAGTGGGTTGGGGGGGGGTGCGGGGAGGTAGGTAAAATAGGTGAAGGAATTCAAAAGTTACAAACTCTCAGTTGTAAAATAAATGTATCATGGGGATGTAACATACAGCATGGCAACTACAGTTAGTAATATTGTATTGCACATTTGAAAGTTGCTAAGAGAGTAAATCTTAAAAGTTCTCGTCATAAGAAAAAAAATTCTATAGCTATTGTGACAAATGCTAAACAGATTTATTGTGATGATAATTTCACAATATATATAACTATCAAATCATTATGTCAATTATACCTCAATTTTTAAAAAGGACAATTAAAATCAATTTTTGACTAGTCTAAAAAATAAATAAATAAATATATATTTTTATAACCCTTAATATATAGAAGAGGTGACTCTAGTTTTCACCTAAGGGCAAAATGTTAAGTAATGAGATTGCTAACTCTAATTACATGGCTGGTTCTAACTTTTATGTATGATACAAGATGCCAAATAATAATATTATTAAGTTATGAATTTGCTGAAATAAATGTAACTGGATGGTTTGGGTTTTTACCTTCTTTTTTATGTGTTTTCTATAATGACTAAAATATCAGACCAAATCTGTTCGAATATACTGGGTATTGCTGTCTTCATTTCACATTTGTGGTTATACCAAGTAACTTATCTAAGATAACATCAGGTAAGTTGTAAGGTAAAAAAATTCAAGAATTATGTGACTTCAAAATTAGTGCTCTCTCTACTTCACAAAGATCTCAGTCAGGGAGGAGAGGTACACTTGAATATGCACACCACATTTATCTTATTAATAAATGAGATAAAATAAAAATAAATAAGTGTGAGGTTGGGAGGGATGTAGTTGGGTGTTGTATTTTAGGATGATTAGGGAAAGCTCTCTTGTATGAAATGATAACATGAAGAGATCTAAGTAAGCAAAACTTCTCTGAATATAAAAAGAATAAAGGGGAGCACTCCAGGTAGAGAGAAGAAATACAGTGCTCTGAGGTGGAAGCTTGCATGGTATGCTAACTACTTTCAGGAAAGTCAATGTGGCTGGAGCACAGTTATCAAGTATCGATACCTGTTCCAAAGTCAAGTGGCAATGGTACTTCATGGGAACGGTGGGTTGGGAAAATACTATGAAATATCAATGTATCAATAATATTCAAAGTCATGGGACACGATTAGGTCACTAATGGAGTAAGATAGTTCATAAGTGAGGAGGTTCAATGATTGAACTTTGGAGCACACTAAACTAAATATATATATATTTAATATAATATATATAATATATAATATATATATATTGAATAGGATCCTGAAAAAGAGTCTGAGAAGGGGAAAAGTGAAGGGAAAATAAAAGAAAGAAAGAAAATAGTTGTGTGTGCTGTCCCAGAGACCATAAGAGGGAAATATTTCAAAAAGGAGTAATCGACTCTGTCAAATGCTGGTGTCTTGATGGCAAATAATTATTGACCATTTCATTGGGCAATGTGCAGCATTGTTGATAGAATGAAGTTTGGATAGAGCAGTGGAGAGGAAATCTATTTAGAGTGGATTTAGATGAAAAATGAGGCAATGGTAATATAAAGCAAAAATAAATCATTTTAGGTGCATTATAAAAAAGATGGATAGGGGAAAAGGTCATAATTGGAGGGCAAATGTATCAAAAGAAAGTTTACTTGTTCTAAGAGGTATTACAGTATCCCATCTAATAATTTTTGAAACACACATGAGAAAAATTCTGATGAAATAAAAGGAGGAAGTTGGAAATAGTCTAAGTGAAATTGTTAGGGAGGTGGAGGGATTCTGTTTAATGCATAAGCGTATAGTTCTTTTAATTTGGTTTCTTCTAAAAGCAGAGCATGAGACAAAAACTGTATATAGTTTATTTAGAAGATATTTCCTGTAAGCAGAAGTAAATCAGGAGTAAGAATGAAATGGGAAAAAGGAAAAGCCAATAAAGTTTGCATTATTGAGGATGTGCTTTCTGAGAGATCTCAGAGAAAATATAGAATCTATCCAGAATTTTTGATTCACTGACTTTATTCCACTTTAATCCACTGATTCTCATATTCCACTATATAAAAGTTATCCCCAGAAGCATGATGATGATGATGATGATGATGATGATGATGATGATAATGATGATGATGATATTTTTGTGCACAGAGTTGTACACAGCCTAGGTACTCAGAACTTGGGAATTAATTCAACCACAGATGTAAAATTAATTTTCCTTCCAAAAACCCTAAATAATTACCATGAAATTGGCAACTCTATCCATTCACTGAGAACACTGAGCAGGGTACAAGAAGAGGCACTTTTGTTTTGGCGGAGGTGCCCACAGGGATGCTATATATTTGCCCAGTAGGAGAAACTTTTACTTCTGTGAACCTCTGTTGAAAATGACTTGGAAATAGGCTTGTTGGTCTCTGGATACACTTTACAAGAAAGATAAAGCCTATATATTTATATATCAAGAGAAGCTATTTTAAATTGTTAGCATAAGTGTATTTATGGTGTTGTGTGGGTAGTCTTTAATAATGCCTATTAGCTTTTGTAGATGCACATGGATATTGACTTATTCTGAATTAGCACCATTAGTCATAGAATCTCACAATATGTCTGTGAATTTGCTTTTGTCCTCACTTTTACTGAAGTACGAGGTGGTTAAGTGACTTACCAATGAACATCAAATATGTTGGTGACGAAGCCAAGAATAGATTCTTAAGGTCCTGACTTCATGTTATTTATGTCACTGTATTTATTGACTTTACCTTTTGCTTAGTCATTTCTTAGGGACATTTATGATAAATATAATGAAAAGCAACACTCCAATGCTTTAATTAGAAGTTGTACTTTACACCCATAGCAAGAAGAAAACAATAAGTCTATGAGGCATCTGCAGTGGATTTTTGACTGAAGTCCCATTTCAATCAATCGAACCATTCATTTAATTTCTTAGGATCTCAGTTTACACATCTGTAGAATTGATGCAATAGTTTCTTAGGTCCCTTTTAGGTCCCACATTCTATTTTTCTAGTAAATGATAATTGAGGATTTGATCATTTTAATTTCATCTGTATGGTGAGTGACTTTTCCTTAGTCCCCCTGACCTATTATCAGGAATCCTTAAAGTATAGATTCTTGGGGATTCTGCCATCATAGGATAGGGCTCCACTGGGAAGTCCATAGTTGGTCATGTCTCTTTCTACTAGGATGTTAGCAAATTTGGCTTCCTTAACATAGCATCAAAATAGTAGCTTTCCATTATTTCTGAAAAAATGTATGCCTGCTGGTTGATATTTGCCTATAGAAATATCACATCCTCTCTGAGAATTAATATCATGAGAAATCCTATCTGTTTTGTTCTCTATTATAAATATAGTGACTGGAACAGTGTCTAGCACATAGTAACTCAATAAAGATTTGTTTTATGAATGAATTTATTAGAAAAAAAGAGCTATGAATCTTTCTCATACAATCTTAGTAATACCATTGACATAATGCCCATGATAAAAGTACAAGACAAATTAAATGACAGTAAATATTTCTCATCATCCTTCATCCATCTCAAATCCCAGTCCTCAAAAGTTATATTGTTTAATTTTTTGTTTTAATTCCTATGAATGTTACAATTCTAATTAAAATACATTTATCTCTATTTTTGATTCCATCAGTCTTTATACTTTGAAAGACTGGGAAATTGGTTCACCTACACTAATTTGTACATCCGTATATTTTCTGAAGTTTTGTTTCTTATGGTACTGAATTTTTAATTTTTTTTCTGATGTTTCTCTCTGTTTAATCTTACATCTCTATTTCTTGTTATTCAAAATTTAAATAGATTTTTCCTAATTTTGCTTCATAAGATGAAGAAATTAATACCCTGATACTGTCTTTTGCCACTTTTAGTTCTCTACTCCCAGACTTTGCTACGTCATTCATTTTATAATATGAAGGTTTGCTAGTTCTTCATGGTAACTCTGCTCCATTTTCACTCTTATGAATATTTCTGTTTTTCTATTGCAATGAGATTCAGGTTAGATTCTGCAAATGGAGGCAGTTAATGGGAGGAAGAAGGGATAAAATATACTTTGCTGCTTCTGATGGTTAGCATGGTATATCTTTTACCAATTTTCTACTTTTAAATGACCTGTGTTTTTATATTTAATATGCATTTTCTTGTTGACAGCATATGTTTGGATCTTATTTGTTATGTAATCTGACAAGTTTTCTCCTCTAATTACAAATAATTAATCTATGTTTAACATAATTTTTGATATGATTAAAATTTAATCTATTATCTTTCTATTTATTTAGTTTTGCCACATATGTAAGTTTTGTTCCTTTTTTATTTGGATTAATTAACAATTTTTTGAAATTTTATTTAGAACGTGTTACTTAATTTTTAGATATTTGGGGACTTCCAGATATCTTCGAGGTATTGTTTTCTAGTTCAATCTTGTTGTCAAAGAGTGTACTTTGAACAACTTGCATTATTTTTTAATTGAGCACTTGAAAACAGCTGCATTCACCTGTTATTGGGTGACATGTTCTGTAAGTATTAGATTGATTTTCTTTTTAATGTCCTTCAAGTCTTCTATAGTTTTACTGATTTTCTGTCTGTTTATTCAATCTAATATGAAGAGTGTTGAAAATTCAAACTATGACTGCTTCCCTACTTTCTTTCAAACATTCCACGTACACACATTAGCCCAATTGATATTGTTACAGTGTCACTAAGGTCCTGTTCATTTTTATCCATTCTTTTTTCCACTGTGGATATTTTCTGTTTTTACATCTTTATGTATTGTGAGTTTTCATTCTGCAAATCTAATCAGCTATCAAGCCCATTGAGTGAATTTTCACTTCAGATATTGTATTTTCCATGTCTAGAAAGTCCACTTAGGTCTTTTCGTATCTCCCATGTTTCTCCTTGGTATGTTCATGCTTTCTTTTAAATAATTTTACATAGCAATAAATATTTTAATGTCCTTGTCTATCAGTTCTAATATTCCTCTTCTTTCTAGATCTGTTTTTATTGACATTTGTTTTCCTTGTGGCATTTCCCTGCTTCTCGTTTTACCTAGCATTCTTTTAAATTGTATGATGAACATCATGACTGTGTTTTCTTCCTTTAAAGAATTTTGGGCTTCGAACTTTATAGGCAGGTAAGTTACTAATGATTCTATTTGCTAAATTTGAGACTTACTTCAAACTTGAGGAGTTTCAATTTATGCCTTAAGAGCAAAAACTGAGGTTTTCTGAAGCAGAAATTCTATCTTAAGACTGGAGCATCAGTGCCTGCTTAGTTTCCAGCCTGTCATCTTGACCTACTTTCAGACTTTCTAGTTTCAAAATCACATGAACCAATTCCTTCATTCCTTAACATCTCTCCCTCTCCCTCTCTCTCTACCTCACCATTGGTTCTGCTTCTTTGTTAACTCTTGATTGATAGAGTAATCAATAAAAATTCAAGGAGCTGGGAAATGGAAATTTCTGGAACTTTTTTCTTATGCAACAATCTCATCTCTGGAATCTGCCATGCAACTTACAGCTGCCTCGGCATCCATGAAATCTAATCTCTGGCCACTCAGTTAAACACAGCATGCTGTGCTTAGACTCTCCTTGCTCTTTGGTTTGTCCAGGCAGAATTCTGGGGCAATCACAGCATTAACTTCATTTATTTCTCTTTCTTTCAATGATCACGATCCTGCACTACCTGTTGTCCATTTTTCTGGATGTTTAGGATAGGATTTAAATTCAGTCTTTCTTATTCCATGGTAGCCAGAAGCTTGTCTCGTGGTCTTCAACATCAGTAAGGGAAGAACTCAATCCATTAGAAATTTCCAATTAAAATTATATTGGAAGAAGTTTATATTTATAAGGAAATATATATTTATTCTTCTGTTTTCAGTAAACTGGAAATAGAAAAATTTCATATATAGGAACTCTTATGTTTGCATTGCAATTTATTTTCACACTGAGGTGGTCTTTTATTTTGATCTCTGCTAGTGTATAATCAATCTTTTCTCTGTTCCTGTACTGTCTTCATAAGGAATGTGAATAAATGATGGGTCCACTGAAAGGTCACAATCATTTTTTGTTTAATATGTTATTTTATGTTTCCTTAGAACCGTGATCTTTGGGCATTCTTGACAAATGTAAGTAATAGACTTCTCATCTCTGCACTGTGACTAGGACTGGTCAGCTACCTCTTTTATAGATTTATTTTATTGCTTTGGGGCATCAACTTGCCATAAGTTTGAAAAAAATCACTGTCTGAGCCTAATAGTATAATTCCCATTTCTTCTTCTGCTTACCACTTTTCTGGGTTAATGAGTTATTCAGAACTTTTCCTCCTGTGTTCACATACTGCTGCTCCTTTTTTCTTTTATTGATTCATTTCAGGTCTAGTATAACTGGAAAATTACTCCTTTCACAGCATTAAATTTTTGTATTATTTTTTCCATTTCAGTAAGTATATGATGGATATAAGACTTAGTTTCCTTTCTTATGTAATAATGATTGAGTTGCATATAATGGACAAATAGAAAATGTTTTATATAAAATGGCCTAATGGAAGCACTTTTCCTTGTTTAAAAAACACAGTATCTTCCATTTTTATGTCTATTTTATGCTATTTTTCAACTCTCAATTTAGGTTTCCCTGGTGGGAGTCATCATTACTTGCTCTTGGCAGGCAGAAAGATTGCAACAAAGTCATTTAGTTTTTCCCATTTCCTTTATCCCATATTTTTAAGTCACTCCTGTAATGAGATGGTTGTAAAGCTATTTCGTTTGCATTCTCCAATGCTATTTTTTCCTGTTTCTGAAGTATTATCCTATGTACCTTGTACTCTATTTGAATCCCACATTAAAACTGTGTGTGTGTGTGTTAGCTACATGTATTCTCTCTCACTTGTGACTACAACAGTTGCATTTTGACTAATGTTTATCAATTTTGAAAAATGTGGTTTTTGTGCAATCCTGACTTGTGTGACATTAATAATTTTGATAATTATGTTAATATTCTTACAATATAAAGAAATTAATCCATGGCATTAGATGTCATCATTATTTAATGCATCATTTACTTTTAATTTTGTGATTATCTTATTAGAAAAGTAAATTAGTTGAGGACACTCAAAGAGTATTAGTAAAAAAATGTTTACTTCATTTTGTTCCCTCAGTATCAAGAACAGTAAAAGATAGTGACTATTCAATAAGTAGTATTTGCAATCAATGAGATCATTTAAAGCAATTTTAATAGTATGTTGGAAATAGTTCGTTGTGATTTTACCATATCATAATATTAAGTAATAAATATTTTATAGTTAGAATTGTGCCATTTCTATATTTTTTCACTTGGCTAACATTCCTTTTAATATAAAATCAAGAACAATGTCTCTATGAAATTCAGTCCACATTAAATCCAGGACTTTTACATATATTGCCTAAAATAAATACCTCACTCTTATAGGTGAATTCATTTTGATTAGTCATTCTCTGACTATAGAGGTGACCAATAGCATTTTCTATTTTTCAATATCTGATCTAAATTATTGTAGTCAAGTAAAAAGCTATGAAATAATGAGAATCAATGTTATTATCTTTTTAGGTCTATAGAATATTCATTTTAACTAATTTAAATAAAATAGCTCTTTTTATATAAAGTAGTCCTCCCTATTATTTTCTACTTCCAATTTTATAACAATAGATTTGGATTCTTTTGTTTTAAATCTTTCAATCTTGTATCATTTTCATAATATTTCAAATTATTTGGTAAAAAATAAATGATTTTAATATTATTTACATGGAATTATCTGAAAATAGTAATTGTTTAAACAGTAAAAAATTCAATTTTATTCTTTATACTGATTTTATAAGCATTTTTCTTCAATATTAAAAGAAAAACTTTTCTATATCCCTTTTCTGTTTCCCAAAGATGATGAAAGCAAAGGTAGATAAGGAAATTTAATCTTAAAAGATAATATATCTTTTAAATGTTATATTATTCAAGGTTTTAAGAGAAATTTGCATATCATATTCCTAGACTTGAAATACAGAAATACAGAGACTCCATAGCCTTTGACAAGCTATAATTATTCCACACCTGTTGTCTCATTTCTTACTTCCATAATGTCTTACGATTCATACTTATTAATGTCAATAGCAATGCAGGCACCTATGAACCTTGGGTGGGTATTAATTTTTACATGACTACTTTTACAGTTAGATACCTGTCATTATCTCCTTTTACACACTTTTGTGCACACTTATGTTCTGCCCTACCTTTCTGATATTATTTCCACAGTTAAAATATTGATCTTTAAGAGCTTGACAGTAAAGTATTATAAAAAGTACTACTACTAAAGTTTATCACATGTCTAACTTTTTTAATGATGTTACATATGGGGAAACTATACCTTCTTATAGGTAATACATTCCTTTATTTAGAGCCAAGGTATATTTGTTTCTGTTAAATAAAAGTTTTAGATAAATCATTTGAAATGGAAACATGGCAGGCATAATAAGAGAAGTAGCTTACACTGACTCTACTACTATTTCTTTGAATTTAAATATGCATTTAAACATCCTGATCTCTTTCTTTGACAAAATGAATTGGTAGACTGGATTGTCACCAGAATTTTCACTTTTAAATTTCTAAAAATCTAGTTTTCTGTTTCACATATTTCATTAGGTAGAAATCGTATATAAGTGATGTTGGTCAGAGAAGAAAAGATTCAATTAAAATAGACAGGTGATGACCGGCAGAGGGTTGAAAATGAGCTCAATGGTAAAACAATATTTGGACTTTTCTCCCACTGGGTCATTGCTAGTATGCAAACTACTTGTGATTAACTTCATCTGTAACCCTGTTTTCCATCATTTATACCACACGAAAGACATTGCTCAACATGTTGACCTTTCGTACTTTGGGAATTTTATTCTGGTAGTTTATCCTCTATTTCATGAACTTTTTCTATTGCCATAGTCACATCCCAAGTCCCAATGGTTTTTACTGCTCTTATATCATAACAAACATTATGCTTGCTTCAAATGTATCTGTCTCTATCATCTATCTACTATCTATCATCTATCTATCTATCTATCATCTATCTATCTATCTATCTATCTATCTATCTATCTATCTATCTATCTATCATCATCTATCTATCATCATCATCTATCATCTATCTTCTACCATTGTTTATCCATCTCATTATTTAAACTCAAAAAGCAATATGTCTGTCAATCTGGAGCTATGTGTGAACTTCTAGCTAGCACTCTTATTCTCTAACCTTTCAATCACTCCTTGCTGTAATAAGGAGTTATCTGATTGATTTTTGAAAAAAGATAAGCTCATTCATAGCCAGTTCTTTCTTCCCTATATTGTGTCTATTTCTCCAGTATGCTGTCTTCCTATTTAGTCTTGTCATATACTCTGCTCCAGTCAGAAAGATAGAAGTTGATTTTGTCTTCTTTTTCTTCATTCCCTTCATCCCCACATAACCAACTAACCCTCTACTTCTCCAAACTCTCACCGTCATTTGTCTACTGCTTTCCTAGCTCTCTCTTCTGGCTACAGCAATGGAATTCTAACTGGTATTTCTCTATCACTTCTTACTTCCAATAGAGCTCCAATTAATCTTTCAAAATGCATAGTTACTTATGTTGCCACATCACATAAAAAATCTTTTAATATTTATAATTATCTATAGAAAAAAGTCAAAACTTCTTAATCTGGCTTAAAATTGGTATGTGATTTAGTTCCTATACTTGCCTGTCTTACTTGTCACTCACCAGCTTGTTCTTTGAAAATTAGTAGGATCCTTCTCTGAATTCTTCAATGTGTTATGTATTTTTACCAATTCAGGGTTTTTATGTGTACTGTTTCTTCTGCTTGAAACAATCTCCACCTTCTTCATTTGTACCTATTTATCTAGATAATGTCCACTATTCTTTCAGATTTCAGTTCTCAGGTTAACGGCCAATTCCTATGGAAGTTCTTTATTGATCACCAAAATAGATTAGGTTAAACCTGTTGTATGCTATACTGCATTCTGTATTTTTTTCACAGAACATAATGAAAATTGTATCTTTTTTCAATGCCACATTGGACTCTCCAACATATTGAGATGCTGAGCAGGTATTTGCTTACTATATGACTTGCCAAAAAAAGAAGTAAGAATTTCACAGAAAACTAGAATGAAGAAGGCCAGGAAAGAGAGTATGGAAGTAAGGATGTTGATTTTTCATTTGGTATAATATAAGTAAGAAAGCAATTATGAATATCAATGGGCTTGTAAAAATATAAAATTTTGTGATATGGACAAAAAAGGGTTATATATAAGTTCAATGACAAAAAGTAACCTCATAGGGTGATCTGACCATAAATTTCTAATTGGGCGGGTCATGGTGGGTACTGACAAGCCATGTCTATAAAAGGTTTATCTTTGAATTAAGCAAGTTTTCCATTGTATTTGTGCATCTAGGTTAATTATCTTTTCCAGATCCCTCAAAGGCGTAACGACCCTCAAAGGAGCAGATAATCTTGTTAACTATCCTATGATCCAATCATAGAGATTTCTCCACTTTGTTGCTCTGCTTTCTCGCACTTTCATATAATGATCCTCATCTTCCTATCTTAATTCCAAATGTATAAAAGAACTGCTAAACTGTCATTCTCCAGAGCATTTGAGATCTTGCTTCTCAGCGTGTCATCAGTTTGGCTCAGGGAACTCACCACCCAAACTTGCTGCTCCTTCTCCCCTCTCCCTTCTCCTGCAGGGAACTCGCAGCTAGAGAGGCAATTTCTTTATTTCTCTCAGTCCACCGCTCGACACCTGGGGTTCTGACCTGTGGTAGTTCTTATGCACAGATCCCACATTCAAATGTGCTGGTGTGCAGTTTGGGTGTTTTTTTGTTGAGTTTTAGATGTTCACTTATTGTGGTTTCAAGGGGAGATATCTGGGGATGTCTCTCACTCCACCATGTTTCCAAAGATCTACTTTATGCACGTCCGTCTTCAGAGTCTCTCAGCCTCTCTTGGACTCTTAGATATTTGCTCTGCTTCACTCATCATCTCTGCCAAAGGACTTCATGCAAGATTCCTGTTACATATCAACATTTTGTTATGTATAAAATGAAAATAAAAATTAGTAGCCTTAGAAGTTAAGGTATCTTAGGTTTTTGTAATAAGGCATGTGTATGGTGTGGGGCTTATGTTAATTCCTTAATAAATGTAAGTTCCCTAATGCCTTTCCTCACTGCCTTAGGTAGGATTTAATAATCATAGACATGGCTTTTGGCTTCCTTTTTATATGTTTAGTTTTCCCAGTTTCTTTCTATCCCTTAGCCCCTGGATCCTGGATTCTTTTTGGCCAAGTTACAGTTTTCTCTTTTCCAATTTTGACAAAATCAAAATAGACTGATTTTTCCCCCTGGTTCTTACAACTTTGTTCTTCCTGATTACATGGCTCTGCTTCAATTCTCTTTTTTTGGCTTATGATTCAACCCTGAATCTTTGCCCACTTGTTAGGGACTCTGTATTTTTTTCTTGTTTGTGTATGTATGCCAATTTAAAAAAAAATGTTTATTTTTTAGGACATGAATTGTATCTTATTTTTAACTTGTGCATAGTGATGACAGAGTGCAATTATGTCATTACTCTTCTTTTACATAATTTAAATATTTAGAGTGTCCCCAAACATCATTTTCCAAAGCTGCCACTGACCCAGCTTGTTTACTAATTTAGGTCTTTCAAATGGGGTGAGAAACTGGATGCTTCCTTCTGTGTTTATTCTTCAATCATTGCAACAATAGTTACAGAAGAAACAACTTTGAATGGAGATGTGCCATTTCCTGGGAGGACACTAAATATTCCTCTTTGCATGCCCTTTTCACTGGCATAAATTTGTGATAGTGGTGTTGCAGAGCTCTTCCCGCCTTTTTTTTTTTTTTTTAACTGATGAGAACATTTTTCTCTTTTAGGAATCTAATTTGTCATCCATACAATTAATGACTTCATTGCAATTGTTAAGAAATTTGAATTATCCTTTTTGTTGCCTGAGACTTGACATTTCTTATGATCCTTTGTACACTTTCTTGTGAAGGCATAGAGTTTTAGACAGGTGATAGCTTGCTCCATGAGCTGATGGAACTAAGAAGAATTGATGATTTTCTCCTCGTTCAGCTTTTTTTTTTTTTTCTCGTTATAATGATGGGAGTGATGACTTCCAAGCCCCATACATGTCAGACAGCACAGTTTGTTCCTTTTTATTGGTAAGCGGCATTCCATTGTATGGATAAACCTTAGTTAGTTTAGCCATTTATCTGTTGAAGGACATTCGGGCTGTTTCTAGTTTTTGGTTATTACAAATAAACGTGCTATAAACAGTCATGCATAGGTTTTTGTATGAATATAAGTTTTCATTTTTCTGGAATAAATGCCTAGAAGTGCAATTATTGAGTCTTACAGTTTGCATGTTTTACATTAAAAACAACAGCAATAAAAAAAAAAACTCTTCATACTCTTTTCAAGAATAGTTGTATCATTTTATATTCTCACCATCAATGTGTGAATGATGGGTTTTCTCCACATCCTCACCAGGATTTGGCATTTTTACTATATTTTTTTTCAGCCATTCTGCTAGGTGTTTAGTGATTTCACAGTGTGGTTTTGATTTGCATTTTCCTTATAGCTAATAATATTAACATCTTTTTAAGTTTATCTGCCATCTATATATCTTCTTCAGTGAAATGTTTCTTCATGTCTTTAGCCCATTTAATAATTATATTGTCTTTTTTTTTAATGTTTACACGGAGATTTCTTTATATATTCTAGATAGTTGTTCCTCGTCAATGTGTTTGCAAGTCTCCCAGTCTATAGCTTATATTTTCATCCTCTTGATAAGGTCTTTGTAGAGCAAAAGCTTTTAATTTTGAAGATGTCTAATTTATCAATTTTTCTTGAATGTGTCAGGTCTAAGAATACTTTGCTTAGTCCTAGATCTCAGAAATTTTCTGTTTCTGGGTTCTCTGCTCTGATCCATTGACATATATCTCTGCCTCTGCCATACTACACTGCCTTGGTTATTTTTGCTATATAATAAGCCTTAGCATCCTTCACCTTTATTTTTCTTTGTCAAGATTGTTTATAATCTTTTTAAGTTACGAAAGTAATACATAAAGGCATACTTGTAAAATATTTCAAATGATAACAGATTTATGTGTTTCTTGTGACTATATTTTAGTAACTGTTGGAGAAAACTCTTCCTTTTCAATCACAGAAGAGAGTATATATTGGTTTCCCAGATGTACATCTTTCCTGATGGGCTTAAGACTAATGATTCTAGCTATATGTAATGGTTCAAAGGCCCAATGCTTTACATCTTTTAACTGAATAGACTTGAAGCAAAATTTGTCCCTGGGTGGATTTTTCATATTGTTGTGGTAGATTTTGACAGGATCATGTTGCTTTGCTTTCATCATAACAACTCAAGATAGCTAGAAGTCTAATCTTTAGGGTGATATGACTAGGAAAAAGCCTGGAACAATTTTGGAAAAGCAGCTTTTTGTACAGAGTTGTTCACAGATAGTTAGAGAGAGGATTAACTTTATTCCCGTATGTTTAGTTTCCCTGGTGTCAGAAAGGCTCATGTTAAGCTGAAGTTGTCCACACAAATTTGGAGATAAAGTGATTAGGCAGAAATGTCCATGAGCTATTACTTCCGGACTTGTATCAAATTATTCCACACTGGAAATTCCTGGTGCTAGGAAATAGGGCATCTGTCTTCAGTTGATTTCAAGCTGGAAGTGTGTTTTACTGCCTAAAGGGGATTAAAATGATCCTTTACTGATCTATTTTTAGAACTCTTTGGCAGGAAGATTGTTTCATCAAAGGGTGCTACATCCCAGAGTCAGAAGAAAGCAGCACTATCTATGATTTGGAGAAATTTTTACAGGAAAATAATAGTTTCAATAAAAGTCTGATTATATTCCCTCTTCTACATTTTTTGGCTTGACAAATGGCAAAGGAAAAGACAGATATGTGCGTTAGAGCAGAAAGTGATATAAAGATGATATCAAGAAACTTAAATCTTAATTATTTCTGCTAAGTAATTTGTAGGGAGAAATAAGCTTAAGGAAGTATCAGCTTGACAGGCATTGCCCAAAGTGGAATATTAGTGGAAAAGATACCAGTAGAGTAGAATGTTATTGATTGTTATCATTTTGGTATCCAAAATCCTCCCTCTATTTTATTTAAGGAGGTACTTCTCTCCTCATTTAAATTGTGGTGTTCTGGTGGAGACATTTGATCATACTACTCCTTCTCCTTGACCATAGCATTGACCACATGATCTAGTTAGGCCAACTATAGACTTTCAGTCTGTAGCCATAACAATTGTTTCTAATATTGGCTCATGTCCCAAGCTGGGTTGATCAGCCTCATTTTCTAAGACTTCCCATCTGAATACTTGGATTCAGTATGCTAAACTCTTAAGGAAAGTAAGCCCGAAAAAAATGATAAAAAGAGACAAATTCTTTAGATCCATTTTTTTCCTCTGATATGTTATACCTTATTTTTTCTTCACTTGGTTAGCTGAGCTAGTAAATGTTTTAAAATTTGTTTGTGATTATTTATTCATTTATTTTTTATAAAGATTTTTTTAAGAGTAGTTTTAAGTTTACAACAAAATTGAGAGGAAGGTATAGAGATTTCCCATATACCTTCTGTCTCACACATGTGTAGCCTCTTCCACTATCAACATCATTCACCAAAATAGTACATTTTTCATCAAGGAGGAACCTACATTGATGCATCATAATCGCCCAAAGTCCATAGTTTACCTTAGGGTTCAGTCTTGGTGTTGTACATTCTATGCACATGGACAAATGCATAATGGCATATATTCATCATTATAATATCATATAGAGTATTTTCACTGTTGTAAAATTCTTCTGCACTTGGCTTATTTATCTCTTCCCACAGTTCCACCCTATAACCATTGATCTTTTTGTTGTCTTCATGTTTTGACTTTTCCAGAATGTTATATAGCTGGAATCACTCAGTGTGTAGCCTTTTAAATTGGCTTCTTTCGCTTAGTAATATGCATTTAAGTTTCCTTTGTGTCTTTTTATGGATTGATAGCTAATTTCTTAGTGCCAGAGAATATTCTACTGTTTTTGTGTACCACAGTTTATATAATTATTTACCTACTAAAGGACATCTTGTTTGCTTCCAAATTTTTGCAATTATAAATAAAGCTGCTGTAAACATCTACGCACAAGGTTTTGTGAAACATAAGTTTTTAACTCCTTTAAGTAAAAACCGAGAAATGCATTTGCTGAATCATATAGTAAGATTATGTTTAGTTTTGTAAGTAACTGGCAAACTTTCTTCCATTGTGGTTCCACTATTTTGCATTTCCACTGGCAATGTGTAAGAGCTCCTGTTGCTCTACATCCTCACCAGGGTTTGGTGTTCTCAGTATTCTGGATTTGGGACATTATAGTAGGCACATGGTGATATCTCGTTGTTACTTTGATTTGCATTTCTCTGATGAAAAATGATGTAGAACATCTTTTCATGGTCTTATCTGCCATCTGTGTATTTTCTTTAATGAGATGTTTGTTCAGTTCTTTCTCCCAATTTTAATGAGATTGTTAGTTTCTTTCTGTTGAATTTGAAGAGTTCTTTGTATGTTTGTGTAACAGTTCTTGATCAGATGTGTTTTTTGCAAATATTTTCTCCCAGTCTGTGGTTTGTCTTCTATTTCTTTCAACATTGTCTTTTACAGAGAAGAAGTTTTTAATTTTAATGAAGTTCAGTTTATCAACTAGTTCTTTCATGGATCATGTCTTTGGTGTTGTATCTAAAAACGCATCACTGTATCTAAGGCCATCTAAATTTTTTTTTGTTGTTATCCTCTAGCAATTTTTATAGTTTTGCATTTTACATTTAGCCTGTTATCCATTTTGAGTTAATTTTTGTGAAAGGTATAAGTGTATGACCAGATTCCTTTTTGCATGTGAGTGTCCAGTTGCTCTAGCACCATACTGTCTTGAATATCGTAGCTTTATAGTAAGTCTTGAAGTTGGGTAGCATCAGTCCTCCAACTTTGTTCTCCTGCACTATTGCATTGGCTATTCTGGGCAGCTTGCCTTTTCATATATGTTTTAGAATTATTTTGTTGAAATCCATAAAATAGCTTGCTGAGATTTTGATTGTGATCGAATCTATAGATCAAGTTGGGAAGAACTATCTTCTTCATGATACTGAGTCTTCCTATCCATGAACCTGGAATATCTCTTCACTATTTAGTTCTTTGATCTTGTTCATTAGTTTTGTAGTTTTCCTCATAGAGAACTTTTACATAGTTTATTGAATTTATACCTAAATGTTTCAGTTTTTAGAGTGCTAATATAAATGGCATTGTGTTTCTATTCCATTTTTCATATTCCAATTGTTCATTGTGGTATATAGAAAGTATTTGACTTTTGCATATTAGCCTGTATTTTGCAATCTTGCTATAGTTACTTATTAGTTCCAGAAAGTTTTATGTTGATTCTTTTGGATTTTCCACATAGTTATATCATCTGTGAACAAAGACCATTTTATGTATTCTTTCCCAATCTGTATACATTTTATTTCCTTTTCTTGCTTTATTGAATTAGCATAGATTCTCAGTATGATGATGAAAAAGAGTAATAAAAGAGGACATCTTTGCTATGTACTTGATCTTAGAGAGGAAACTTTAGAGTGCCTCGTAATTAAGTATGATGTCTTCTGCAGGTTTTTAAAATAAATAGTCTTTATTAAGATGAGAAACTTCCACTGTATTTTTGATTTACTGGTAGTTTTTATAATGAATAAATGTTAGATTGTGTTAAATGGTTTTTTTGCATCTATTGCTGTGTCATGGTTTTTCACTTTTAGTCTGTTTCTGTGATGAATTACATTAATGCATTTTTAAATACTGAACCAGCCTTGCATACCTGGGATAAATCTCATTTGGTCATGAAGTATAAATTGTTTCGTACTTTTTTGGACTTGATTTGCTAATATTTTACTGAGTATTTTAGCGTCTATGCTCATGAGATATTGGTCTTTTGTTTTTAATAATAAATTTGTCTGGTTTTGATATTAGGATAATGCTGGCCTCATACAATGAAATAAGAAGAATTCACTCTGCTTCTATCTTCTTAGAGATTGTAGAGAACTGGTATAATTTCTTTCTTCAACATTTGGTAGAATTCACAGTGAACCTGTCTGGTGTTTTCTGTTTTGGAAAGATATTAATTGTTGATAAAGTTTATTTAAGCAATATAAACATATTCAGATTGTTTATTTCTTCCTGTGTGGGTTTGAGAAGATTTTATCTTAAAAGAATTGGTCCACTTCATCTAGGTTACCAAATTTCTATTCATAGAGTTGTTCGTAGTATTTCTTATCAGATCTTTAATTTTTATGGCATCCGTAGTGATGTCACCTCTTTTATTTTTTGATATTAATTTGTGTCCACTTTCTTTTTTTCTTAGTTAGTCTCGCTAGAGACATATCAATTTTATTGATCTCTTCAAAGAACCAGCTTTTAGTTTGGCTGATTTTGTCTGTTGATTTTCTGTTTTCAATTTCATTGGTTTTTACTCTAATTTCTGTTTTTTTTCTTATGCTTACTTTGGATTTAATTTGCTGCTCCATTTACAGTTTTCTAAGGTGATTAGAGCAAGCCAACTCACAATTTCTGACACATTCTTTGGACTAAGGTGAGTAAAACATTAAAAGGGCAAATAAATTATTACAAACACAAAGGATGAGAGAAATGACATATATAGTAAATATTGAATAAATGGATTTCCATTTTAAAGAGTGAACTATTTTCTTTTCCCTTTTGAAATGAGATTGCCAGAAATTAATTTTTCTGATATTTTCAAAAAGAAAAATGTTTTGATTTTTGATTTTTTTTTTTAGTTCAGTCATTCTTGCTTTAAATTTGCCTACCATGTAATTTATCCTTTACTTCTGGTTCTCTTCTTCTAGTAGATAGGTGTCAAAATTTTTGGATCTGTTCACCACTTTTTATCATTTTATTCCTTTATTGGGTTTCATAGCCATTGAATTCCCTATTCAGAAATGTAGTATACAGAAAGTCACTGATTTATTGAGTTTTTATTATTAATATTAGTATTATTAATAGTTTTATTTTACTTTCAGCCATCAAGTTTTAAAATTCTACATAATTAACTTAATTATTTATATTCTCTACCATATCCTTGAAAATATTAATTATGCTTAGTCATTATATTGACTTTCCCTAAATATTTGGTCATTTCTGTTTGCATACTTTATTGTTTACTCCAGTTCTGATATTTGAAAGTACTCACCAATCCCAGCAAACTATGCTAATGTGGCTTTAATTTAAAGACAAAAGATGCAGCAAAGTGAGATAAAGAGAATACAGGTAGGTATTAGAGCTTGAAGAGACATTCCACAATAAGTCTTTTTTTTTCTGTACACAGGCATAGACCATGCTACATCTTGGATTGAACTACCATGATTTGTGTGAAAATCTTGACTTAGGGAGTTCTCAAAAGAGTTATCCCTTTAAATAATCAAGCCACATTTCTCAAATAGGTTAAGCCTGTTGCAAACCAGCTATTAAGAAAGTGATCCTGTGAGTCACCAGGGAAGTTTTGGATTTAAACATTATATCATAAATTCCACTATTCTCATCTTTTCATGAGTCAAAATCCAGACATTCAGGAATCCCAAGATATAAAGACTAAGCTTTCCCAGTCCAGCTATTAACCTACTCTAGTTCCACATTACTAATATTTTTATTTTGGAAGGCTTTATCCTGTCTATATCTGTCATATCATTTTATGGCAGTTTATTTCTAAATCTTGTAGAGGAAATGTGGAATGAACTACGGGGCAGTGGGTTTCAGTGCTGGTGTTCTGAGTATGGAGTTTTCCATTTTTTCCTGTTCCTTGACATGCAGGGCTGCTCAACATTTTATATTCAATAATCCACTTGTAATTCTTTTACAGTCATAATTCACTTAATAACATAATACACCCTGAGAAATGCATTATCAGGCTATTTCATTGTTGTGCAAACATCATAGAGGGCACTTACACAAACCTAGATGGTATAGCCTATTACACACCTCAGCTATATATTATAGTCTATCGCTCCTAGGCTACAAACCTGTACAGCACATTACTGTACTGAATACTGCAGGCAGTTGTAACAAAGTGATAAATATTTGTATATTTGAACATAGAAAAGGTACAATAAACAAAAAAAAAAGATAAAAGATGTTATACCTGTATAGGGCACTTACCATGAATAGAGCTTGCAGGCCTGGAATTTGCTCTGGGTGAGTCAGTGAGTGAGTTGTGAGTAAATAAAAAGACCCCGAACATTACTGTACATTACTCTAGACTTTATAGACACTGTCTCACAAGCCCTCCCCTTGCTTCCTTCTGACAAGGTCAGTAATAGAACACTGAAGCTGTCAATGCTGCTCCACGAACAGGGATGTGGGCTGGACTGATTAGAAATATCAAGGAGATACTGGATGGGAAGGACATAGATCACCATGATAATGACTGTCAGGAGGGAGTGAAAGGTGGCCCAAGGTTCAGCAGAAATAATAAATCAAGATGAGGAGATAAAGGAACATAGCATATTTTCATGGAAATTTGATTCTGACTATAGCATGTTGGAGCACTCGTCAGAAATTTGTAGTATTAATTAAGAAAAAGGATGTTTAACATGGAGAGTATGTAGAACTGAAGACTCCATATTTTGACTTTTGAAATTTGTTTTTGATTCCATTGAACTTATCTGGCACAAAGGACTCTTTCTGGCATTGAATTGATGGAAGAAATAAAATGCATCAATGATTTACATCATGTAAACCTAAAAATATTTTCAAAGCACCAGGGCAGGCTTGCTGCACACTACCAAAGAAAATTTTCATTAAAGTGTCAGTGGTGCTTAATACTTGTTAAGGTAGCTCATGTGGACCTGTGTCCTTGTAGAGGATCTTAGGTCATCAGCACGGAATTTACAGCAGTGTACTCTGAAGACCATCAGGCTAGATTTGGGAGGCCTGGAGCACCCTCTAAATATGTACTGTGGAGGTAACAGGCTCCTCTGTGCTGAAACAGGTCACTGATTGATTGGGATGTAATTCGTGCACTCAAAATTGAGGTGATATGAGTGAAAAGGAATATATTATTAGTCTCACAGATATTGCTTCTGTGAAAAAAAAAATCTTACCAAACCACATATCCTTCCATTTCTTACAGGGAAATTTGCTCCATTGTAATCCTATGGGGCCACTGTTGTATATGTGGTCCATCGTTGACTGAAATCTTGTTATTCGGGGCATGACTAATTTTATGAAAGGTGTAAGGGTGGTGTTTAAGTTTATTTTTGTGTATATGGGCATCCAATTGTTTCAACACCATTTGCTATGAAGACTATAATTTCTCCATTGAATTGTCTTTGCTTCTTTGTCAAAGATGAATTGACTACACTTGTTTGCACATATTTCTGGACTCTTTTCTGTTCTCTTGCTCTGTGTTTGCACTCTTACCACAATACCACACTGTCTTGATTATTGTAACTTTATAGTAAGTCTTGAAATTAGGCAGCATTAGTGCTCCAACTTTATTCTTTTTACTTGCATTATCAATTCTAAGTCATGTCTTTTCATATCAACTTTAAAATGAGTTTGCTGCTATCCACAAAATAATCTGCAGGGATTTTGGTTGAAAATTGCATTAAATTTATAGATTAAGATGAGAAGAATTCACATCTTAACAATACTGAGTCTTTCAACCTGTAACCATGGATTTTCTCTCCATTTATTTGGATATTCTTTGATTTCTTCCATCAAAGTTTTGTAGTTTTCTGCAAATAATTTCTTCATATATTTTGTCCGATTTATACCTGAATAATTTTTTGATTGCCATTGTACATAGTATGCTTTTTAAAATATTTTTAAATTTCAATTGTTAATTGCTGGTATATAAGAAAACAATTGTCTTGTTTATTAACTCTGTAATCTATAATTGCTTATTAGTTATAGGATTTCGCTGTTATTGGGAATCTCTACATACACAATCATGTCATCTATGAATAGTTTTATTTTTTCCCTTCCAATTTATATATCTGTCCTTTCTTTTCCTGTGTTATTGTATTAGCTCCCAATACAATGATGAATAGTATTGGTGAGAGAGAACATCCTTGCCTTGTTTCTGATTTAGGGGAAAGACATCTAGTTTCTCACTATTAAGTATGATGTTTACTCTAGCATTTTCACAGATGTTTTCTATCAAGTTGAGGAAGTTTCTCTGTACACCTAGTTTTCTGAGAATTTTATCATGAATGAGGACTGGATTTTGTCAAATGTTTTTTCTGCATCAATTGATAGTATCATATTATTTTAATTTTGCCTGTTGATATAGTGGATTGCATTTATAGGTTTTAAAGTGTTAATTCCAGACTCGTGTAGCTGGAATAAATCTTACTTGATCACGAAGTATATTCTTTTTGTACATTTTTGGATTCAATTTGCTAACATTTATTGAAAATTTCTGCATGTGTTTAATAAAAGGTATTGGTTTGTAATTTCTTTTTTTGTGATATCTTAATCTGGATTTGTTGTTAGCCTTTTAGAACGAGTTAGGAAGTGTTCTGTCTGCTTCTATTTTCTGGCTGAGATTGTGGAGGACCATGCTTATTTCTTTTTCAAATGTCTGTCACAATATACTAGTCATCTGGGCCTAGTAGATGTCTGTCACAATATACTAGTCATCTGGGCCTAGTAGACTTCGAATAAAATAAACTTTTATTTGAAGTTTAGTAATTATTAATTCAAATTCTTTAATAAATAAGAGCTCTTACTGATTATCTGTTTCTCTTTATTTGAATTTTGGCAGTCTGTTTCTGTTAAGGAATCAATTTCATCTAAATTATCATATGGTAGGCACATAGTCGGTCATAGTGTTCTTTTGTTATTCCTTTGATGTCCATGGGATCAGCAGTGATAAATCTTCTTTCAATTCTAATATTTGTAATTTCTTTCATTTTACCATAGTTAGACTGACTAGAGTTTTATTAATTTTATTGATCTTTTCAAAGAATCAGCATTTTGTTTCATTCATTTTTCTCTACTGTTTTCCTGTTTTCAATTCATTGATTTGTGCTCTACTTTTTATTAATTTTTTTCTTTTGTTTCTTTTAGGCTGAAATTATTCTTCTTTCTATTGTTTCCTTAAGATATTGATTTCAGACCTTTATTTTTTCTCTAATATACGCATTTCATGCATATACTTCCCTCAAAGCACTGTTTTTGCTGCATTCTACATTTTTTGATAATTTCTGTTTTCATTTTATTAAATTCACAATATATATTTTTTATTTTTCTTGGGATTTCTTAGATTCTAATGTTATGTAATGTTTATTATTTTATTTCCAAGTATTTAGGATTTTTCTACTATTTTTTTGTTAGTGGTTTCTAGTTTTCTAGTTTAATTCCATTGTGGTCTAAGAACATACTTTGTATAATTTCTGTTCTTCTAAATTTGGTGAGGTATAAACTCTGTCTTTGGGATTGTTTCATTCCACTATTATTGGACAGAGCATTCTAAAAAAATGTTAATTAATCCAGTTGATGGATAGTGCTATTAAGGTCATCTATATCCTTACTGATGTTCTCCCTGCTCTTCTATCAGTTACTGAAAGAAGAGAGTTAAATGTCTAACCTCAATAGTAAATTTGTCTATTTCTTTACTCAGTTATATTAGTTTTTGTCTGATACTCAGTCGTTAGGTGAATAAATACAGTATTATTATCTTCGTGGAAAATTTTTACCTTACTATTATGTAGTTCCCCCTCTATACCCAAGCAATTTTCATGGTTAAAAGTTTGCTTTATTCAAATTTAATATAACGACTTAGCTTTCTTTGACTAGTGTTAGTTAGCATGAGTTATCTTTTTATGTCCCTTTACTTTTGATCTATCTGTCTTTATATTTAAAATGGGTTTTTGTAGACAACGTGTGTTGGGGTCTTTTTTTTCAATCCACTCTGATAATCTCTGTTTTTTTTTTTTTTTTAATTGATGTATTTTGGCCATTTATATTTAGTCATTATTGACATAGCTAGATTAATATTTATAATGTTTGTAATTGTTTATTCTTTGCATTCATTCTTTGTATTTTTTAATCTTCCTCTCTTTTTCTACCTTCTATGGTTTAACTGGGCATTTTATATGTTTATATATTCTCTCCACTCTTAGCACAGCAGTTTTATTTCTGTGTTTTAAAAATTTTGAGTGGTTTTTCTAGACTTTGTAATATCCATTTACAACTAGTCCAAATACACTTTTAAATAACACTACACTACTTCATGCATAGTGTAAGTACCTTATAGCAAAGTATTCTCAATTCCTTTAATCTCTTATGAATTTTTTGTCACTCATTTTACTTATATATATGATATAACAATCCAATAAATTCTTACAACTATTCTTTTAAACAAAGTTATTTTTTATATCAAATATGGGTAAAAACAATAAAATTAATTTATTTAACTTTCATTTATTTCTTCCCTGGTGCTGTTCCTTTCTTTAAATAAATCTGCATTTCTGAACTATATCATTTATCATTTTCCTTCTTTCTTTCAGATTTCTGAGATTTCTTGCATCACAGGTCTGCTGGCATTGACTTCCCGCAGTTATAGTTTGTCTGAAAAAGTCTTTATTTGTCCTTCACTTTGGAAGTAAAATTTAATTTTAGGTTGATGGGTATTTTTTCTTCAACATTTTAAATATTTTAATTCGCTCTCTTTCTGCTTGCAAGTGTTCTCAGAAAAGGTCCACTGTAATTCTCATTCTTGTTCCTCTATAGATAAGATTTCTTCCTTTGACTGCTTCCAAGATTTTGTCTTTATGTTTATACTTGATATACTTAGATATATTTTGCTTTATTTTATATTGTGTGGATATTTATCCTAGTGGCAATCTCTTAGTTTTCCTCATCATAGTTTAATGTGTGCTATTAACTTGGAAAGCTCTCAGCCACTATTCAAATGTTTCTTTCACTCTATTTTCTCTTTTTTATCCTTCATGAAATCCAATTACATTAATGCTATACCTTTTTAAATGGTTCCACAGTTTTTCAATTTTCTGTTGTTTTATTCATTCCTCTTTGTCATTGTATTTCATTTTGGGAAATTTCTTTTGATCTTTATTTAAGCTTAATGATCGTTTTCTCAGTGTGTCCAGTCTATTAACGAGTCCATTTACTGCATTCTTTATTTTAGTTAAAGTGTTCTTGATTTCCATCATTTTCTTTTGATTCTTAAAGTTTCCATGATTTTACTTACATTACCTATTTGTTCTTGCATGTTGTCTACTTTTCCATTTAGAGCCTTTAAATGTTAATCATGATTGTTTTAAATTCCCAGCCCGAAGATTCTTATATCTGTGGCATCATCTAAGTCTGGGTCTGTTGTTTCCTTTGTATTTTCAGGCTTTTTTTTTCCTTTTGCATTTTATATACTTTGTCTTTTTTGTTGTTTTTGTTTAAGAAAGCTGGACATGTTTGTCAGTTAATAAAATTGAGGTAAAGAAGCCTTATTGTGATATTTAATGTTAATGATCTAGTAGTTGGTCTGAGTTTAATATTTTCATAGCTTTATATGTCAGTCTTCAAACTGCTTTAGTGTCCTTGTTCCTGTATCCTCTTTGACTTTGGGTTTCCTTAAGTACTCCTCTTAGAATTCTGAATCTTGTGTCTTTCAGCTGTAATCCACTGTTAATATAATGGGGCCCTGTTGGTTGGTGTGGTGGCAAGGGGTGGGAGGGGAAGTAGTCTATAATCTTTTGATTAAATCTCTGTATTTTTGTGAGCTTGTGCCTCTGGGTTGTGACTTTCATAAGTGTTTCTCTACTGGTATAGCTTTTTTATCTTCCTTAGATAAAATAGGAAAGTTAAGGGAGTCTGAGTAAATCACTTCCCCCAGCTGGCATAAAGGTCTGGTAATTTTTTTTTCCTTTGGAGAATATGCAGTACTTTTTGAAAAATATTCTGGGAGTATTTCACAATAATTACAGTTCCCCTTTGTCAGAGTGAAAAATCGAAAACATAGTGGGCTTGCAAAGTGAGGGGCTTTTCCTAAGACTTTGGCCCCAGAGTTTTCTTTTTCTCATGCTCATCCGCACTCAGCTTCCAGCAACTCATCAAAAATCACCATGTAAGTATTCCTACACGTTTATGATTCCTGTGGCTCCTGCTCCAAACAAGCAATTGTTGACTCTCCTGATTTTCCTGTCTCTCCAAATTTCAGAGTGGCAATTTGCCCTGTAATCTCAGTGATCTGATGGATTCCATAATAATAATAAAAAATTCTGATTTTCTTTCTGTTCTACTTTTTCTTGTTTTAAGGATGGGAGTGACAACTTCTTTACAAGTTGCAACTGAAACTAGAATTGCCAGCTATTGGATTTTTAACCTCTAGAATGTTGGCTCCTTTTAAGAATTTAAGATTTATACTGATATTCTTTATCTTTTTTTTTTATTCTTATCAACATGTTAGTCATTTTTCCTTTAAAGTTATTATCTGAAAACTGTGATATCTATGTCATCTATTTTTTTCTCTTGGTTTTTGGTCATTGTCCTTACTAATGCATACCTTATAATTTTTTACTTAATGCTAATATTGTATATGAAAAAGCAGAGAAGCTCTGAAAGATGTCGTCTTCCACAGAGAGGGTTAAATATTTTTCTGGAGGATAAATAGAGGATGGGCTAATTCTCTTGATACCACAGAGGATTCTTTTTAGGCTTTTTTTTTTTTTTTTTCCTTTCTTTCAAGCAGGATGTGTTCAACTTTGGCTTTACTTCTAGATCATAGTCATTACTTACAGGCTGTGCTCCTTTGAAGTTTTAACTACAAGCTAGGGTTGTCTACTAGTGTCTACTAGTGTCCTTTATTTTGACAGATCTTGAACTACAACCACTGACTCCCCCAGCATTGCACTACTGATGAAATCTCTGAGCATCTACTAATTTCTGTACAAATTGTTGTAGTGTCTCTCTGAGTGTGTTAATCTTAAGAGGCTGATAAATACCTCAGGCGAAAGTACACAGATACTTGGGTTTACTTTTTGTCATTCTCTCCTCTTTGAGATTTGTTTCTATAAGTCTAATCACTTTGAAATTTGCAAACTTCAGTCTTTGAATTATCTTCATTGTCAGTTACATTAACTAGAGTCTTAAATGTTTCCATCATTTTCATTGTCCTGAAATATATCAATATACAACAATATTTAAAAATATATTCTACCAAATCAAATAATATCTTAGAGTCTTAGAAAAATATCATCTGCAAAAAATTGAAAGTGCAAATCAGTCTACACGGCATTAACCAAGAGAAATGCAAACAATGAATCTGTTAACATTTTAAAATAAATTCAATCACCTTGTGGTTTATATTAACTAAGATCTGCTTAAATTCATGCTATTTGGAGGGAATTCCCTTTTTTAAAAATGTAGTGCTAGTAAACTGAGAAATAGTTACCCTAAAATAGTCATATGTATAGTAGCTGTGAAATATGGGTTATAAATAAGTAGAGAATTTTTAAAAACTAATTTTTCTTTACCATTTTTCATGTGAAAGTATATAGTTAAGTGTAATGAAGTGACATGCTGTATGAAGGTAGCTAAGTGAGGGAAAATGCTAGTGTAACACTCCCAATAATTGTGTAGTCGCTCACACGTTAAATGCACTTTCCTTCATTTAATTCTTTCAAGAAAAAAAGCAGAACAAACAGATTAATTTGTTTTATATTTGGTTAAATATTACATATCAAGCTTTACTTCGAACCCAGGTTAGATTGTATATATCTCTACTAATAAGATAAATTTATTTGAAGAAAAATACATTTATTATAATGAAAACATTCTATATAGTTAACTAATTGAATAATGTCTTCATTGAATACAATCTTAAGTACTATTTAGCTTTCTGCCTCACTAAAGACAACCAATATCATAAATTTAATGTGTTTGTTTTCAATCTATTTTTATCAATTTTTCATATTTAATAGGTTATATTTACATTTTAAGTTGTGTAAATATCATCAGAGTACATCATTCCTCAATTTGTTCTTTTACTAAATAAATATTTTTGAGAGAGAAAGAGAGAGAGAGGAAATAGGAAGACAGAGGGATAGATATATCTAACTCATTCCCTTTTCTGGTTATATATCTAATTCATTTTTTTTTTCTGGTTATACAGTTTCTACTCTTATAGTCAACCCATATAAATTATATTGTGTCCCATGAATTCTGCTTTAACAGAATAAGATTAGAATTTATTTCATTAAAAAAATATTTAACTAGCTTTAATTGGTGAGTTTATTCAGTTTACACAATTACTTATACTTTAAATTGTTTTTCTTGTTTTGTGGGCTCTGTTTACAACATATTTACTTTTTTAAATTTTCTTTTTCTTTTTTCATTTTGGTATTAAATTGATAAATATTTCCTTAGTTAATTTTATTACTCTCTATAAGTCGAGTTTATTCTATATTTTTTAAATAAAGGGCATATGAAGAAATATTTATTGTGTATTTTTACATGTACATATAAATTTGTTTATATAAAGAAATTTATTTTTAGTCTCTTTCTGGACACTTGCAAGACTGCAGTGTTGTCTTATACATTTTCATGTGATATTTTAATTCATCTTTTTTTATCTCTGTTTGCTTCTAAATGTCAGTAAAAATTTATTGTTATATATAATTCTCCTGCTAAAATGATTTACCTATTTATTTATTGTTAAAACTTGAATCTCAATTCTTTTCCCAAAGTACTTTGTTTTTCTTGCCAAGACATTTATTTTTATGCATTCTTATAGTTTAGCTTGGTATAGAATACTTGATTTAAAATATTTTTAATATGTGCTTTAATGATATTGTTCTTTTTTTCTTCATGTTGTCTTATGATAAGACAGCTGCTTAATTTTGATTGATGTACTTTTAGAGACAAGTCCATTTTTAATCTAATAGTTTTTAACTTTTTCATCTTAAACTTTGAGATTCGACAGTTTCATAACAGTTATACTGAAGATTTAACTTTGAATCTAAAGATTTAGGTATTTCTTTAATTCTAGGAAATTCTCAGCTGGCATCTCATTAAATATTGCCTTTTACTTTCTTCCATTTCATTATTCTGCTATTTCTCTATTCAATATTCTGCTAACCCAAATACATCTATATTGGATATTCTAAATCTATCATGCTATCTACCTTTTGATAATTGATCAAGTCCATGGTATAATTTGTCTATTAAGGTTTATTATATTATCAGTTGGATTTTTTTCTTTTTTTCTTTTTTCTTTTGCAATTCATTTGGTTATCTTCATATCTACCTTTCTTGTTCAAAATCTTGATCCTTTTCTGGATATGAATATTGAAAACAAACTATACTCAATTTAAGTTTTCTTCAAATTGTTCCATTATCTCTAGTTTCTTGGCTCACAATTCTCCCATTGTGGATCTGTCAGCATTCTTCTGTTAGACTTCATTGTGTATCTTATTTTATTTCTTAGACAATCCTTAATAAGATAAATCTGGATCCTTGAATGTGACATGAATTATAGAGACTACCCTGTGGGACAGTTTTCTTGTTTTGTTTTGTATGGCCGCCATGTCCTTATAGATTTCAGCAGTTTGGGATGAGTCTTACCATCAGTTTACATGCTCAGGGTTCTTCTCCTGTGTAACTATTGTGAATGTTGCCTCTAAACTCTACTGAGCGCAACCTCAGCAATTTGTTTGCGTCTGCCCAGAATCTGGTGCAAATAGCTTAAATCTTGCAGTAACCTTAAGCAAGGAGGTGAAGAAGATTTTGTTCATATACTAAATATTGATGACCCTTGGGTCTATACAGGTAGTACATGGACTTTGTCTTTGATTTTCAATCTTTTGTAGATGGCTCAAATCATGTGTAATTCCTTTATACCAAATCCAAATTCTTTCACCATCAATTTTATGATTTACATGTCTTCAACCTCCTTTCAGCACCAAAAGCTATGGATTGTTTTTTCATTCAGTAATTAATTGTGTACATCTGAACTGAAAGAAAGAATCATCCATTAGCTCAAACTCAACTCACTGTTGTTTTGCAATCCAACACTGCATTTAATATTGATAATCTTTGATATACTAAACTTTTATAGATATAAAATTATTGTCAAACATCCAAAGTTGTAATTTGGAAGTAGCACACATATCAAAGAAAGTAATCTTTATATAAAAGCAGGAGAAAACAAAAAAGTTAAGACCACAATAATCTGATATTAGGTATAGTTTTTGGGGGGTTCTGATGAAAATTATTAGTCATAATTTTATTTCCCTTGATAACGTAGAATTACTTTCTCAATTCTCTCCATAGAGACAATTTTTAAAATGCATGAAATATGTAGTAAAAAGCACTTTAAAATACTTAAAAAAGCTATAAAGATAGTGGAGAAGCAGAATCAAAATTTAAAAGAATATATGACCACAGAGATGTAGGCTCAGAACTCAAAAATGCTTTCTATGAAGCATAAAAGCTTCTGATTTTTACATAATGTAAAAATTATGTTTTACATAATGTAAAACAGTCAATTATAAAAGTAAAGAAACAGAGGACTGAGATAGTAAAACCTGTGGAGAATTCATAAATAAATCAACAATGACTTCAGTTTTTGTTTTATCAACTATAGATCTCTCTTTTTCTCTCTCTCTCCACATACACAACACACTTTATCATGGTTGTGGACAAAAGTAAAGCTTAAAAATTTTCAGGAAGTAAGATACTACAAAATGTATTTGTATAAGGACCAAATCGAAATTATTGAAAATAATATGCCTATACATTAACCAATAGTAACAGCAAAAAGGAGATATTACTAAATAGTTCTCAAAAGCAGATTTTATATCTAAGAGCAGGTTAGACATACCTGGAGAAAAACATGGCCAATTGGAAAATAGATCTGAAGACTCACTCAATATACAGAATTGAGAGATAAGACTCAAATTAGAAAAGAGAGGATAAGAAAATAGCAAATACAGTGAGACATTCTAAAATCCATATCATTGGAATTTCAGAAAAAGTGGAGAGAAGGAATAATTCAAAAGCAATATTTGAAGATAAAATGATCGACCATTTTCCGGAAGTAATTAAGTCCACAGATTTAAAAAGTGCAGTAAATCTTTAGTATGACAAATAAGGTAAAATGCATTTGGAAAAGTGTTTAGTGGTATTTTCTCAAATTGAACTTAAGCATACTCTATGGCTTAGTGATTTTCTTTTTAGTTTATATCACAAACATGAATGCATATGTGCAGGAATGCTCATAGCAGCTTTATATTAGCTTAGACTGGAAACAACTCAAATGTCTATCACAGTATAAAATAAATAGTAATAAGTAGTATTGTCTATTTTTCAATGAATGAAAAGTAGAAAATTATAGATCAGTGAAAAAGAACAAATTACTTCCACCTGCAAGAGCATGGATATGTCACTCATATGTAATGTTGTACAAAAAAAGGATAGTCGTAAGGGTGTGTATAATGCATGATTCCATTTATACAATTTTTTAAAATAGAGGAAGCAAAAAAAGTGTTAAAGTTCAGAATAATAATTATATTTATGTATGTTTTGACTAGGGGAGAGGATGAGAAAAGTTTCTAGTGTGCTATTAATGTTCGATGTTTTAATCTGGATGGTGATTAAATAGATGAGCTATTTGCAAAATTTTATAAATTTTATAAATTAAAGCTATATATTAAAGATTTGTGCATTAATCATAGGTGTGCTATATTTTATAAAAGAAAACCTTGTCATTAAAATGCTAAAGTATTGAAAAGACAAATAAAATAATATACAACATTTTTACCAAGAATGTGTATAGGGAAAGTTTTCTTACAAGATACAGAGTCCTAATGACATAAAAAGAAATCAATGAATTTATCTACATCTAAATCAAGAGCTTCTTTTTATCCAGAGTAATTGATAAACAATTCTTATCTGGACTATACAGAACTTCTACTTATTAATATAAAAAAAGGACAATCCATTTAAAAATTGGCATAACTCTTGAACAAGAACTTCAAAACAAAACCAAATTCAAACGACAACAGCATTATATGAAAAGTTGGGCAACATCCTTAACAATCATATGAAAATCCGGCAATTCCATGTGTTAGAAAATTTGTGGAATATGGGAATTTTCATATTCTACTGGTTTGTGTATACATTTTAATAATCAATTTGGAAAACTCTTTGGAATGATCTGCTGAAGTTGAAGGTATGCATATGTTATGAACAAATAATTCCACTCTTGAATGAATTGCAAGTAGAGGCACACCAGGACCTATGGATAGAGATGTTTGTAGCAGCATTGTTCATAATTGTCCTAAACTAGAAATGACTGAATGGTCATCTACATTAGAATGGATAAATGAATTGCATTGTATTTAGAAAATATATATTTATCTAGCAAAGAAGCTAAACAAACTAAGCTAAAACTACCACCTCTGGTGAATCTTAAAAAGACATTGAGCAAAAGAAGCACACTAGAATATGTTTACTATGGTTTTGTTTAGATAAAGTGTATAAACAGGACAAACTTTAAACTATTGTGGTGCACGCATGAGAGGTAAAACTATTTAAAAAATCATGAAAGTAATGACCATAAATGTCAATATACTATTAACCTCAGGTTAGGAGGGAAGAAATCTAACCATGAAGGGTCAGATGGGGTTGACGTGAATGTTCTCTAACTTAACCTGGAAGCTGGTTACACGGATGATCACTTTATGATTATTTTTTATATCGTACATTTATGTTGTGTTGGCATATCTGGTGTACATGTTATATTTTATAATATATTTTTTAAATTATTATCAACTCATATATCTAATTATTTGAATGCAAATAATATATGATGAACATTAGCATTGCCAAATTGATTAACTAAAACCAGTGGGCAAAAAGTTCAATTCTGTGTTATTATAAATGCCTCAAACAGAATATTGTAGTGAATCTGATTAAGCTTTTAATCAGAAACATTTTGATGCTAAAACCAGTTTGATATAAACAAAAATTGGTTCAGTTTATTTGCTAAGATTTCAATAGGAGAGCATAAAGAGACAGAATTTTTTCAGTGTAATTAGATAAAGATTATGGTTCTTGTGCTAAATATGGTATAGAAAAAGAATATATACTTCATATTTGAAATAGAAAAGCTAGATATACAAAGCAGAATTAGTTCAGAGGAGAAATATTTCACTTCCAAGTTTTCCCTAAATTATTAATTTATTTTTAAAATTCTAAACTCTGTTTTTATGTTTTTAAATTACCCAATTGCTAAGACCAGGGTTACATTAAAATGGAAAACATTGTATTGAGCACATACCTGAGAAACAGTTTCAGAATTATTTTTATTCTTTTAAAAAATTTCAATTACTATTATACATTTTCTTTTAAATTTTGAAAAGTATTTATTTTATATGGTAACTATTCAGTTGACTTATAACTCATCTATATCAGATTATTTTAAAAAATATTTTACATGTAATAGAAATTAGACTATGTAATTAGGATTAAGTAATAGAAATATTTACAGAAGACTATATCACCTCAAGGAGACACTTTTACATCAGAATAATATATCAATGTCTAAATCTCCTCAAAAATTTTTAAATTTGAAAAATAAATTAATAAATCATTGGGGAAAAATCAAGTCAAACTCTGGTGTAGATCTATTTCATTTTATATATTTTAAGTGACTTTTTTTTTGTATAACTGAAGGCTAAATTGAACTTATTAATGAAGTATTGGAGATTTATTATTATTGTCATTGTAATTATGATTAAACTATCATTTTGTGACAAATCTACTACTACTTCAACTAGTACTATAGCTGTTAACATAGTAATAAATATATTCCTTTTTATGTTGTAGTCTCCAGAGAGTTTTGAGAAGCACGTTAAGGCTTTGTTTGCAACTCTAGATGATTTATGTTGTACATGATAAAACCAGCTTCCGCACAGTTAGGCTAATTTAAGATCTGGTATCACTTTCTTTCTGAACAATCTTGAAGCTCTTTTTATGGTACTGAATTGCACATCGAGAATGAAAGAATTGCAAGCAGGTAAGTATCCAGGTCATTATGTACTCAGCCATGTCTTACATAGACATTTGGACTTGGTTAGTGCTGGTTAGTCTGTGATATATTTCAATTTAGAGATATAAATGCTGGCCAGGGTTCTGGGCTTTAATTGAATAGTGTCAAGGGATTGATTACACCATATTGATCTATATTGAACATACTCTCTACTGAGTCATAGCTGCAGTAAGCTAGGTTTTTAGTTTCTTTCTGGTTATAGTCTCTTATCAGGATAATGTGTAAATTGCAGTGTTATTATTTGAGAATAATGATACATAGTGATTGATAAGACTTTTTTTACACTCCATTAAGCTACAAGTTTGGATAAACAAGGGTACTTAATTTTAGTTTCATATATTTCTGATGGCACCTCTGAGAACAAAGGAACAGCTTTAGTAAGACAAAGGGCTTAAAATAATTTTTTTTGGAAATTATTTCCTACAAAATGGATAGATTTAAGTGGAAAATAATGTCATTTTTTCTGTCATCACTGCTGTTTCTTCTAAACTACCTCTACCCAACACAATTAACCTTACTTTCCAATATATCATCATTTTCTCACGTATCTGTGACTGCCCATGTAGCTTCTGGATGTGGTTCAGTGGTTTCTCTACTTTGGAGAATTCAACATCATTAACTCTTTTCACTTTGCACTTTATGTGTAAACTTAAATGGAATGTATGTCCATATCACATCCTTTGTCCCTACTTAAGTAGTAGTCATGTGCTTTTGTATTTATTGTTATTTGGTATAACATTCACAAACATTAATAAAAGTATTAGAGAATCCTGACTCAGAGCCTGTGACATGTTGAGAAGGATTATTTTCAAATTTAAGACATGCTCCCTGAAATGACAAAAGAAAATGTCCCAAATACCACTTTTCAAATCATGGAATAAGGGACCACATTACCTACCTATTAAGTAAGCAACATTTCTACTACAAACCAAACTACTACTAGATAAACCCAACTATTAACAGTAGATGAAAAATAAGGAAGAGAAAAATCAATTTAAATAATGTAGACACTTTCTTGTACCATTTCACCCAATGGGCATACACTCTGATACACTCTGGTATAAGAATGAGAGAATTTTTTTCAGTCAACTAAATTTCCTCCAAGCCTTTTATGGTATGAACATCTTGCATCAAATGTCATTCTGGTGTTTTAAGGCAAGTATTTTCCGCAAACATAATCTTTAGTTTATATACTTTTTGTTGTTGTTGTTAAACTCCTTTGTATTATATTGTGTTCCCCAAAATAAATCTTCAAGTCTTATTCCCAGTTCCTTGTGAATGTTGTCTTAATTGAAAATAAGGTATTTGCAGATGTAATCAAGTTAAGATGAGGTCATACTGGATGAAGCGGGCCCAAATTCATTGACTAGAATCCATATAAGAAAAGAGAAATTTGGACACAGACAGAGAGATACACAGAGAGACTGTCTAATGATGAAAGTAGAGAATGAAGTAAATTGGGCTGCCCCAGGCCAAATTGGGGTAGATGAAGAATTATCAGCAACCACCAGAAGCTAAGAGAGAACATAGAATAGATTTGCCTTCTGAGCCCTCAGAAGGAACCAATGTTGCCAACACTGATTTTGGACATCTGGCCTTCTAAGCTATGAGAGAATACAGTTCTGATTTTTAAGCCACCCACACTGTTTTTTTTTTCTTTGTTCTTTTTTGTTCTTGTTTTGTTTTGTTTTAATGGCAGATCTAGGAAACTAATACAAACTCTAAACAAAACAAACAAAAACCTGATGTAATTACTTATTGGAGACGGTCTTGATGTGGATCTACTCTAAGGAATTTTCAAAGGTAATATTTTTGGATAATACTGTTTACACGGGAGCTTGGTTGAGTCAGCATCTAATGGAAACTGTTCATTATTTTTCAAGGACTGATTTCACAGTTATAATATTGGTATTCTAATTCATATAATAATTAAATGACATTTTATACATTTTTACATGTAAGCAATAGAGAATAGCTCATTGTCAGGGTACCTGATTTTAAAAAAAGTATTTATACCCAGCTTCTGTACCTACCAACTGTATGGCCACAGGTAAATGGTCTAAACTTCAATTTTATCACTGTAAAATGGAGCCAAAAATAGAACTAACATTATGCTAAGGTTTTAAATAGGATAATCTTCATTAGAATGTAGTCTACACTTGGACAGGGGCTTTTGTCTTTTTTATTCACTGCTAGAACCACATAGAGGGATTCTATAAACATTCGTTAACAGGATACATGAGTGAATGAATAATGCCTGGCAGAAAAAGTGCCTGGTCTGGCACATGGTAAATATTCAAAAAATATTAGATAGTAATATTTCTCAGTAAAAACTATCAAATTAATTTATTTTGAACTTTTCAAAAGATTTATGCTGGGCTAATGTTTTTCCTTTTTTAAAAATATGCTCTCTCTTATTTTCACAGTTTGCTTATTTATAATATACAGACATTATTCAATTTCATGCAACTTTCAGTACAAGCCAAAAAGATTTATACATTGTTTGATAGATTTGCTGCTGCATGAATAAATTAGTGGCTAGGAAATATACTCTTTTGAAATCTATTAGAACTTTCAAGCAGCTAGATATTATTTATCAAATCAACTTAGCAAATTATCGAAGTATAGCTTAGTGACCAATGATATACTAATTATCAAAAGTAGTTCTGCCTTCTCTGGT
>NW_011888790.1:8644375-8652838 GCF_000151845.1 Pteropus vampyrus | reverse complement strand
TAGAAATAAGAGTAAGAGTAAAGGAGTCACTTTGGCTTTAATTCCAGGTTTCTACATAGATGGACAAGACTGTAACCAGATAGAAGGACAATTAAATATTCTCGGTAACTTTTTTCAGAGAAAATTTAAATCTCAGTTCCACGTTTACACCTAAAATTACCAAAATTGGCAGGGAAAATGCAGTTTCAGATTAACATCTCACCTTTCTGCAGTTTTTCACTCTTTGTAATATTAATTATATTAGTAGAGGCTTCAGTAGCTCTCCGATGCTTTATACAGATATCTTTATTATTTTTTCTTATTTAATCTAGCTTTTTAAATTTCTCTTAAAAACGTTTTGGTCTTCCATAAGTCACTTCATCCCATTCATCAATAAAAGTCTCAAGAGGTACTTATGTGGGGATTTTATGTTTCTTATGGATCCTTCTTACTGTAGTTCCCTCTGTATCAGAGTAGTGCATCTCTATTTTTGAAGATAACTTGCAAATCGAGTCATTCCTCACTCAGGAGTCACTGATTTTTGGTACTGAGTTTCTTCAGTTTTCCTGGTATCTATGTATAATGAGAACTGAGATGACTCTATAATTGATTTCTTCATCTCATAGCCTTTATCTGTTTCACAGGGAATACTTATGTGATGCTCTCACTAACAATATCTTAATATCTTGGAGGTTAGACTTAATTCGATACAGACATCTATGTCATCTTGCTAGAGCTCATTTTAAGCTTTTTAAGGTATAAGCCAAATGCTATTTATGGTTTGAAAATTACAGTGAGCACATTTGCTGTCTTTCTGAGTGATCCTATAAAAGGTCCCTTTATAAGACCAAAAGTTAAATGTTAGAATCTTTAAATCTGTTCCTTTTTGGTGGTGGTATTATGGGGCATGGAGCATAGCAGTGGTACTCAATCTAAAATTTTCTGAAGAACTGTAAAGCTATTGTTTATGTTCCTTATATGTCAATATTTTCTACTATAAATTAAAATGTAAATTTTAAAATATTTACCAATTCATTTAAAATAATAGTGAAGCTGTTATAGGTTAACATGAATAATATGTTTCATGAAAAATAACTGAATTTTCAAAAAAAAGAGTGATATTGTTTTACATTTTTGTAAATCTCTTTAATATCTATTTTAGAGGTCAGACGAATTCCGGTATCTGCTAGGGCAGTCACCATTTGCAATATCAAGTATTTCACTGTGCATGCTACTCTGTACCTTTCCACTATGAACACATAGTTTGTTTGTTTGTTTGTTTGTTTATTTATAATTTATTTATTTAAATTATTTTCAAGTATACAGTACATTGGTTAGACATTTATATAGTTCATAAAATGATCCTCCCAATTGCTCTCTCCCTCTCCTGGTCCTCCACCTAGCCAACATATTAATACTAACTGCATTCCCTGTGCTGTGCTCCCCATCACCATGACCATCTATCAACTACTAATTTGCACTTCTTTAACCCTTCACCCATTCTCTCAGACCCCCAACAACCCTCCCCTCTGTCACCAAACTGTCCACTATATTTGTGCGTCTGTTTTTGATTAGTTTGTTCTTTTTGAACATATAGTTTTGACATTGTGGATATTCTGAAGTGGTTTTGGGGAAACCTCAGAGTTGCCAGGCGACATTTGAGAACCACGATGGCACAGTAATAGCTCTCTTTATATTACTATCTTCACCTTCCTCTTATTTTTATATTCTTTTTAAAAACAGCTTAAAGGTTTACTATTTTTCAAAGGAATACTAGTAAAAAAAAATCAAGAGACTTTATTAAAAGTGTTTATTCTTAGTATAGAGAATATAATTTTAGGAAGTCATATTACTTGTTTTTCAAAGAATACTTATATTAAAGACTTTAAAAGTGGACTCAGAAGGGAGAAAAGGACTAAAAAAAAAAAGTGATGAAAGGTGATGAAGAGAAACAATTTGGTTCCATTTTAGTTGAAAGAGATTTTAAAATAAGACATTAAGTCCATGAAAATTTTCTGGGAGAACAAAACTTTCATCTTCTTGCATATAGTAAGGCAGTCAAATGAGCTGAAAAACATCTTTTTTAATTATGACCACATTTGCCTGCTTTTCTGGTTTCACGTTATATTTCAATGTAGAAACAGAACAAATGTTGGTGATAAAGTTATATTTGACATTCCATGATAATTCTGCAGAGAGGGAAGTCTCTGTTTTGTAAACTACAGAGTCAAATGCCTTATGAAAAGCTTTGGTCCAAAAATGATCTAGACCGGGGGTACCCACCCTCCAGGCCTGGGCTGCACGGCAGTAGGCGAGCATCTGTATTTGCAGCCACTCCTTAGCATCACCTCTTCAGCTCCACCTCAGATCATCAGGCATTAGATTCTCATAGGAGCACTGGTTCCTGATGCCAAAAAAGGCTGGGGACCGCTGGTCTAGACTTTAGAAGAAATCATGCAGCTCCTTATTTTTATATTCTTAAAGCAATAGAGAAGATTCAAAATGGGAGAATATGAGGGACATTTTTAGAATGCTGTAAATGTTTTAAAACCAAATTATGATGATGGTTCCACTATTGTAAATTTATTAAATTTTATTGAATTATAAATCTATAGTTGATGAATGTTGTGGTAGATAAATTATGCCTTAAGAAAGCTGCAAAATTTGTTGAATATGTTCTTATCTTCTTTTTTTGGGGGAAAATGGCAAGCCGGGAACCTGCCTTGCAATTTCAAAATTAATGGAAACTGGGGAACTAACTAAAAACTTTTATTTTAGGAGAGCAGAATAGTGTAGGGATTAAAAACACAGACTCTTGTTTAATTTCTGGGTTTAATTCCAAACTCTCTCTTTCTAGATGCTGTAGAAGATTGTGTCTCTGTTTCCCCCTCTGTAAAATGGAGAAAATAATAGTACCTAACCTAATGAGTTGTTCTAAATATTAATTGAGTTAATATGTCTAAATGTGCTTACTACTCGGTAAGCAGTTTGTAAGTGTTAGCTATTATATATGCTGAATTAAGGAGCTAGTTTAATATTGAATTAAAGATATAAAAGTAAAATAATAAAATTGATAAAGATATGAAAGAAATATAAATGAATGTGATCAATCTTTTTAAACCAAATAAACAACTATTATCCTTGAAGTAAGACAAACATTAGCGATCATCAAAATTAATTCAGGTATATTTATAAGTGTTAGACTAATGAATGATAGCATTAGTAATTAGAAAGATAAAAGACCTTCAATTATTTTGGCTATTTCTATTACCATTTTATAGTAGGTAAAATCATTTGAAGAAAGAGATAACCTGGGATGAAAGAGCCGGAGAGTCAAGATTATTAAAGACTTGCCAAAGCTGTTGCTGTGAAATGGAGAAGATGCCAAATAGGAATACGTAAGAGGATAATCAACTTGTCATTGGAATCCAGCTGAAGACTGTTATTTGGTCTCAGTGTGAATGGAAATATATTCCTTTAACGATCTCAAAAAACAAAATGACAAAACTATTTTATTAAAACTTATCCTCTTATTAATTTTAGAAGTGGTTTTAAGAGGGTATAGTAGCCATTATCAACTAACCATCTGTTCTCCATGAAATATTAATCTAAGTCAATTATAATTTCTTTAAACTTGCCAGTGCTTATAGATGGACAAGTTTAACAACTATAAGCCAATGAAAGGTAACTATTTGCTTTGGACTTCTAAGGAAGTAAATCAGCATTCGCTGTTGGATGTGAAAAAACAATGCTCGTTATCCCAGTTTTTGCTAGCAGACATCTCCTGTTCATGAAGAGAAACATCCTTAAGATGAATCTAGTTTTTGTTTGCAGAGAAGATGCAGAAATGACATTGTCTCTTCATTAAGCAAATATCTCAGGAGCCTGGCCTAAATCTGGACTGCCTATCATGTGAGTTCGTATATCTTTGCATTTTAAATACAATTTAAGTTAAAACTTCCATCATGGGTAGTTGAAATAATTCAATCTAATACAAAATAGGTATTTGGAATATTCTTTAGACACTCATTGGAAAATGTAAAGAGCAAAAATAAATAAAATACAGAAGAAAGAAATTTTATTTCATGAAAATTGGATTAATATTACATATACATGTTAATTGAATTTACGTTTAATCATCATTATGTAGTTAATCACTTTATCTGGAAATTATGGTCTTCTCTCAAACTGAAAATCTCAAAGGAGCTACCAGGTTGATTGGATCTGTAAAATTCAAAGCATCTGAGAATAAAACAGAAAAAAAAAAAATCAATTGTATGAGTTCACATTTGACTAAAAGTAGTTGTTAGAATGTATATCGATCAAAAAAATGGTGTAATTGAAACAATCTTAAAAATAAAAGAGTTTAAAATTAAGAAAATATATCTGATAACATGGTATGAGACTTGCATTTGCTTCTGTCCTATTTTTAGCATTGCTATCTAGTAGAAATTCACCAAATTGACTATACTAGTTTGAATCATTGCAGTGACTCTAGATTATAAGTGATTTACAAATTATAGGAGAGGGTTTATATTTTCCTAACAACATTTTACTTTTTTTCTCTCTTGACTTACAGGCGATATTCTTAGCATACCTCATTACATTATTCTCAGTGTGCATTAATTTCACCACTTTTAAAAATAAACACCCGTTAGACTTCTCACACTGATTGTGCTGGAATCAATTCTTCTGAAATTGTCCCTTTAAACATCTTTTATTCTTGGGTATAATTAAAAAAAGAAAAGTGAAAATAAAGCTAAATTAAAATCTTACATTTTAATACAATAACCAAATGCTCTAACATAAATGTCCTTTAATGCCTTCTTAAATAGATGATAAAAACTGTACTAGAGTATGTCATTCAGAAGCCAAACTCTTCCTCCTTCCCTAAATATATGCATAGACTAGACATACATGAATTAAATTCAGACCCCATCATAGCATTATTCCCTCAGTGAATGGAAAGGTGAAGTATCACTCAGCACAGTTTTACTGAGCCGAAAAAAAAAAAAATGAGAATTAAATGTAATTTCTTTCAAAATCATTTGATGCTCTTATATTCTAGGAAATCATTCAGGCTTGAAAGCACGAAAGCACTTTTAAATTGGAAAAGCCTTTAGTTTTAGTTTTTAAACTTTTCTCCTGGTTCTTATTGCCCTTTCACACTCTTAGGTCACTGATGTTCCACTCAAGTATATTCCTCAGAAATCTGTGCACCATTCCCTATGTGCTCATTCCCCCTTGAATGCTGTTTAGAAGGAAATGGTAATATAACTCTGCTTTTTAAAAATAAGTTTTCTCCTTAATTGATATAAACTCTTAGGTAGAGCCACATGGAACTATCAACATTTAACCATTTTGATCTTTGAAAACAGTATTTTCAGATGATTCAAACTGATTCAGAATTTTTTCATATCAGAAAAGTAATCCAATACAATTGATATGAAAAATTAATTTTCTTCTTAATTCTTAATATGTTTCTGAGATTTTAATTTTCTTGGATTTGAATTTATATGCTATGTAGTATGGATAGTCATTATTTTTGCCTAATACTATTCTCCCCACCCCCCTCTGCTAATTTTAGAGACTATTTTCATCTGAGTTTGGTTAGGAAAACAGTATTACTGGAATAAGGAAGGGGTTTTCACATAGGGATTTGAGCTTACATAAGTCTGTCAGAAACTGAGGGAACAAAAACAGGTATACCTACAGATGGAGTACTGGAAAAGAATTACTAATGATGTTAGCTAAAGCATAAGCTGAGGAGGATGGGGGAAAAAAGCCACAGATTACAGTGACTTTCCACAAACTTCCTTTTCTTTTCCCTAGAACTGCAAGTCAGAGAGGTTACCAAGCCACCATGTCTGACCTGCACTACCTTAGTTGCTATCTCTTCATTTCTGCTTTCCTAATTTCACTCTAGTTTCTCTAAATAAGAAACTCTAACTTGTGCTAATACAGAGAAAGAGATTCTATGGAAAGAGTGCCTTAGCCTTATAAGGGAGCAATGGTAATTCCAAGTTGACTATTGGCAATCGGCCACAGGCATAGAACCCTGCGGTTCACTTAAGTAATCATTCAAAGATTTTCATCTCCAAGGAACCACTGCTTTTTCCAGGAGAATTAATAATGTAAGCTTATCACTGAGATATACCACACCCACAATCAAACACACACACACACACGTACATACCCATACACACACACATACACAAGTCAAAGATCTTACCAATAAGTGGAAATGTTTTTTCTAGCTCTTTAGAACATATTGACCCTTCTTGGCCCACTGAAATATCTAGTAAGTAATTAAAGGGGATAGAGCATAAGTCTGGCCTAATAACAGAACAATCCTTTCACACTCTGAAAGTTGGTCTGCCTGATCGGCTTCTGTGTAAGTATGAATCTCTTATCCTTCTGTTCACTTCTGAGGCCCTCTACTCCTATTAGAGAATGAGTTCAGTACTCACGCATTAAAGCCACAGCCCCCTAGATCTCCAAGTCACCCAATAATCATTGATGTAAGTAAAAACAAATGACAATGCAATTAGAGAATAAACATTTTCCATTGAAGAGCTCTTTCCAAAGAGACATCTTGCTTACAAAATGTGGGGTCATAATTATTATACTAATTAGTCTTAACATTTGGAGAAAACTATCTATTTGGGAAATACATAAGAAGTATATGAAATTTTTTTCAATAACATGGTGAAGAGAGGGATGTCCCCAGATGTCCCCTCTTGAAACATCAATAAGCTGAACATCTAAAACTCAACCCAAAACACCCAAACTGCACACCAGCATGTCTGAGCATGGATCTGCGCATAAGAGCTACCATAGGTCAGAACCCCGCGTGTCAGGTGGTGAAAAGGGAGAAATAAAGAAGCTGCCTCTTGCAGCCACCAGAGCTCCCTGTAAAAGGATAGGGTGGGGAGAAATAGTGACATGTTCCTTGAACAGCCCTGCCTGAGAGAGTTGTGAGTTCCATGAGCCGGCAGCAAGGCCCAGTCATCAGGGCAGAAAGCAGAGAAGTGGACTGCAGAGAAACAACAGTTGATTTTTACTTGCTGAGGTTGCAAAACTGAGGCTGAGACGCAGACACCATCTCACAGCTCAAAGGCACCGTCCACCCGCATCCTCCGAGACAAAACACCGTGGAGCCCTGGGGGAATCTGAGCAAATGGTACCGAAACCGTTGCTGACACTGACAGGGACTGAAACAGGGGTAGCCAGTGTGATTAAATATCTATCAGAAAATAAAAAGGCTTTATTAAGGCTTTATATAAAGCAGATCCAAGAGGCTTAGAAACCACTACTGGAAACCAAAAGAAAAGTGCATTTGCAACAAGCTACAGAGAGACCTTTAAATAATAAATCTGTCTGGGAAAAAAAGCAAAATGCACATCTATTAATGCCCAGGTGGAGAAATAGTCCATTAAACACCATGAACAACTAAGGTGACAGGTACCTCAGAAAGAAAGAGAAAAATTTCCAGAAAATAAGCTTATAGACATAGAAATATGTATTTTTAATGACAGAAAATTCAGGATAGTACTTCTGAAAAAACTTGGTGATTTTCGAAATGAGTAATATTAACAATTTCAGGAATTGAGAAAACAACTAGATGAGCAGAACGAGTTCTTTAGCAAGAAGGTTGAAACCCTCAAAAAGAACAGAATAGATCTTCTGGAGATAAAAAACATATTGCAAGAGTTGAAAAATGAAATAGCAAGCTTGGGAAATAGAGTTGACCAAATAGAGAAAAGGATCAGTAATATCGAAGACAGAAATCTAGAAATAAATCAGAAAGAAGAAGAGAGAAACCGAAGAATGAAAAATAATGAAAGAGAAATTCAAGAACTAGCTAATACCATTAGGAGAGGAAACATAAGAATAATGAGCATTATCAAAGGTGAGGAAATGGAGCAGGGACTAGAAACCATTTTCTGACAAATAGTGGAAGAGAATTTCCCAAATCTAAAGAATGAGCTGGAGCTTGGAATTAAAGAAGTCAACAGAACATTCAATTATCTCAACTCAAAAAGGCCTTCCACCAAGACTCATTGTATTAAAATTATCAAAAAATCAATGACAAAGACAGAATTCTCATAGCAGGCAGGGAGAAGAAGACGGTAACTTATAAAGGTAAACCCAATAGATTATCCTCAGACTTCTCAGCACAAACCTAAGAAGCCAGAAAGAAATAGAATCGAATATTCAAATTATTAAGTGAAAGGAACTACCAGCCTAGAATAATGTATCTAGCTAAGCTCTCCTTTAGCTATGAAGGAGAAATGAAGACTTTCCAGACATACAAAAACTGAGAGAATACTCCACTACGAGGCCTGCACTACAGGAAATACTGAAAGGGGTCAACTCACCTAAACAAAATGACAAAACAAAACAAAACAAAACAAAAACAAACAAACAAAACATAATTAGGAGTAAAGCAACTATCAGGCAAATAGAAGGAGAAGAGTGCAA
>NW_011888790.1:8641108-8644172 GCF_000151845.1 Pteropus vampyrus | reverse complement strand
AGCTACCAGAGAGCAAAAGATGAAATGGCTATAAGAAGACCTCATATTTCAATAATCATCCTAAATGTAAATGGACTGAACTCACCAATAAAAAGGCACAGAGTTGCAGAATGGAGCAAAAAACAAAACCCAACCATCTGCTGCCTCCAGGAGACACATCTCAGCTCCAAAGACAAACACAGACTCAAAGTGAAAGGGTGGAAAATGACATTTCAAGCAAATGACACTCAGAGAAGAGCGAGAGTAGTGGTGCTAATATTGAACAAAATAGATATCAAAATAAAAAAGATAAAGAAAGATACTGAGGGACACTTCATAATGATGAAGGGAATCATGCACCAAGAAGATATAACACTTATTAATATCTATGTTCCCAATCAGGGAGCCCCAAAATGTGTAAAGCAATTACTAGTAGAACTAAAGAGAGAAACAGACCAAAGCATGATCGTAATAGGGCACCTAAATACCCTACTGTTGGATATGGACACATTAGACCAACTGGACGTAATTGACATTTACAGAGCCTTCCATCCCGAAACAGCTGCTTATACATTCTTCTCTATTGTGCATGGAACATTATGAAGAATCAACCACATACTGAGACACAGATAGGCTCACAAATATAAGAGAGTTGAAATCAAACCAACCATATTCTCTGATCGTAATGCTCTGAAACTAGAGATCAACTGCAAAAAGAAATCAGGAAGAACCACAAATACATGGAGATTAAACAACATACTACTGAAGAATTACTGGATCAGAGAAGAAATAAAAAGAGAGATCAAGAGATACATAGAAACAATGTCGAATGATAGTACGGCATATCAAAACTTTTGGGACACGGCAAAAGTGGTCATAAGAGGAAAGTTCATATCATTACAGGCCTATCTCCAAAAACAAGAACGAGCCCAAATAAACAAACTAATGCTTCATCTTAAAAAAACTAGAAAAGGAAGAACAAAAGAAACCTAAAGTCAGCAGAAGGGAAGAAATAATCAAAATTAGAACAGAAATAAATGAAATTGAAAACAGAAAAACAATAGAAAAAATAAATGCAACAAGGAGCTGGTTCTTTGAGATTAATAAAATTAACAAACCTCTGGCTAGACTCACTAAAGAAAAAAGAGAACAAAATCAGAGATGAAAGAGGGGAAATGATGACAGACATCACAGAAATACAAAGGAGCAGACCAGAATACTATGAAAAAGTATATAACACTAAATTTAATAATCTAGAAGAAATGAACCAGTACTTAGAACAATACAACCTTACTAGACTGAATCAAGAAGAACTGGAAAATCTAAATAGACTAATCAGCAGTATGGAAATTGAAACAATCATCAAAAATCTACCAAAAAGTAAAAGTCCAAGACCAGACGGCTTCACCAGTGAATTCAACCAAACATTCAAAGATTTAATACCTAGTATCCTCAAACCCTTTCAAAAAAAATAGAAGACGAGGCAATACTTCCCAACTTATTTCATGACGCAATATTACTCTGATACCAAAACCTGGTAAAGATAACACACAAAAAAAGAAAACTACAGACCAACATCTCTCATGAACACAGATACAAAAATCCTAAATAAGATACTTGCGAACTGAATACAGCAACATATTAAAAATATTATACACCACGATCAAGTGGGCTTCAATCCGGAGGCACAGGGATGGTTCAACATATGCAAATTAATTAATGTGATACACCACGTAAACAAATTAAAACATAAGAATCATATGATCATATCAATAGATGCAGAAAAAGCCTTCAACAAGATACAGCATCCATTGATGATCAAAACACTTACCAAAATTGGTATAGAAGGAAAGTACCTTAACATAATAAAGGCCATCTACGACAAACCCTCAGCCAACATTATATTTAATGGTGAAAAACTAAAAACCTTCCCTCTAAGATCGAGAACAAGGCAAGCCTGTCCACTATCGCCACTATTATTCAATACAACACTGGAAGTCCTAGCAAGTGCAATCAGGCAAGAGAAAGACATAAAAGGTATCCAAATAGGAAACGATGAAGTCAAACTGTCACTATTTGTGGATGACATGATTCTCTATATAGAAAACCCTAAAGACTCCACAAGAACACGACTAGAAACAGTAAGCAAATACAGTAAAGTCTCTGGATACAAAATCAATGTTAAAAAATCCATAGTGTTCCTATACTCTAATAATGAAGTGTCAGAAAAAGAAGTGGAAAAAATAATCCTCTTGCAATTGCAACAAAAAGAATAAAATACCTAGGAGTAAATTCAACAAAATGTGAAGGACCTATATAATGAAGCTACATGACTCTATTAAAAGAAAACGAAGAAGATACAAAGAAATGGAAAGATGTTCCGTGTTCTTGGATTGGAAGAATCAACATAGTTAAAATGACCATATTACCTAAAGCATTATACAGATTTAATGCAATCCCCATCAAAATCCCTTTGGCATTTTTTAAAGAAATAGAACAAAAAATCATCAGATTAGTATGGAAGCACCAAAGACCCCGAATTGCCAAAGCCATCCTGAGAAAAAAGAACGAGGCTGGAGGCATCACTCTGTCCAACTTCAAATTATACTACAAAGCGATGGTAATCAAAACGGCATGGTATTGGAAGAAAAACAGACACACGGACCAGCAGAACAGAATCGAGAGTCTAGAAGTAAGCCCACATTTTTATGGGCAAATAATTTTCTACAAAAAAGGCCAAAACCATACAGTGGAGAAAAGAAAGCCTCTTCAATAAAGGGTGCTGGGAAAATTGGAAAGCCACCTGCAAAAGAGTGAAACTAGACTGTTATCTATCACCACACACCAGAATTAACTCAAAATGGATTAAGGACCTGAAAATAAGACCTGAAACAATAAAATGCATAGAAGAAAACATAGGAACTAAACTCAAGGACCTTGGACTTAAAGAGGATTTTATGAATTTGACCTCAAAAGCAAGGGAAGTGAAAGCAAAAATAAATGAATGGGCCTACATCAAACTAAAAAACTTCTGTTCAGCAAAAAGAAATCGTCAACAAGATAAAGAGACAGCCATCCGAATGGG
>NW_011888790.1:8637510-8640026 GCF_000151845.1 Pteropus vampyrus | reverse complement strand
CGAATGGGAAAATATATTTGCAAGCAATGCCTCCGATAAGGGCCTAATTTCCAAAATATACAAAGAACTCATACAGCTCAATAACAACAAAAAGCAGACGATCCAATCAAAAAAAGGGCAGAGGACCTGAACAGACACTTCTCCCTAGAGGACATACAAATGGCCAAAAAATATTTGAAAAGATGTTCAACATCGCTAGCTATTAGGGAAATGCAAATCTAAACCACAATGAGATATCATCTCACATCTGTTAGAATAGCTATCATCAACAGGACAAGTCATAACAAATGCTGGAGAGGATGCGGAGAAAAAGGAACCCTCATACACTGCTGGCGGGACTGCAAATTGGTACAGCCACCATGGGAAGCAGTGTGGAGGCTCCTCAAAAAACTAACAATTGATCTACCATATGATCCAGCAATCCCTCTACTGGGTATTTACCACAAAGACTGGAAAACCCATAACCAAAAAGATATTTGCACACCGATGTTCATAGCACCATTGTTCATCGTGGCCAGGACATGGAAACAACCGAAGTGTTCTACGATAGATGGTTGGCCACAGAAGCTGTGGTACATATATACAATGGAATATTACTCAACCATAAGAAGAGATGAAATACTGCCATTTGCGACATCATGGATGGACCTCGAGATAATCATGCTAAGTGAAATAAGCCAGACAGAAAAAGTAGAAAATCACATGATATCACTGATATGTGGGACATAAACCTAAAAGCACCACATGAACAAGATAAACAAAGAGACTCATGGACCTGGACTATAGACTAGTGGTTACCAGAGGGTAGGGAGTGGGAGAGGTAGGGAGAGGTAGACAGGGTAAAGGGAGTCAATATAGGGGGATAGGAGGAAGGTAAAGTGGGTAAACGGTATCAAATATATGGTAGCTGGAGGAAACTGGACCTTGGGTGATAAACACACAATGGATTATAAAGACGTCAAATTATAATGTACATCTGAAAATTATATAATTGTATTAACCAATGTTACCTCAATAAACTTAATTTTAAAAAAAAACAAACAAAAAAAAGAAGTCTATGAAAAAAGGTGTTCCTAATTGTGATTTTAAATAGTTCTATATAATTGAATGGGTTATTTCGTTAGAATGCTATTTTAAAATGAAAGTTTGTTACCAATTTTTATTCACAGAGTATTGTTTTCTTAGAGGATATATTTTTTTCTCATTTCATTACCTTCAGAAATCTGACTGTAATCAATATTAAAGTGAAAGAATTGCGAGTATTATAAAGCATGTCATCATTTGAAAAATAGGAAACCTCGAAATAGTAGAGATCCAATGGTGTCTATGAATGTAGTACTTGTCTTTAAAATTATGATTATATTAACTGAATTAAAGAATATGAGAAAATGAGGTTAAGAAAAAAAGGAAATTATTGCTAGGCTTGAGGGCTAAGAATTATATTTAGATAGACTATGAAGATGGAACGAATACAATATGATTTTAGAGGTAAAGGATCATGTTAGAACTTTGATCATCAGAATAAAATTAAATTTCCTAATTAGTGAAGAATGTAATCAATTGATTCCTTTGAGAATTAAGAATCAAAATGAGAGATAAAAACTTATTTTTGCAATTCTACCCCCAAACTTTTTCATGTGTCATTCTGGGTACCTTTATTTACTAACTCTTGACAAAGCAGATAGTACTTCATTTATTTTATCTTTCTCATGTCAGACAACTTGTTGGCTTTACTGAATGTAAATTAATATAATTTATAGCTTAATGATTACTTTTAATATTATAATTTTAACCAGAAAAGAGTATTCTTATTTTATGAAGTTTAATCAGTTCCCAATATAAGAATTTTAAAAGTTTATTTTTGTTAGAAGAATCTTATTTTAAAATGTCTCAAAGTATTAGAATCTAAAGGTTGATGATTTCTGTTAATATTAAAGTAGAAAATTAGATGGCTTTTCTCTGTATTTAATTAAAGTTAGAAAGATCTATAATTAAATAATTTTGTTTTAGAATAATTTAAATTTATAGGAAAGTTTCAGAGGTAGAATTTCTATATACTCCATATCCAGTTTCTCATTATTAACATTTTACTTTAGTATGGTACATCTGTCACAATTAATAAATAGATATTGATACATTGTCAGTAACTAAAGTCTATACTTTATTCAGATTTCTGTAGTTTTTTCCCTAATCTCCTTTTTTTTTTTCCAGGATTCCATCCAAAATTATCCCATTATATTGAGTTGTCATGTCTACTTAAGCTCCTCTTGGTTGTCAGTTTCTTAGATTTTCCGTTTTTTTTTTTTTTTTTTTCTGATGACCCTGACAATTTTAAAGATTATTGGTATTAGGTTGAATGTTCCTCAGTTTATATCTGCTTGATGATTTTCTCATGGTTAGACTGGGAAAATATATACTTGCATTTTATAGAGAAGAAGAAAAATTTTAAATCGTCACTCAAAAATGATTCAAATCTAGGAAACAAACATAAATTTGTGGAGAAAGGAATATAAGAA
>NW_011888790.1:8632645-8637195 GCF_000151845.1 Pteropus vampyrus | reverse complement strand
GAAACTGAGCAAAAATATTTTGAGAGATTATGTACTATCTAATAATATAAAATTCCCTAAAGAATTTCTTTACATCTGCTGGAAACACAGAAGGCTAAGTGAGAAGAAAATAAATCCATGTTTTTGTGATTTTCATAATGGCCATTACAGTTAAATTAGGTGAATCAAGAATAAAGAAGTTAATTGCATAGATAAAGGTTGTACAATAAGTCAGTAGTAAAGACAGAAATAAAAACCAGGCATCTGTCCCCTGCAGTCACTACTACATATGTCCTACAAATAGTTGATTTAGCAGTAAATTGCATTCTCGTTAATGGTTCTTATTACATAGGTCTGTTTTTCACTATAAAAAAGAAAATGAGTATAGGGAATTCAAAGCTATATACAAATGATTTTGGTTCTCAATTTCATTTCTGTATTGAATATGAGAAAATTGCAGGAATCATGTAAAAATGCCCTATGTTTCAAGTGACTTGCACTATAGCAGTCCCCACAGTACATTCACACACTTGAGCTAAAAGATAATATTACAGGGATCATTTCCAAATGGAGATAAAAATAAGAGAAGAATTCTTCATCCTGAATCCCATTAGGAAATGTGGCCCAGAAGCATGTTTTCGTCTTTCTTTTTCTGTTTGCTTAAAGAAGCGGACACACATCTGGGGAGAACTTTCGAAAGGGCAAATGTGGCAGAGACGTTATCAAGTGACTGGAGTGTGGTCTGGGCATGTGAGGAATTCTAATACAGGTATTTGGAGAGTATTATGAATTCAGTTCTTGTTTTGGAGCCAAAACAGGAGCTCATTAGTAACATTTTTTAATGCCAGGAGAGAGATGTGGGTTCAGTTACCAGTGTAAGTAGCTACCTCTTCGGGCTATTTGGCACTCATTATGTAATAGATGTTGCCTGAAAAAAAAAAAAAAAAGCTGGAGGCCAGGAAGTATGATATGTTGCTCATCAACAATTCTGCTAGTCAAAAAATGATCAGCATGTAGATGGGTCCTCTGATTAGCTATTCATGATGAGATGTACTGTTATGGTGCATGTGTGTGCATAAAGAGAGAAGGCGTAAAGTTAAATGTGGGAAATAGATGGGCACAAATGCTTTTTGTACTTGGCCAGTTCTAGATAAACATGAGGGTGATTTATCTTATCTAAATGCAGTAAGAAATAATTTCAAGCCACTAAATGATCTACTCTTTATTCATATAAATAAAGTCTTAATCGAAACCAACTTTGTTGACTTTTGCTTGGCTAATTTTTAATAGGGCTTTTTGCTTTGGTTATTACACTTTGTTATTTTAAATCTACAATGTCAGTAACTTTTTATGTGATTTAGTGCTCCTTCTAATGGTAATGCCTTTTTGATTTCTTAAAATATTTCTGGATGGTACTTTTCTATATCAAAAGAAGCTTGATTGAACAAAATACTTGAATCATTAAAAGAGCATTTATTATATTTATAAACAACATAAGAGCAAAGGAAAAAAAGGAACAAAAAAATAAAAAGAAATTTTTGATAAGATATGGTAGCATTCAGACTTATGGCTTAAAATGTGCTGAAATCAGTGGTTTATCATCTTCATTCAATTAATCCTTAAAGGAGACTTGAAGTTGTGTGTAAAATTTTGAGTAAATGTGTATTTATATACTTTTTTCATAAAGAATCTATAGCATTTTCATAGCAATTTTTAAAGAAATCTTAAGTATCCACAATTGAAAGTAGTCAAAATTCCCTTCTCTCTCCAAACACATAAGGTTCATATGAGTTTTGCAAAACTTTCAATAAACTAGATCATCTTTATCTTAAACAAATTGTTTCAGAAATTTAAAGTAAAGAAAATATATCCAATTTATTTAGGGTGCCAGATTAGACTTGATATTATAATCGAGTAAAGGCAATATAAAAAAAGATAATAGTGACAAATATTTCTTTGGATTGACATCTAAAATGAAAAATTTCCACGCAGAATTCAACAGCATAAAAATCAATGTAACACTAGCTGCAGTAATAGTTAAAACCACAAATCTCAATGGTTTAACACACAAAGGTTTATTTTTTCACTTAGATAAAAGTAGTGTGGTAGGGGTGGCAGGTTGGATATTCTGCACCAAGCAGTCGTTAAAGGACCCAGTTTCTACCTCTTTAACAAGTAGATTCTTCCAAGGTCATGGCGGTTGTTACTTACGGCCAACGGATGATGGAAAAAGAGATTATAATTTAGTGGGTGTAAAGAAGAGACTGTTTAATAAATGATGCTATAACAATGTTTATTAATATCAAAAAAATGAAATTAAATTCCTACACATTATCTACAGCAAAATCAATTACTATGAGACTATTGAGAGAAATTTAAATTAGAATCCAGTTTCTTAAGGCTTGGATTAGGAAACTGGCACAGAGTCACTTCCAGTGTATTCTACTGGTCAAGTGATCACAGAAGCCAGATTTAAGGGTAAGACTATAGACCGCACATATGAATAAGAAGAATGTCAAAGAATTTGTGGCCATATTTGCAAACTACTACAAGCATCTGCTGCTTTTCAGACTAAATTTTACTGTTTACAAGGAAGAACAGTCCTTAAATATGGGGAGATAGAAGAAAGCAAGATTAAAGACAGGGTGTAGCATTACAAAAAATGCAAACTTCATAATAAGGACTATCTTTATCAAAATGTATTTTTGGAAACTATTTTTATGTTTCACCTTTGAGAAAAATCTGAAATATTGGTCACATATAGAACACAGTCATTGGCAAATATGTCTAATGTACTTTGATAGAATAATTTTTCACTTCTGATTGCCATGTGTTTTGTTTTAAATAAGTCTCTTTGCAAGAACTCCAGCAGTCTGTACTCATGACAATATTTTTATTATTATAAAGAGTTAACAAATTATTTTACATTTCAAACATAAAAATATATTAAACATAGGAGAATGCACATTTTGTTACCCTGAGTAACATCTGCCCTTCATTCAGTTATTTATTTAAGTTTGACAGTTACTCCAAAACAAACGGTGGAGAATACACATAGAATACAAAATACAGAGAAAAAATATTTCCTTGTTTACCATTCTATGCATGTTAAAATAAGCATGCAAACATTTTTAAACAAAATAAAACAAGCACTCTTTGGTAAACATTTTGAGCTAAGGAGTTCATCATTTTCATGATCATTCATAATGTATTGTAAAAAACCCAGGAATATTAAATTCTAGTTTGCATATAAAAAAGAAATAATGTATTTCATTTTCTGATTGAAAGGTGCAAGAGTTATGATTAATAAAGTGTTGAAATAGAATGAAGCATAATTTTATTTTCCTGAGAAGTCATTTGAGCTTTGACTGTGTTACATGGGTCCTGTAGTTTGTTAGATTTTATCATCTATTCAATTACTTATATAATCATTTATTAGATTTATAAGTTGTTTATCGAAAGTTGTGTGAGCCTTATAAAATGACCTGGGGCAATGTTTCCTCCCACTTTTCCCCTATATGCTGGAATTTGTGTAAATGTGGCACTTTTCTTGCTTAAATTTGGTAAAATTTGCCAGTGAACCTAGTTGGTCTTAGAATTACCTTTTTGTGAATATTTTAATTAATGATTCAGATTCTCTAATAATTAAAGTGTTTTGGAATGTTGATGTTTTCTAAGAATGTGTCCATTTCATTTCAATATTCAAATTTATTAAAATAAAGTTGGCATAGTATACTCTTTCATTTTTAATATATATAAAATAATGACTATATGTAGCATCTATTCATGATATCGGTTATTTCTGTTTTATTTTTATTTTTCTTTTTGATCAGCATCACTAGTTGTTTACTAGTTGTCAGAGAACCACCTTGTGACATTTTTCTCTGCTCCATTTTAAATTTTTGAGTCACAAGGCAGACAGACAAGAGGGATCAGAGTAAATGTATCTCTTCCAAGACTCAAAGACTCAAAATAATATGTTAAATTTGGCGTAGACTTATCCATATTTTGTAGTCAGGTAAAATTTCTTCAAGATTTTTGTCTTCAATTGTCCTGCAGCTTTTATTGTATATTATTCTATATTTTCATAGAGAGATTTTCACTGTTTTATTTGTTTTAAATTTCCACAGTTGAACGAGTCTGCCTTTTAACTGTTGTTCGAACGCCATTTTATTTTTTCTATTATTATTATTTTTTAAATTTATTTATTTATTTTTAGTGACATTGGTTAATGAAATTCAATTAGTTTCAACTGTACATTTTAAGAGTAAAGGCATATATATTTTTTCACTGTGTGTTCACCTTCCAGAGTTGTCACCACATATTAGACCCCTTTTTCTCTATCTGCCTCCCCTCTCCCCGCACCTCCTACCTTCTGGTAACCACTAGTCTATAGTCCAGGTCCATGAGTCTCTTTGTTTATCCTGTTCATGTGGTGCTTTTAGATTTATATCCCACATATCAGTGATATCATGTGATTTTCTACTTTTTCTGTCTGGCTTATTTCACTTAGCATGATTATCTCGAGGTCCATCCATGATGTCGCAAATGGCAGTATTTCATCTCTTCTT
>NW_011888790.1:8614567-8632535 GCF_000151845.1 Pteropus vampyrus | reverse complement strand
TACCAATTTGCAGTCCCACCAGCAGTGTATGAGGGTTCCTTTTTCTCCGCATCCTCTCCAGCATTTGTTATGACTTGTCCTGTTGATGATAGCTATTCTAACAGATGTGAGATGATATCTCATTGTGGTTTAGATTTGCATTTCCCTAATAGCTAGCGATGTTGAGCATCTTTTCATATGTTAGCACAATTATTTTAAAGCAAAATACATAATGATGATCAAAATTATTTGCCTATTTGGCAATGGCCAACAAAATAAAAACACAATGACAAAAAAGGGAGAGCTTAGCTGGATACATTGTTCTAGGCTGGTAGTTCCTTTTACTTAATAATTCGAATATTTGATTCTATTTCTTTCTGGCTTCTTAGGTTTGTGCTGAGAAGTCCGAGGATAATCTATTGGGTTTACCTTTATAAGTTACCGTCTTCTCCCTGCCTGCCATGAGAATTCTGTCTTTGTCATTGATTTTTGATAAGTTTAATACAATGAGTCATGGTGAAGGCTTTTGGGGGTTGAGATAATTGGGTGTCCTGTTGACTTCTCAAATTCCAAGCTCTAGCTCATTCTTTAGATTTGGGAAATTTTTATTCACTATTTGTCCGAAAATGCTTTCTAGTCCCTGCTTTTTTCCCTCACCTTCAATAATGCTCATTATTCTTATGTTTCCTCTCCTGATGGTATTAGCTCCTTCTTGTATTTCTCTTTCATTATTTTTCATTCTTCGGTTTCTCTCTTCTTCTTTCTGATTTATTTCTAGATTTCTGTCTTCGATATCACTGATCCTTTTCTCTATTTGGTCAACTTTATTTCCCAAGCTTGCTATTTCATTTTTCAACTCTTGAAATGTGTTTTTTATCTCTAGAAGATCTATTCTGTTCTTTTTGAGGGTTTCAACTTCCTTGCTAAAGAACTCGTTCTGCTCATCTAGTTGTTTTTTTCAATTTCTAAATTTGTTGATATAACTCGTTTCAGATCTCACTGAATTTTTCAGAAGTACCATCCTGAATTCTCTGTCATTGAAATTGCATATTTCTATGTCTGTAAGCTTATTTTATGGAGATTTTTCTTTTTCTTTCCGAGATGCCTTATCGCCTTGATTGTTCATGGTATTTAATGGACTATTTCTCTACCTAGGCATTCATGGAAGTGTATTTTGCTTTTTTCCCAGAAAGAAGATTTATTATATAAAGTTCTCCTTGAGGCTTGTTGCAAAGAAGGCGTTTTCTTTTGGTTTCCAGTAGGTGGCTTCTAAGCCTCTTAGTTCTCTGCTTTATATAAAGTCTTAACAATGCCTTTTTTCCCTCCTTATAGATGTTTAATTACTCTCGCTATTCTCAGTTTCAGTCCTTGACAGTGTTGGCGACAGTTTCGATAGCGTTTGCTCAGATTCCCCTGTGTTCCGCAGTGTTAGGTCTCGGAGGATTTGGGTGCAAGGGCTCTCTGGGTTGGAGGTTGGGGTCTGAGTCTCAGCCTCAATTTTGCAACTGTGGCTGGTAAAAATTAACTGTCGTTTCTCTGCTGTCCTGCTTCTCTACTTTTTGCCCTGATAACTGGGCCCTGCCGTCAGCCATGTGGAGCTCACAGCATTCCCAGGCAGGGCTGTTCAGGGAACTTGCTGCACCCTCTCCCCTCCCTCTCCTCCTACAGGGAGCTCCCATGGCTTCTTTGTTTCTCCCAGTCCACCACCCAACTTCCGGGGTTCTGAACTGCAGTAGCTTTTATGTGCAGATCCCATGCTCAGACGCGCTGGTGTGTAGTTTGGCTGTTTTTGGTTGAGATTTAGATGTTTAGTTTATTGTTTCAAGAGGAGAGGTCAGGAGACATCTCTTACTCTGTCGTGTTTCTCCAAACTCTCTGTACGCAGTTTCTTGTGTATTCCTCCAGAGATGGTCTTGCCAGGGGAGCCGTCCTGTATCGCCTGAGGCAGTGTGCAAAGTTTTGAGGGGAGGATCTTGGAGGAGGAGAGGCCCAAACCTGAGTCTGGAAATGCCAACTGTGCTCAGCAGCTGGGCCCAGACTAAAAGGACCAAATGCCATTTTAAAGTAAAGTCTATGCATTTTATCACACATAAGGCAATTCGGGTTGAGAAGCAGAACATAGTATCTAGAGAATATGTGACAAAAGACAAATACAGGTAAGTGGTTGGTGTCAAGGACTTCCCAACAATAATATCAGCATATCACTGATAGTCAGGCCAGTAGAGCATGGCAATGAACAATTTGAAGCTGTCACTGTTCAGGGATCTAGATAGATAAGCTAAAAAGAAAGCTTGCATGAAGAAGCAGAGTGACAGACAATAAGGGGCCAATTGCCATCTCTGGGAGGTGGGAATATAAGGATTGACAAGAGAGAAAAGCATGGTTCAGGTTGGGGGACTAGAGAAGTTTTAAGATAAGCAATATAAAGAGGAATCTTGGCATAGGAGATCAGGGACAATCTCTTGTTACAGACCCATTCCCAGGAACAAATTTTTTAATTTGGCCTGTATAGTCTTACCCAGATTGGTAGCAATAACAACTTGTTATTGACCATCTGGCAATGAATTAAATCCTTGCTGGCAAGGGAGAATTTTGGGTCTAGAAGCAAGGGCAGAGTTGAGCTTAATGCTAAGAAGTCTGGCAGAAGGGCAGTAGCCAGATCCTGATGCTCTGGACACTTGGCCCATTTTCTATTCATTTCTATTAGTAGTTTTTAGTATGTTCTTTAATTAGGGACATTAAAGCTTTCTAGTAATAGGTCTTCCTCTTATTACTAAGCAGAACATGTAATATATAAAATTTTCTTTGTTCCTTACTAAGCATTATTAACAATAAATTAAATCTAAGACAATTTTCATTTCTCAAAGGTTACAACATCTACATAACAGAGAGTTACGTTTTAAAAAGTTTATCCCAGTCAGTTCAGAATGGGGGCACATCTAAATCAGAAAATACAGAATACTGTTAAACTTGAGATAGTGCCCTGCTACCTAAACTTTATATTTAAAATGTTCCTTTTAAAAGAAAAAATTGTCAAAATTTGTTAAATATTTTCAATAAATGCCATACTTTCCCTTTCTTTTACAGAGACCTTTTATTAAATAAGTCTGCCAAAGCACATTTTTATTTATTTTCACTGCCTATTTGCAAATTCGTACAGATGCTGTTAATTTTTTTTATGCAACATTATTTTCTGATAAAATTTGGCAAATTATTTCATAAACACTAAGTTTTAAAATAAAATATGCACTAAATTTTTTATAATTTAGAATGCAAATCAGAATGTGTGGTAGGATCAGGTGGTGATTAGAATATTACTTTTACTTCTCAAAGCTCCTATTCTGAATAAGATGCTGCTAGCCTCAGTTTTTGTATCAGCCTATTGACTTTGCAGTCTGAAAGCGCTTGATCTTTAATGATCTGTAGCACATCTGTATGCACAATATTGTCTACGAAACTCCTCAACAATACAAAAACATTAGGCACATATCACGGAGCTCTTTTAATACATTTCCCATGCAACAGTGCTTTTCTAAAATGCAACCCATTTTTGCATGAAAAATAAGATTTTACTGTATGGGGATAATCAAGTAGTTATGCTGAACTAATGAGCTTCTTTTCTTTCTGACAGTCTTCAGAAACAGTAATTGGAGAATTTAATCATTCCTTAGATTTAACAATGATGAGTTCTCTACCTTTGGTCATCATGAAAGACTTCCTTACACTGGAGTATCCTGGCCAGGAAAGCTCATTAGCAAAGCAATACTCCAAACCATTGATTGCAGCATGCGAAATAATAGGCTGGCTGTCTACTCATTTGCATAAAACCATTCATTAAAACTGAGCTACTTTGCATATAATGTAAATTGATTGTACCCAATTGCCACTGTTATTTTTATTACATAATTGAGTCTAAAAAGATGTTATTTTTCTTCATATAAAGCAAAATTTAAAAATTAAAAATAATGATCATGGAGAAGTGATAATGTACTAGCTGAGATAACTTGGCTTTAGAGTAAATCTTTTTTTTTTTTTGTCTATAACTTGGAGCCACATTTTAAGAATTCTATTGTCATAATTTTTAGACATTCCACTGCTCTTTCTGTTTATCTCAGGTCCTGACTGTGTTCCAGAATTCAGTCTTGATGCTCCATAATCATGCCAATCCCCTTTCTGAATTCTGAAATGAATATTCCATTTGAAAAAAGGAGAAGAAAGGCTGTGAAATTCATTTAGACTAATAGCATATTTCTTTAGCACCGAAGGGCAGCATTCTTTTTATGAGAAAAATGTTTTAGTTTTTCCTCAATATGACAAACAAGCTAATGAGAAAGTGGCAAATCTTCTACCTTTGGCTATTTTTCTCTGAGGCTCTGGCTTACTTCTTACACTGGTGTGGTAATAACCGTTGGTTTCTTATTTCTTTCCCTTTCTCTATTTCACTTTTCATAGTTCTCTATATTTATGATCAAAGGAATGAAAGCTTGGAAGTTTCCTGTGCATACCCAACATTAGAAAAGCAAGTAAATGACTACTTTTTAGGGTGAGCATAAGTCTTACTATGAAGTCTGCATTTAAAGATTATAAATATATTGTTATTATTATTTTTTAACATTTCTGATTCTTAAAAGGTATACTTGAAAAAAAAGTTGTGCTGTTTTTTGTATTCTCTTTACTTTCTGGCTTGTTTGAAGGCACCCCAAAAATAAGACGAAGCTGATTAAAAAAAAAAAAACTCAAGAAAAGGCACAATTATTTTATTTTCCTTCAGCTACCATATATTTGCTCCCCTTTACCTACCTCACCCTTCCTCTACTCCTTATATTTGACTCCCTTCACCTCTCCTCCCCCACTCCCTACCCTCTGGTAACCACTAGTCCATTGTCCAAGTCCTTGAGTCTCTGTTTGTCCTGTTCATTTGTTGATATCCCACATATAAGTGATGTCATGTGATTTTCTACTTTTTCTGTCTGGCTTATTTCACTTAGCATGATTATCTCAAGGTCCATCCATGATGTCGCAAATGGCAGTATTTCATCTCTTCTTATGGTTGAGTAATATTCCATTGTATATATGTACCACAGCTTCTGTGGCCAACCATCTATCGTAGAACACTTCGGTTGTTTCCATGTCCTGGCCACGATGAACAATGGTGCTATGAACATCGGTGTGCAAATATCTTTTTGGATATGGGTTTTCCAGTCTTTGTGGTAAATACCCAGTAGAGGGATTGCTGGATCATATGGTAGATCAATTCTTAGTTTTTTGAGGAACCTCCATACTGTTTTCCATAGTGGCTGTACCAATTTGCAGTCCCACCAGCAGTGTATGAGGGTTCCTTTTTCTCCGCATCCTCTCCAGCATTTGTTATGACTTGTCCTGTTGATGATAGCTATTCTAACAGATGTGAGATGGTATCTCATTGTGGTTTAGATTTGCATTTCCCTAATAGCTAGCGATGTTGAGCATCTTTTCATATGTTAGCACAATTATTTTAAAGCAAAATATATAATGATGAACAAAATTATCTGCCTATTTGGCAATGGTCAACAAAATAAAAACCACAATGACAAAAAAAAAAAAAAAGAAAAAGAAAAAGAAAAAAGAAAAGAAAAAAGAAAGAAGGAAAAAAAGAGAAAGAAAGACAGAAAATCAGTGTACCTCAAATGTGTGTTCTATAAGATAAGTGAGCAAAGTAAGTGGCTTCTTAAGGTCTACTGCATTCAGTTTTAAGAATGAACCATTAAATCATCTGAAGTCCATCTATCAGCCAGTCAGGAAATCTTTACATTCTATCTGGGTCTTTAGCACAGGGATCTAGGTACTAATAAGTTGCTTTCTTGTAGTGGCATAAAGTTTAATGCACTGTATAGCATATCACTGAAAACTGGCCAAGACTGATATGGACTTGGCAGACACTTTCTGGAGCTTCTAGTGCCAACAAGATGTCTTTGCTAGGTGAAAACAAAATAAGAACCAAATTTTTTTCCAGTTTGCAAAGATAAAAGCTTCCTGGGAATTGCTGAATGTTAGATTGCTGTCCTAAAACTCTTTATTTTGTGCTATCATTCCGAGTTGTGTTTTTGTTGCACTTGGCTCCCTGCCTAGGCACTTGCTGTGCTCTGCTGGTTTAACCAAGACAGGGCAGGAGGTATGAGAGACCACCCGTTGATTTGATAGTGGCCCAGGGGAGTTTAGAATTACCTTTACCACAAGAGGGTGGTATAAATCTTTGAAAGGCAAGATGATGTTTTTTTATCCCCATTCTCCATCTTTCCTTTTAAATTAGCCTCTGTCTTATCAGTCTTTCATTTCTTTCTTTTCTCCAGAAACACATCCACCTGCCATTCTGCAAGCTTACATTGCAGTGGCACTTTATTAGCTTAAAACATTAAAAAAAAATGAATTTGATCATCTTAATTTTGCAGAGGGCACAATTTCAACAGAGTTGAAGTCTAAATGTTTAGAAAATGTCCCCTTAAATCCCATAGATGAGACTATGGAATGTTTTATCAGTATTCAACGTTTATGTAATCAAAGGAAAAAGGATTACCTGAAGGTTAATATTCATTTGTAAATATTTATATCATTAAAATTGCAAAAGTACTGTCATTTTATTTATAAATATTTTATTGAGGAGATTGTTACTGAATCTACACTGTATTCCAAGTACTAAAGCTATGACAGTGGACCAGATACAAAGCCCTGCTCTCATGGAGCTTACACATGAGTGGGAAAGACAAAATGCAAGTGATTTACAAATAAATATAGACATTAAATGGTGCTAAGTGTTAAGAAAGGCTTAAAGTATAAGTCAGCTTAAAGAGATATTCAGGGAAAAAGGTGATGCTCTTCAGATAGGGTGGGTAAGTATGGCCTATCGGAACAAAATAGAGCAAAGTTTGTGTAAACTAAATGGTATTTATCCATTCATTTAACATATATTTCTTGACCATATATAATAGAAAACAGGTTCTTTTACTTAGTATTTATTCTATACTATTTGCATTCTTCAAGCATTAATTTTTGCCATATAACATAGAGATTAAGATCTTTGTTTTTGATATCATACACCTGTGTTTGTATCTTACTGTAGTATGATGTGCAATGGGAAATTACTTAATTTCTCTATCTCAGTTTTCTCATGTATAAAATAATATCTATCACATAGATTTGTTATGTATAAAAATGAAATAACAAATGAGAAGCACCTAGCATAATGCTTGGAACACATTCATGCTTGTTAAATGTCAGTTATTGAAGTTAAAATCAATGCATGGCAAGATCTTTCAAGTTAAAAGTAAAATATCCATTACTTAATTGTAAGAGCACTTTTTTTTTATTTAAGTTATTAAAGTTGCTTATTTTAGTGGTAGTATTTTAAAAATGAAGAGTTACAGATTATAATATGAAATACACACACACACACACACGCACACAGCTGTTATGACTTTTTTACAAATGAAAACAAGTTGACCCTAAGGTCTCATTTTCAAGATTTTATTAGGTCAAGGTAACACAATGACTTTGAGAATTCTCTCTATATACTTCTTTTATTTGCATTTAGGAGCAGGAGCAGAATGCTATGTTTAGGAGCAGGGGCAGAATGCTATGGATCATCCTGCCATAAGGAAAAAGTATTGCCTGAAAGTTTTTGCTGAAATATCTATACATTCTGCCAGTCTTTAGGCATCAAAATCCTCACACTGAGTCCTCCTTGTTCCAACTTCAGATTCTCTCAACATTTCTGACCCCATTTGAAGGGAGACAGAAACTCTCATCTGCTTTCTATGAACCACACAGAACTGTGAAGCCACTGTCAGGCCCCAACTTCATACTGGACAGGTCATGGATAAAAGGTTTACATTCTTTCTGCACAACATGCTTAGAAGGGTGACTAAAGTTTATACCCAGAGATTCCTCTTATACCTCAGGGTGTTCTTATTGAGTACCCCTGAACCTCTGCAGGGTTTTGACTTCTAGATGGGGCAGGTGTGATGACTTCCTTTCAAATAGCTATCTCGAAATCATTTCTATCAAATCTCTTTTAACCTAGACCAGTGGTTCTTAAGCGTGCATTAGAATCACCTGGAGGGCTCTTTAACTTCAGAGCTTCTGATTCAGTAGGTCCTGAGTGCAGCCTGATAATTTGAATTTTGAGTTTGAAGTTTCTAAGTGATGCTGATGCTGCTGGTTCAAGGATAATACCTTGGGAACCACTGATCCCAATGAATCCTTACTTCCTTTTGGGCTGGAAGATGTCAAACTTTTCCTTCTTTATATATTATGATATCAACTGTATTTCTTAGTCTTTCAAAATTGGCTCTTAACATTTAAAGCAGGACTTTTGAAATTCTAGAAAAACTTTTTCTCTCTCACCAAAGCCCATTTCTTCCAAATCAAAAGTGATTTCTCTTTCAGACCTGTGTTTTTTTCTTTTTTTCCTTGCTATATTTTGTTTCTGTTTCAAACTGAGATTAATGAAATGAAATATCAGGAGGAAGAATAATTTTTCTAATATCAAATATACTTTTCAATTTTAATAAACAATACATCGGCATGTATTTGAAAAGTATCTACTGTTTAAGTATTCTCTGTTTTAGCTTTCTGATTGCTAATTATGATTTAGTCACATAACAACAGTCTTCCAAACTCTGGAGGTATCATACTGTTTTGCAATTATATTCTGTTAAATAACGCTTAGGCAGATTACAAGTACTTAGCTAAGTTAATATGAGCAACCGTTTACAATCTGTTATATTTTGCTTATGGTAATTTTTAAGAGATTATGTTGGATGCACAAATAAGCTAGCCGAACTTGCTAAATGAAAGTGCATGCACTTAATCCTTTCTTTTTTTTTCTCTTACTGCATTTAAATTAGACCAGAAGAATTGTTCTTTTTATAGCACATCCCTAAGAGTTGAAATAAGCACGTGGCCATTGAGGAAAGTATTGTACATAATGCCTACATACAGACACATACTCAAATACATACACTCACACATGTAGGTAAACTGTGATGAGATGAAACCAGACACAACACGTATACACAAGAGCTTGCTAATATGTATTATTATGTATTATTCAAATGTATTATTCAAACTATCAATTTTCCTGGCTTCAAGCAGACTAGACGATGTACTTGATCTAAATTTTTAATCATCCTTTTTTGCAAGTAGCCTCAAATTTAATTGAGATTTAATTATAAAGTCTCTATTTTAATTATTGGGATTTAGGCATAAAACTTTGGTTGCTAGTTTTTGTTTGTGTGTTTGGTTGGTTAGCTGGTAATTTTTCGAACAGGTTCACTATATAAATCCATGAGCACCCTTGATCTTCAGTGGTCCTGGATTTTCGTATGGCATTTATACCTATACGATTTATAAACATAGTGAACATACTTTAATATTTGAAACTGACTGTGATAGTGGAGGATGAGATAAAAAGACCAGTACATGTTCTGAGGTAGACAATCATGAAAACTGCCCTCTGCTTAGTAGGTGAGGTTGTTAATTTCGGGGTATGCATTTGTATTTGAAGATTTGAAGTTCTGCCTCTTGTCTTAATAGTCTCTGTAATACAGAGCTGCAGAGACATTTTTTTCCCCCAAAATGGTATCAGCCTACCTCTGATTCCTGCCTGCCAGCTGCCTGTTCTTATTTCTGTTTATTTCAAACAATCGACAACTCTTTTACATTTCTATAGGCTAAGTTTCTGTGGTCCAGTCTTTCTTTTGGCTGGAAAATATATTGGCTTTATTTGAGAGTAGTCTAGTAAGCATGGCTATAATACCAATTGACACATTTTAGTCCAGAATTTTGATAATTTCAATTCCATTTTTCTAACTGAACACGTTAACACAATGCTTGCCGATACTTTCTGTCCAAATACTGAACAAAAGGAATAATAGCATTCAAAGACTCTAAGCTCTAAGCATGTATTATTATTCTTAGACTCTGTTAATAGTCATTGCCTCCTATAGATGGCATTTATACTGGAGAGTTGATAATTTTGCCTACCTGACAACCATTTCCCTTTTATTTGGTAATAGGACCTTGCCTTTTTTTTTTTTTTTTGGAAGATAACACTTTACTCAGTCTTAATCCATGTGATTTGAAGGAGGCTAATTCAACCTTGAACTTTACTTGCGATACAAATTTGGCCATTTAGGGCACCTTAATCTCCTCATTACCTTATTACCTCAGCTGGACCAATGAGGTTCTTACATGTGGACTTTACTGTCAATAGAAAAAGGAATTTGGGTCGTGAATGTACAATGCAATATACAGATGATGCATTATAGAATAGTACACTTAAAACATGCAATTTTATTAACCTATATCATTAAAAATTTTAATTAAAAATTTAAATAAAGAAAGAAATTGTTTTATTTGTTTTTCAAAAAGGATGTCTAAATTGACACAATCCCATCTTGCTGTCACTGGTTCTCACTTTATACTATTTGTGGTAGAGGTTAGCTCCCTAAAAATAAAGTTAACAAAGATAAAAGTAAAGCAGTGGTGAAGAGTTACCTTTAGAGAGCTTTTCTTGATTATCTCACCTGAATACCTATATCAAGCCACACCTAAAGCAGTTTCTACTCTTGAGCTTCTCTGCTGTACCAGCCAAACACTCCATTTTCACTTGCATCAATTTGAATTGGGTTTCTGCCACCCACAACTAAACTGTGTTATGAAATGCACTCATTAAAACAGTATCTGTAGTTTCAAACATTGGCATCGATATTAATAAAAATAACAAAAGCATGATGGACTCAAACTTTAGGATACAGTGATTTATCTTATCATAAATTAGTAACCACTCATTTTACTGGAATTAACACTTAACAGTTCACCTGTAAGGCTACTAAGAAACCGTTTGATGTGATATGCAAGTGCACTCAAATATGAGAGTTTCTTACTCTTTCTTATCTTTCTTTTATTTTTGGTTATCTTCTCAGTTATTCAAGTATCATGCAGCTACTTTGGTTTCATAATATTTAGAGATATTTTCCTCTTTTATTAAGCCAGCCTTCTTTAACAGGATGCTGGCACGTAAATATAACATAGCATAGTAGAGACTGATGATGAGCTACGGAGGTAACAGAATACAATGACAGCTCTGAGCCCTGTAGGTCAGGAGAGAGTTGCTGCCAAGTGTAGGACTTGCCCAGCAAGACCTTGGTTTTCAGAATGATTGTCATTTCATTGTATTACACTGAGCCTTTTAACAATCCATAATTTATTGCATGTCTTCTTGAATGTGTGCTTCCAGGGCAGAGTCAGCAATGTAGAGACTTTCCCAAATAACGTTATCAAGGTCTTCAGTGTACGCCTGTGAATCCCAGGAGTAAAAGAGTTTCCCTTATTGTCCAAACTCCAGATTCCAGCCTATTTGTTTCATAACTAATCAGTGTGGACTATGAGGGCTGGAATGAGTCAATTTTACCTCTATGCCTTTGGCTTTGCTTATACACGCAGGAGCTGATACTTTTGCTGAGTGGAATACTTTACCAATACATAGAGATAGGTTATAAAATCTCAGAATCCTCTGAATTATGATAAACATATATTCTAATCCTGGCTCTCGTGCTTACTACCTGGGAGTCCTTGGGACTGAGCCTCCTCCTGGGTAAGCTAGAACTATTTTATTGGGTGATAGTTATTAAATTAGATAATCCTGATTAGTCAGCAAAATCTGATCTATTAGTGTATTATAGAATAATACACTTGAAACAATGTAAAAATAATTATTTAAAATATGTCAAATTCTCAGGCAAAGATACTTTTAGTAATAATTTCTAAGATAATTATTTAAAATATGTCCAATTCTCAAGCAAAGATACTTTTAGTAATAATTTGCCTACTTGATTTATATGTTCTATTTAACCTCTCCCAACTCTCTTCCTATATGAATACATCATAAGCATATTGTTGATCATATGTTTCTAGTTGTATTTGGTGTCCAGAATGTGCACAAACATGAAATGTTTCCCACGACGGAAGGAAAACAAACACCCTTGAGATGAACGCATTTCCCAGAGCAAAGGAAAGATGCTCTTCTCTGGAATTCAACAGTCATGGAATCAAAGCATACCAGACGTGATCTATCAGTACAGCCTCAAGGTCACAATTTCCAATTCAGAGAATCACCCAAGAGAGGGTTTCAGAATTAGTAAGTGCTTCTGAGACTGCAGCAAAAAGCAGTAAAGAAGGAAACACCATTTATAAAAATGAAGAATCTACAGTGAATACTAATTTTTTTTTTCCTTTCTGGGTAAATGACAGAATAGGCTATCATACAAAATGATAAATGATAGTAATAATGACTTATTGGAAGTGTTTAAAATTATAACCATTGGTGATGATGATAAACAGAGTTTTCCAGGACAGGAGAGATAGTTAAACAAAACAAAAACTCAAAAGAACATAAAAGAAAGAGACTCAAGAAAATACAATTATTTTCTTAAACAGAGAGAAGGAAGAGAAAAATTCATGAGACCTGCATAAGTTAAAAAGATTAAAATTTTAGTATCAGGAGTTTGGAGGGGCAAACCAGTTAAGTTTAATAAAAACATTAATTGGACAAATATTTATATATTATTTGGGAAATAATGTTTATAAATAAATACTATTGAAATTAATATTAATAATGTTGATAGTAATATGTTATCTTTATGTAGGGATTTTTATTTTTGGCATGATTTTAGTCAGTCCCAGAGAAAGTAAGAGGCTTGTCAAGATCACAGAGCAAATGGGTCAGAATTGATATAAGAATTCATATTTTCTAAATGCTCAACTCAAGCTTCTCCCATTATATTATACCCTATCAAACAGGTTTTTCCCAATTTTATAAACATTTGACATAGAAGCTACCATCTCAGTAGGCCTTATTGTTACATATAGTTCTATAAATCTCCCAAATTAGGGGTATTTTCACTGAAACCAATTAGTAATTGCACTGGTTATTATTGACCTCCCTGGGGACAAACTGATTGAGTATGTTCTAGTAATAGTTTCTTATTCTTCTCAGTAATGCAAAATTTGTAAAATTAGAAATAGCGTGGCTTAATTTATGGTAAGAGAATACGATATATCTGGGAGATTAAAATTCTGTTTTATTTAGTCAAAACAGTCTACTGTGGGTCTTTGATTTGTTAAATAAGTTTCACTGCATCTTGAGTGCGAACAAGAGTCGCCATGTTGCTTTGAGATTAAAAGACTTTAAAAAAAGTCACAGAAGTGTGACCAGTTGGGAAGCTTTGAGTGGACAGAGTTGAGATAAGGGAATTCAATATTTTAAACACAAAACTATTCAAACAGCTATCTCCATGCTAGTTAATATTGCCTGCTTTATTACAGTTGCAACTTTGCCCTGAAGCGCTTAACTTTGTAAAATCTCCATTAAGCTTATAGACAGAATTTTATTGCCTAGCTAAGTGATATTATAATTTTTCTCTCCTTTTCCAATTGTTCAACTTAGGGAATTTAAAATATAATTATTCTTCATTGTTGTGACACTAAACTTTTTAATTTATCAACAAATACACTAAAGCAGTGTTCTCTATAATTACTTCATATGTATCTTAACTCCTTATTAGTTTATATTTTTCTGCTGTGTTGTCTTCTTCAAATGCATTATAGTACTATTCTTTCCATTAAAACTCATCTATTTCTCATCTAAATAATTTCCCTGGCTGTTCAGATTCATTGGTATTTTTGATTAAGCATCAGTATTTTTGATTTATCTTTAGCTTCTAGCATTTTATTATTACAGATTTGAATGTGCACTTATTTACATTTTCCACTGACTGTTTAATGAATATGTTGAATAATATCAATGTACATTCTGATCCTCAGGGACCTTTCTTGATACTTCTATCTTCCAATGAGCCATAAAATAATTGTAGTTTTCTATTTGCTAGGTTCATTTGTATATTCTTATTGTATCATTATTTGTATGCAATAAAATCTTAAGTAATGAAATCTTCAATTAACTAGATTTTTTTTTCAACTTTCAACTTTTAGAAAGAAGAAGACATTAATGACAAAATAGTAGCTAACAGGTATTGAGCTTAAAAACATACTTTGCAGAGTCCTAGTTCAATTTTGCTATAACTTAGTCTCCTCTATCTTCCATAGCTAGAATGGCAAAGTTTTAAAAGGCAAGATTTGAGTAAACGATATCCTCAGCTACTCTATTAGAAAAACATGCCACAGAACTTACAGTCAATTGAAGAGAATTGGGGCTGCTGGCTTTATCTCAGGTAATATTCTATCCTCCATCTCTAGGCATATATACATTGTTAAAGAAAAAACCACAAGCCCAAAATGGCATCACTCATGCTAAAAGCCCATGATATCAAACCTAGATTTAATATTTGATCTAACTGCAGTTTCAGTTTCTCTTAGAAACATAATCTTAATCAATCAGTATGAAATTTTCTGGTCAAGTACAAGTAAGGCAACTTGTCACATGTGCCCTTCTACGTCCTTCTTAGAAAGAAGAAGCAATTGGCATAATAAAACAAAACAAGACAAATAAAAAATATTTGTATTCTCTTACCCCAAAGAAAAGATATCCTGGTCTCAAAATTAATAATAATAATAATATTATTAATTCTTCTTCTTCTTCTTCTCCTTCTTCTTCTTCTTCTTCTTCTTCTTCTTCTTCTTCTTCTTCTTCTTCTTCTTCTTCTTCTTCTTCTTCTTCTTCTTCTTCTTCTTCTTCTTCTTCTTCTTCCTCCTCCTCCTCCTCCTCCTCCTCCTTCTCCTCCTCCTCCTTCTTCTTCTTTATCTTCTTCTTCTTCTTTTTTTTATTTTGTCAATAGCTCTCTTGCCTCACCCTTCTTCCTACAAAAACCTTCCATTTTGTACAACCCCTGAGAGTGCCCTTCTAGTTGCTAGATGGGATGCTGCCCTATTCATGAGTTTCTTAATAATGCCAATTAGATCTTCAAATTTACTCAGTTGAGTTTTTTTTTTTAAACAACATATATACACAGAGAATAATCAGTAAATTTTTTAGACAAAAAAAGAATTATGGAGACCTAGGTCCCCTTCTCTTCATGATCAAATAAGGTGAGCTTGCTTCTTTAAAAGAGACTGAATAATATCTGGTTCATAAATTGCAAGTTTTTGATATAATTTTTCCCACACATTTTTGCTAATATATAATACAGCTAGGTACATAATCCCTCAATTTACATTTTTAAACATTCTATTTGAATCAACTCCATGGCAGTGTGGGTGTGTATATTCTAAAGCTATTTTTTTCTTTTTTTCATAACAGATAACTTAACAGTTAAAAGTGAGTCTTTTACATGTAGACAAAAAAGGAGTTATAGGGAAAGTAACCTCACGGGGTGGTATGATCATAAACTCTTAAAAGGGCAGGTCATGGTGGGTAGTCACACCAAGGCATATAATTTCTTTTAGTAGAAGGTTTATCTTTGCCATGAGCAAGCCCTGTTTATTGTTTTTGTACATCTAGGATGTTAACACACCTTTGAAATAAATTTTACAGCCCTCAAAAAAGCCCATGATTTTGTAACTATCCTGGACCCAAACCCCTCCCTTGCTCTCTCCCACTTTTATGTAATCTTCCTTATATTCCTTCCTTAATTTCAAATACATAAAAGAAACTGCCAAACTGTTCTTGAAGGGTTTGAGATATTGCTTCCTGGCAACTCTCATCAGTTTTGGCTCAAATAAACCCTTACAAAAATTCTCTATAGATTTAGACTTTCTTATGACCACATACATTACCATGGCCAAGCTCGGCATTATACTGCAGTCTTCCCTTCAAAGTGTAGAGGGGCAGAATTGGTCACCCCAGATTATGTCTTCTTGGTCTAATGAATATTTTAGGCTTGTTGTTTTTAAGAAACAGCAAACATGGGTGAAGCTCTGAAAGAAGGTACCTTTGTTAAAAACATTTACATTTATAAGGGAAATCTCCATTTGTAAGGGTGTTTCCCTTGCTGTATAAAGAAGAGGAGGGTGATCTTATCTCTAGAAACTCTTATCAATGCAGAAGGCAAGAAGTTAAATCTGTGTAACTACCTTATTATTTACTGGTCTTTTCCTGATATTTTCCCTTAACTGACTCTCTCCACTTCCAATATCTTTTGTCTTTAGCTTAGGATGGAATTTAAGATGATGGTATTTGCCATTTCAGAGAGTCACTTACTCAGTTTTTTTGAGTTTCTCCTATGTACACGTTATTAAACTTTGTGTTTCTTTCATGTTAATATGTCTTATAGCAATTAAATTATTAGACCAGCAAAAAAAATCCTAGAAGAATAGAAGGAGTTTCTTCCTTCCCCTCAAAAGCAAACACTTCCTTCTCGACTTTTACTACAATGGTTACTGCTAATTGTACACCACTTTACTTCCCTAATAAATCATTAAGACAATGCTCCAAATCTGCAGTCTCTGATGTTGGTCCTTCGTTTTTATTGCCCATTCCCTTATAAGCTTTAAATCCTAGCTATAATTAAGAAACTTGAGAGACTTTCTCAAGCAGGACTTATTTGGAATGAGTGTATATAAATATATATATATAAATATATATAAATATATTTTTATATATATATATATATAAAACTGTCACCACATCATTAGTTAATCTTTAAACTTCTATGTCTTTCTTATATTCTGACATGTCCTCTGACAAAAGCAGGCTGAACTTGCCAAGAAAAGGCAGAAATTCCAGGGCTGATTAAGCATGCAAATAGGAGTTACATGATGAACCCAAGGACCACTGCCAAGAAACCAATTTGAGCCAGAAAAATCTAAGATGACACCTGGAGACCCCTTTGTAAGTGACCATTTGATGAACTGTTTCATCAGCATACTAAAAATTACACCCAGAGGTGGAGATTTAACATTAAAATGAGACATGCCACGCATGGTTAGACATGTTCCAAACATGTCTGGGAATCGTGCATGCTCCCTTGGAAATCTGAGGACTCACCACCCTCCCTCTGGATTCTGCATCCCTGAACCCTTCTATGCTGCTCCAGACCCTTTAATACTTTCCTAATTCCACAGACTCAGGGAAGGAATCATTGGGACACTTGATTATCCTTTTCAATTCCTTGGCCATGGAATAAAGTTTCTGACTTGCTTTGATGAATACTGTCTCTTGTTATGGATATCCAGCAGAAAGACCATGATTTGGGGGCTCTAACAGGCAAGAGTAGGTGATAAAACCCAAAATAAAACATCAAGTGTGATCTGCATTTCAATAAACATAAATATGAGGTGGTAGTGATGATAAAGAAAGCAGTTCTTAAATAAAGAAACAGTGTAAAAATAAAAGAAAACATATGTTTGCTCACTTACATGGAATTAAAAGGTAGAGTAAGAAAAGAAAATGATAAAAGGACACATAAAATTTCAAACTCTAGTATGGATTATCTTGGTTAAATTATATAACCAAATCAATTCCCTGTTACATCATTTTAAAAATGACAATCATAAATCCTGAATTGTTCTTGGGATTTCGATGCAAAAGGAGATATAAAGCCATGTCGAAGTTGCTTGTGCATAATAGATAAGTTGCCATAAAATGTTTACTACTTACTCACTTCTGTCCCAGGGTAGTGTTTAGTGAATATTTCTCCAACTATTTAGGTGAATAACTTAAAGCATAATATGAGGAAATCATGATGAGGAGATGAAGTGACAGATTTCAAGAACCAGGAAGACAATGGTTAAGTCTATAGAAGCTCCAGAAAGGAAATCTATAGTATGTTAATACATTGAATCAGTGAACCTTGTGGTAGAAACATGGCAACAGATATCCAATAAAACCATTTTCCCAGGCATAATATAACTCTAGCCAACATATATTGCTATTGGGTTATCTTAATTTTATTTATTTAAGAAGCAGCTGTATTTATTTATTTATTATATTCTGTGTCTTCCTTCCTTCCTCTCTCCCTCCCTCCATCTTCCTTCCTTCCTTCCTTCCTTCCTTCCT